>NW_019272037.1:140049-150139 GCF_002738345.1 Cucurbita maxima
TTTTTTTTTTTTTTTTTTTTTTTTTGAAAATACTATAAATACTCACAAATTAATATATAAAAAGAAAATTTTTGATAGAATGAAATTGAGCCATCGAGATTTTCACCCTTAGAAATTTGACCATCATTTTCGTCATTTTTAAGTTTCAAGTAGTTCTTATGGTAGATTGCATCCGAGTCATTCAATGAAGTTGTAGAGTGCTCATTTTAGAACAAGGTTCCAAATCTTACTTCTAGATATTTTGATCAAATTAATCTAATTTATCTCTGGATTCATCCAAATTTTGGATGAGAAGGTGTTAATTTATTTGAATCAAGGGTTCTTGCTTCAACAAAAGTCTCGATGGTTGAGCTGAAATTCTGGCATCCTTTAGTCATTAAGTCTAAAGCATATCGTATAGCTTGTTTGTGAGAATTGTATTACAACTTCTAAAACATGTCGTATAGCTTGTCTGTAACAATTGTATTGCAACTCAATTGATCGTGAAATGAAATGACAAGTCGTGTTTGTTTTATTAAAACATTTGGAGATGGTATAAAATTAATTGAAATGAGAGCGGATAATTATTGTACAAATCAATTTTATACAGGTTTTTGGTTTCAATTATGCTAATAAATCTAGTGCAGGTTGAATTATAAACGACGTTAATTCTAAATTGTCATCTAGTGATGGATACTAGACGTCATTTACATGTGATGAGGTTTTTGGTTAAGAAACGATATCAGTTACAATCACCATCCATTCAGTATACAATGTGATCAACTAGCAACCGATATTATTTCAATCCATCATCATACGTGTATGTTGACACTGAGAATAATTTCGATTTTGAACGGGTTTTTATGTCGGTTGAAAACTAGCAATGTATGTTACGAAGACACTAGATTTGATATCAGCTAGAATCGAGAGTTAAAAGGAAAAACAGTTACGATTTTCACACCAATATTTATCATATTTAATGATATAGAAGCCAAATCATTCAATTACTCCATAATACATCATCAACTTTCTTAATAATTCAATTATTCCCCACTCCAAAACCTAAATCAAATTCTTTTTTTTTTTTTTTTAACAAAATTTAAAAAAAAAAACAGCACATAAATTAAACTAGTTGACCCATGCACAAAGCTGAGATCATACATTCTCCAATAATGCCATTTTCCATCTCATCTCTATTATGCTGCTTCCTTTTCTTCAAAGGGTACCTCTTTCTCCGCCTCTGGTTCGGCGTCGTCCTCGGCCTTGGCCGGTGCTGCAGCCTCAGGTTCGGCATCGTCCTCGGCCTTGGCAGGTGCTGCAGCCTCCTCAGGCTCAGCCATTGGTTTGACATCATCCTCAGCCTTGGCGGGTGCTGCAGCCTCCTCAGCCTCGGGTTCCACATCGTCCTCGGCCTTGGTGGGTGCTGCAGCCTCCTCAGGCTCCGCCTCTGGCTCAGCATCGTCCTCGGCCTTGGCAGGTGCTGCAGCCTCCTCACGCTCAGCCTCGGGTTCGGCATCGTCCTCGGCCTTGGCGGGTGCTGCAGCCTCCTCAGCCTCAGGTTCGGCATCGTCCTCAGCCTTGGCGGGTGCTGCAGCCTCCTTAGGCTCAGCCTCAGGCTCGGCATCGTCCTCGGCCTTGGCGGGTGCTGCAGCCTCCTCCGCCTCGGGTTCCGCATCGTCCTCAGCCTTGGCGGGTGCTGCAAACTCCTCAGCCTCTGCCTTCACCACCTCCGGCAAAGGTGTAGCTGCTGATTCAACCTACAAAACCCAATTGCTATAATATTCAACAAATTTATAAAAAAAAAAAAAAAAAACATGGTTTCAGTTGCATGTCCGATGAACACCCAAAAAAAAAAAAAAAATCAAAATTAAAAAGCTAAAAGCACAAAATTCTGATTAAAATGAACACAAACCCTCCATTTTGAAATGGGTATCCAATTTTTTCAAATGGGTACCCTAACATATCACTACTATCATCTAAATACGCTTAATTATAAAATTTTGATAGGACCTAGAACATCAGTACTAATACGATCATACAAACATACTCAATTATGAAAAATTAATGGGTCTAATGCATTAGCACTGATACGATCCCCAAGTTAAAGTTGGGTCGGGGAGGGATTGGGGCGAGATTTTTCTTACAAAACTTTTGAAGAGAGAGAAAAAGGGTTACCTCAATAGTGGCCATTAGAGAAGAATTGGGAGAGAAGGGAAGTGAGAGAGAGAGAGAGAGAGAGAGATGTTAGAGAGATGAGGAAATATGAATGGGAGAGAGAGGTATTTATAGGGGAGAGAGAGAGAGAGAGTGTTTGGGCAAAATATAAGGACATCGGTTTTGTCCAGTTGTAAATGTTTTCCCTTTTTCAATTATTAATTTACATTTTTTTTATTAATCTTTTTACAAAAATAAAATAAAATAAAATAAAATAACATATCTTTTCTTTTCAGTTGGTTTGCGTCTGTTTTGTTCTAATAATTTATAATTCTCTTTCTTTTTGCATGCAATTTCCGCCGCCCTCTTTCCCTTATGCCCCCCTCTATTTTTCCCTTTGCTGTTTGGTCCTTCTATTTTAATATTATTATTTTTAATTCCTATCTCTACTTTTCATTCAGGTCCCTACAATTATAATAAATAATCATTTTCGTCCTTCCATTTTTCATTTTTTATCTCATTTACATAATTTAAATATTATTTAATACCCTTCCCAATAATATAACTGAGTTATTTTTTTAATTATTTAAAAATATCATATTTTTTAGATATTTATAGGATTATATTTTATTATAATCCTATTTTTTCAACCACACAGTGACACTCTCACGACTAGGCTTAATGGAGATTATGCCTCATATATATTTTTCGCCTCGGCTTTGTTTGTGGCTTCATTAAACCATAGGTGAGGTTTGTCTTTGTCAATTGAACATCGCTTGTGTGGAATTCAAGCTTGTCCGTCTGCGCGTGCATGTTCAATCGTTTACGACACAACTGACTTGTCTCTACACTAGGCTAAGTCATTCGGTTCGACTTTGCCTCTGTTCAAACCAAGGTCTCTCAACGCACCATCACGTCTCATCTTGTCTCCATCAACATGGCCCATATGTCTCAACGACACTCCGAGTTGAGAGAACTTGATGTAAAAAAAAAAAAAATCCTATTCCGTCTCCGTCTTTGACCCATGAACATCAGTAATGGGAACGACCAATAGCAAACCGATGTAGATCTTGCATGTGGGTCCCGTAGACCTGTCTGCTGACGTGGCTTTATTATTATTCTATTTTTTTAGTTTGCCAACTTGGTAATTTTTTGACGGGGAGTAGAGAGGAAAGCCGACTCCATTTCCATTCCACGGGATGAGAAATCTAGGGGACCACATGTAGCTGTCTGCCAGATCGGATGCTGGTGTCATGGGACCCACATAGCCGCCCCTCTACTGTGCCACGTCAGATCTCAGTCATCGGTTTGATCCGTGGCCACGATCCCATAATAAAATAAAAAAAATCCGATTATTCTTTTAATCGGATTATTATAAGAGATTCTTCATTGCACCCAGTGGTGGGGTACTGGGATCAAATTAAAATTAATTTATATACTTTATAAATACACGTCAAAATAAAAATAAAAATTTATTTATTAATCACAATATATAAATAAATAAATAAATTTAAGATCTGGAGAGTAAAAGTAACTTAATTATAAGAAATTGAAATATCCCCAAATTCGAAATATTTTATTAAATTTGAATTTCCAGCATGAATCAATTATAATCTACTTGTTCTTAGTAGAAAAAGAAAGAATAGGAACGGGTGGATATATTTCTCAAAAAAAAAAAAAGGACAAAATATAAATCAAGGATCGATTAACCAAACCCTGTTTGGGATTTTCTGGGAAATAAATAAATATATTTTATATTATAAAATTTGAAAGAAAAAATTGATATGGGTGTATATTAGAGTATTAGAAAGGGAAAAAAAGGAAGAATAATTAATTCTAAAAGTCAAAAGAAATATAAATATATTTTGAGTAAATTTATAGCATCAAAAATATATTAAAATCGGTTATATTGAGTTGATAGAAATAGTTATTTTGGAAAGTAATAACCAAAATGATATCTGAGAGAAAGAATTACAAATATATGATGTCTATAAAAAGAATAATAAAAATGATTTGGAAAGGGACATTTTATTAAATATGCATTTTTAAAAATGTAGATTCAAATCCTTAATTCTGATGTCAGCTATTTAGAACAGGTTTGGATGTATTTTTAAATTCTATTTCGTAAAATTCTCTTTTTAAACCCTTTCCTTTTAAATTTTTTAAAATTCAAACCTCAAACTCAAATAAATTATTGATTTTCATCCTATTACAATTTTTAATTTAGCCCATAAAATTTGAAAGTATCGTAGTCAAATCATCGAATACTATATAATTTATGGCTAATCTTAGATTGAATCAAAACGCACGCCTGGGAGAGAATTGAATGAAACTAAATTGCTCCCTAAGAACGGTCAGTTTGAACGATTATTTTTAACTCATAAAATTCTTGTTTCTAACCATTGATTAATCAAATTATTGGTTTACTTCAATATACATCAAAATATTTGTGTGTTCAAGGTGATATGTTCTTCATAACCAAGCTCCAAATACATCTATGTAAGAACAGGGGCAGGGAAATCAATATCAAATTTGTTCAGTCCTAAATCAAAGAAAAAGTGATAAAATCAATACATTGAGACATGATTTAAGATCCAAAAATGTTTGGTATAATGGAAAAATGCAATAAAAAGAAGAAAAAAAATAAAATAAAGTGATATTCATAATGATGGGCACACCTTGTTGTACCTGAATAAACCATAATATTATCATCCCACATGACAGACTGGCTGGAAGCAGGTGGTGAGTTGCTTTCATGATGCCGCCTTGTTGTCCATGTTGGATTTGCAAATGTTGTGGTCGGGTTCCAATAAGAATCGATTCCTTTGGGATCATCAATCATGTTGTGTTGCCTTTAATGGCTTTAGAGGAGAGAAAGAAAAGCAATTGGAAGCTGGTGATCTTGGGGGACACTACTAAAACATTGTGTAATGAATGACCTGACCTGACCCCCACCTCCTCCTATCTCGCTCCTTTTGAATTCTGCCAAATGAAAGGCAATAACTGAAGAAACATGGTTGGGCCACTAGAAAGAGCATGCTTTCCCTAGGAAGAACACTATGGAGGGAGGGATTGTTGAATCAAGTGTTCAATCAGAGCAGGCAGCTTTTACTAAAAGGTATATCAGCCACTGCTGTCCATGGGAAGTTTCGCAGAAGGAATCTTCCTTTTCTCTTTCTTTCACTATGAATAAAGCTTCTAACAGTAGACATTTGTCCACATTTTGAATGGGGAAATGGTGGGAAAGATTTTGTAGGTTCCGAGAAGCAATGAGTTCAGATCTCCAAATTCAGTCCAAATACAATCAGGGGATAAACTGAACAACATATTTGTATATGGCCTGTAGTGTGCGTGTGCATACTCTGCAAGTAGTGTGCGTGTGCACTGACTCATACTCTAAGAGTAGGGTGCGTGTGCGGGTGTTGACTCATACTCTAAGAGTAGGGTGCGTGTGTGCGTGCGGGTGTTGACTCATACTCTAAGAGTAGAGTGCGTGTGTGTGTGCATGTGCGGGTGCATTGACTCATACTTTAAGAGTAGTGTGCATGTGCGGGTGCATTGACTCATACTCTAAGAGTAGTGTGCATGTGTGGGTGCATTGACTCATACTCTAAGAGTAGTAAGAGTAGTGTGCGTGTGCGGGTGCATCGACTCATACTCTAAGAGTGTGTGCGGGTGGGTGAAAGAGAGAGACTTATATTCCCTCCAGCAAATTTTCAACGTCATTATTGCATTCCATCTTTAAACGGTATCCTTATAAGAATTGATTGTGCATGACTTGGAAAATTCCTATTAGTTGTCTAAAAATAATTTAGTGTTACAGTATCCATGGTTGATGAAAACAGATTTCTATGTTTCACAACAATCCCAAAAAAAAAAGTACCTAAATCATAACAACCAGAGAAGATATACTAGTAGAAGACCTGTGAGAGAAACCGATCAGCTGACGATCTTTCTCAACACAGCTTCAGCGCGATGCTCAAACTTGGGTAAGACCCATTCATGCTGCACTATGTCTAAGTTGTCTTTCTCGGCACTCAACCCCTGGCAAGAAAATGCAATACCATTAAGATCAGCAGAAGAGTAGAGATTTTGAATAATGATCAATTCAAGGTTCACAAAGGTTGTCGATCAATTAACAATTAAACTAAATATTAGAATAGAGATTTGATATAGATGGACTACAAAGAACATCGAGTAGTGTTGGTCTAGGTTTACTTTGAAACAACGGCCTAAATGACCACTAGCCAGTAACGTACAAATGATTGACCCAATAAAGAGTTGGCAAAGAAGGAATCACTGAGGCCCAGATTTTAAGGAATAAAGTATTTCCTAGAACCCTATAAAGTGAGTTGCTTAAAGTTGAAAATCAATTAGAACATCGAAGACAATTCGCACATCCCACTGGTATAATCAATCAAATTTGGTTGAAGCATCTGAGCAATTGCTGTGACAAAAATGTATAATGAGGTTTCGGATGGAGCTTCGTTTACACCTAGGATGCAAGGACGTAACGAAGTTTAAGATCCTAGCTTATAAGGGCACATCAAGCAGGTAACATAGCGACAAATGAGCCTTAAATATAAAAGTAAAATAAGAGGAGAATGACGGGACCTACATTATACATTTTGAAACACTGCACCAACAAGATGTTTGTTTGCAAATTAAAAAATAAGCATTTTGTCAAGTTTTCAACTTCAGTGCTTTTCAGTGATATTAATTCCAAGTCAATGAGCAATAGGGAAGTCAGGATAACTAAAAGCTTGTCCAGTCTACAACCAGAAAGATGTAGGGTAATCACAAACAAAGGATCAATGGGCAGGCAGGCCAAGAACCACCTGTATCTCCAGTTCTGGCTTGAAATCTATAATGTTTATTTATCCCCATTTCAAAAGCAATACAATTTACCATTTCAACCACAATTACATGTCCTTCCAGCCCCAAATGTTATCTTGATCCTCCAATTCATATCGTTTCCTTCTCTCTGCCAGATTGTGCAAATCAAACTAGAAAAAAAAGAGACCAAAATGCAACTGGTGATACTATATTCCAATATATCTTGTCATAGTCTAGTCATTCACCCACGAAAGTATTCTAACACTTAAAAGAAAACCAGGCTTCTTCAGAACATACTACTTTTCCTAACAGATCAAATCCACGTCAAACTAGGAACCAATTGATTGAACAGCATATACATGTAGATAGCTGTAACACAAAACCAAGCACCAGGAAGGTCAGCAGGGAGTGCACCAGGGAATGTTTTTAATTTCTGATAGGATGGGCTCTTCCCAATTAAGAGATTCATGTCACGGGGAGTTTAAGATTTCATAATGAAATTTTGAAGGAATGGGTCACAAAGTTCGAAGGTTACCACTCTTGAAATACATGGAAGGTCATATACTTCAATAAGATGGTATATTGAATTTCCAAGAGTTGCAATCATTTGGAATGAAATCAACTTGATTTGGAGGTTTTGCATATCCATGAGGGTTTTGAGGGGATCCAATTGGCTAGGATTACCATATCATGGACCCTCCCCTCCTAAGATCACTCTCAAGGCCTAATTCACTCATCCCCCCACCCATTCACAACGAGCAAGCATAACCAACTCCCTAACTAATTACTCATATACCCTTTAATATCCGTAATTTCCTTCTTGTAGTATTCCTACCACCCGCCTCTAGAACACACCCAAGGTGTGGGTAGCAACAAAAATGAATGGGAAAAAAAATGCCAACTAGTTGAAAGTTAAAACTTAGTCTTGAAAACATTCTGGCCCAATGGGCCTCATCCAATTTCTTTAAATTCAGTCCACTCTGGAAATAGTTTTCCAAGCCCACGGTTCCAATTCAAGATTTTTCTTCCACACACTTCATGTGGCCATTTTCAAACCCACCATGCTTTCGTTGCTTTGTATGCCTTTGAAATTCAAAATAGGCCGCAACACGACTGCGAGCCTCATCAATTCATTTAAATGAAGCTGCAGGCCCCACCCACTTCCAGAACCTTCTTTCTTTTCGTAACGCACTTAACCGCTAGTAACAATCCTCATACCCACGTGCCCATCTCCACACAAGTTGCTTTGGTGTCTTCCCCAAGTTTTCATCTCCATGCATGCCTGCACTCACTGCTGGTGACGGCCTACGTTAGGTACTTTTCTTCTTTTATTCTCCTTTTCTTCATGACCGCCAACCTCTAATTTCTCTGCGCCTCTTCACAATGCTTGGGTCAGCATCTCCCCCACCAATTCATTTTTTCCGACCATAACAGACTTCATCGTCGACCATGGCTTCCATCAGTTTTTCATCTCCTTTTCTCCAGTTTCATCATGATGATCCACCTTCTTCGAACTTTGCAGCGGTTGAAGCATCGCCCTCTCCACAATTTCGCCTCTTTCCACGAAACCATCAATGGTCGACCTCTCTTTGGAAAACAGACCTTTGTTGTGTTGGGTATCTTTGCAGCCCATTTTCGGGTCGTTTTCAAACTCCAAAAAAATTTAGGTTTGCCTCCCCTCTATCTCTTTTGCATGACCTTACTCATTATCATTTTTTTGCATTTGCTTCATCTTACGACCCCAGACGTTTTGCAATGCTCCTTCGCAGCCTCTAAGGATTTGACTGAAGATCTTTTTACTTGGCCCGATTTGCTATTCTTTGTTTTTCTTCGGGCTTTCATACTATTTTTCCTACTCAATTTGTTTAGCCTCTGCTTTATTCTTTTCTACCTCTGCAATATCCTCTCGAGTTTCCTTGAATGATTGTGCAATTGCATCTCATAAAGCATCTTGCATACATTGGAATATCGAATCCATTTGCTCCATCAATAGATCTTTGGATCCCTACGTTTCTTCACATAAAAACATCCCGATCTCTATACAAGTCTTTTCATCTAATTCCATAGCCATAAGCGAACTGCTCTATACCAAATTGACCTGGTAACAGCACTAGGGAACCTCACGTACAACAATCTTATCCTAGAGAACTAGTGCAAGATTGAGCAGATACAAAAATGCTAATCAACCCAAGTTATCAGCTATCACATTGAAACTTGCAAGTTCAACCCAAAAGGGATCCTCACAAAAGTAATGTACACAATCAAGACGATAGACTGCACAACCGTGCAAGATATCATGTATAAATACATAGTCAATACTCATTTAGAATGATACAGCAAACAACCATGAACACTTATAAACAGACTCAACAAAATCTATCCATTAACAATATGTACTCTGAGCCAAATTTGAAACTGAACCACTAAAATATGTGCAACTTCCTTCAAGCTTAGTTTATTTCACAGGTAGAAGAATAAGAAACAAATGTAACACAGCCAGCCATGCCAGTTTAGAAGATTTTAAACAAAAAAATGATGTGTCAGTTCAAATATATACATACACGTGTACATAGGAGATCAAAACTGTTCAACCATGAAACTTGATTTGCATGCTAATGCAAACTTCCGTATATGAGTGTATGCATATGTAGATTTAAAGAGAGACAGAAACAGAGAGAGAGTTTTGAATAATGAATATTAATACTTTAAACATCCTTTGACAGCCTAAAAATGAAGAAAGATGTTTGAAATATCGGGTAGTAAAGACTAAATATTTACCTTTGTTGGGTCCATGCCAAAACCAGACATTTGCATCATTCTCTGTGTGTCATCCATTGCTGCACCAAGAATTGTTTTCTCATAAGTCACAGTATAAGATCTGGATCTTTCAAAATGCTACTTCTTGGGGAAAAAATCCATACACACATCAGTTAAAGAATAAATGGATTGTTAAGCAGAAAAACCAACCATTTTCTTCTCCCAGAATGAGACTGAATAAACCTCTTAATCCAAACAAATTTAGAAAGTACCTGACATAAGTTACATAAAACTATCAGTGATAATCATCCAAACAAATGCTTAGGGAAAAACTTGACAAAAAAAAAAAAAAAAAAAAAAAAAA
>NW_019272037.1:150554-170323 GCF_002738345.1 Cucurbita maxima
AAAAAAAAAAAAAAAAAAAAAAAAAAAAAAAAAAAAATCTTCAGATGACGGTAACACAGGCACCATAATATTTAACTGATCTTGGAAAGTACCATGATCGGCTACTGACATAGCTGACATCCACAGTACTCAAATCAATCCCATTTTGTAACATCGACCGGAACCTCTGAGTCAGTGGAAAGGGTATTTTTGCTAGATAAGGAGAGAAGATACGATTAGATACCACAAATTGGAGGCTGAAAAGAAAAGTGATACTAACACAGGTAGAAAAATCAGCTTTCAGTGCACAAAAATAAGAAACCTGAAAACTTTTTCTACTAGTTATAACCAACTATCAGAAATGGAGGGGGGAAATGGCAGAGAAACAGAAAGATACAGTAAACAAGATATATAAATAATCGTACAAAGTTCCCATGTATTAAAAAACATAATTAGTGCTAGAACATACCATTTAACACCTAAAAAGTATGGAATTTATATAATCTAGATAACTTGGAGATTCACTCAACCAAAAAAAGTTACCCTCAGGCATTCAAAAGTATAGTAGTATGAAGAACATACCTGCTACAAATCCGGAGAAGAAAAAGTTGACCCACGCAAAAGTTAGGGTCTAGCAAAGAAGAAAGGATGAATAAAAATGTAAATTGAACTTCATATGATATCAGTGAAAAGAATAGTGATCGAATATGCAACTATAGTCACCTGAGGTATAATCATGGAGAGATTCTTCTTCATCATATCCATTGCCATGTTTGGATCCGAAAACATCTGTGCTTGTGCATTTTGGGCCTGGCCTTTGGGAACAAAGAGCAGTCCGTTCTCCTGCCAATTGCATGTGTAAAATATATAGGGTATCAGGTTCTCTTTATCCTCCTGTGCTACTTTGAATATCATAGTTGCATCAAAATCATTCTACAAGATATACAATCTCACTGCAGCCATTCTCACACATAGATTCCCATTGGCAGCACAATTTATGGCATCCACACGTCACCATATTCAAGGATGCAATAAATCATACAAGTTACAACTGATCAAACCTTATGGATATTGCATAATACTCTATCTGTAAATCCAAGATTCTTCTCTAATAACTATAAGCTGCTTGTATCCCTTCGAGAAAATAAGATTGGAATCTCATGAACTTTAACCTATTAAAGCTTCCTCTGATACCATCAAATGAATCTTGAGGAGACTCCTTATTGAATCAAATCTCAGATATCAAATAAAGAGGAGGAGCGTTAACTAATTTTCAACAAATTAAACAAATCAAGAAGACTAACAGATGCACAACTTGACTAAACTGATTTTAACAAGCTAATAGAAATAATAAAGAGCTCTTATAACAGTTCTGACTGCACTTCATAACGCCAGTTGAATCTCGAAACAAAAATTAAACCTTCTACACCTTACGCATCATTCAACGACAAGGGACATTGAAAACGATTCCTCTAAAAAGGTTTAATGAATTAAATTTGGCATGCTAGAACCGACACGCATCACAAACTACATTGAAAAAAGAGGAAAACAAACCTCGTTGCCGTAATAAACTCTGCGGGAACGAAACGACTTCTGGGGAATAAAGTTAGCCGCAGATCGTAAATTCCGAGCCCTAAGTACGATTTGCCTGAAACCAGAAATTAAAAAATGCGTCAAGAACTAACAAGATGAATGATGTACGAATTCTGAAGATTATGAATCAAAATTTACCCTTCTCGTACGACTTTGGCATCGGGGACTGGAGACGAGCGCATAAGCTTGGAGACAAAGTAGCGGAGAACTCCGATGAGAACCATGACGACGGAGAGCGGAATCAGCACCCAATCTCTGATGGCAGTGTCGAGAACTAGATCTTCCGCCATGACTGGATCCGATATGCGAGCTCCGTTGAGAATCGAACTATGAAGGCCAAGAGGGCTTCACAACTGAAATGTTTGATGTTTAGTCCGTCGCGGAAGGAGAGGGTTGAGACTGTTGCAGAATTTATGAATTACTATTTAAATAGTAATATTTGAAAATTAACTAAGATCTAACGCATAAAAACTTGATTAACTCAATTAACTTATTTTGGTTTAATCAATTTATTGGTTTTTTTTTTTTAATATAATTATATCTATCTATATTTATTTTATTCTTATTTAATTTAATATTTTATTATTAGTAGTATATAGTGAAATTGAATCGTAAATTTTAATTAAATCTTAAGTAAACATATATTTTATAAATTACCATTTTATTTTGATTAAAAACAATAATTTGAATAAATAACTGGGCTTACCGTGGTGGAGGAACTCGATCATAACTTGTTCCTGCTAAGAAAAAAATACGTCGATAAATCCATGAGAGATTATTTGTAAAATAGTTCCATTGAGTCGCAAACCGAACCAGACAATATGTGGAACACTTCGTGCAAATGATGTAGATGCTCTGCTCACGTTTGACTGAAGACGAGCTTTGGTCAAAAAGAAACCCAGACAAATTTATGGAGTTGATCATTTATGTACCTTATTCCGAAATTATATGTCTTGGATAATGGTTGGATGTTAGGAATTGAGTTCCGGAATGTATTCCTTTGACACAGAGGACAATGTTTGAAACCGATTAACACGGAGGATAATATTAAAGTGCGTCAATTGTAGCACAAATAAGTCTACCGCAAAGGTGTTTAACTCTAATTCATTTCAGCCTTTAAGAGTGCTTTCGAATCAACGAGAATGAGTACATATTCTCCGTTCCAACGCCCATTCACTCGCATGGACAGTGAATTTCTTGTTCCTATAATACTGAACCCGTTTGTTTTAACTTAGTGATCTCCTCAACTTTTGCTTCGGATGGAAGATCCAAACCACAAATTTCCATGTGGGATCCCGAATATCTTGTACCATCTATAAATACCATAGTTGAGCAATTCCCTCTTAGTGATAAGAGGCTAAGCTCTCCTTTCTTCTTTGTGTGTCGATTGATGTCGTCGGAAAACGTGTTGATAATGGCTAATCCAATCGAAGGGGTTTTCCAACCCATTGAAGCCTTGTGTACTTTGAACGTTATTTCTTAATCTAACTTTTCCTTACAAATATCAAGTTTGAATGATTCTAAACATGCAATTTAAACTCGGTAGAATTAAAACTCAATCATTTACAAAAATAACATACATGACTGAGATGCATTGGTTCATATTAAATCTTATTTTAAATGGAGAAAAAAAAAATTAGAGGAGACATTTTTTACCATTAGCTAAATGGAGTCAGGGACGAGTATATATTCCACATCCCCGTTCCTACCCCTGCCCCACTCATCATATATATATACATAGATACCAAGTTGGTATGGATCCAAAGGATCCAAGGTCATTCTACCAACATTTTCGACTGTAGTATATTCACTACACGGAATAGAATTGGCCGAACAAGGGGTCCCACTTAGAGATTCAGTCAAACTACTATACCTTACGCGGTTCAAAGGGTCCCGTCATATGTAGTGAGGAGCAAACCTTGAAGGGTCCAAATTCAACGGCCTGGTTGTACTTACCATTGCGCAACTAAAGTCTAGCCCACGTTCTGCCGGAAAGTTTATCTATACCAAATAATACCTTTCGTTATGCACTATATTTTAGAGGTACCGCGCAATCCCATTTTTGCCAATTTTTATTGCAAGAACCCTATCTCTATCCCGACCCATCTCGTAGACATCTGTAATTATTATATTTTTATATTTAAAAATACTTAAAAAACAAATAACTTTAAAGGATTAAATATATGTTTCAATACTTTTGTTTAAAATATTTAAAAATGGAATCTTGACCTAAACTTGATGGTCCAACATAAAAAAAAATGTCAAAGGGGGTGGGATAGGTCCACCTAACCCTGAGGGGGCAGTCTGTTTGATATCCGGTGTACGTTTGTGTCGCTGCTCATATTCCAATTTCTCCAAGTGATCGAGCCTCGCAGCCCCTCCTCAAATCTTGGTATTCGTGGCCTAACGGCGCTGACTGCCTCACCTTTCCCCATCAAATTTCGGATCACCACATGACTCCTTCCTTCCCTCTCCCATTTCAACTTTTTCTAACCGCCTTTGCCCAATTCCCTCGCTCTCTCTCCTCTTCTTTTTCTTCTCACAAGGGTTAATTCTCTCGTGGGCTTCTTCTTTTTTTCCCTTTCTGGGTTCTTCTCTGTTTCTTTGATCCATTTATCTAACTCTGTCTTGGATTTCTTTTGTTTTTCCTCTCTCTCTCTCACCCTGATTCCTCTCTTTAATTCGGATTTTGGGGTTTTCTTCTTGTTCTTAAGCGTTTTCTCTTATCTGGGTTCTGTTTTGTTTGTCTTTAAACTGGTGGGTTACTCTGTTTTTCCTCTGTTTGTGCCATTTGATGGCCTGTTGATGTCTCTGGCCGTTGAAGTCGGTTCGAGTTCAAAAGGGATAATGGGGTTGGACAAAGAAGACGATTCTCCCGAAGTTTCTGAGCCCAAAAAAGCTGAAGATGGAGAAGACGTCGATGCGACTTCTGGGTTGAGTCGAAAAATGAGTGAGTCCTCAATCTGTGCTACTGAAGAGGAAGACGATGAAGATGGAAGGAAAATCGAATTGGGTCCTCAATACACTTTGAAAGAACTCAACGAGAAGGATAAGGTATCATTAACTCTCCCCCTTTTTAAGAACTTCTTCGTTTTCTTTTAGTTCATCTTGAACTCTCTGTTTTTAGGATGATGAAAGCCTGAGGAGGTGGAAGGAACAGCTTCTGGGTGGTGTGGATTTTGAATCTGTTGGAGGTTAAAACCACAAACCCTTTTAATTTTTTTTTTTCAAATTCCAAATCCCTTCATGATTTGTGTTCTTTTGTGTATTAGAAACTCTTGAGCCGGATGTTAAGATTTTGAGCCTTGCTATCAAATCATCAGGCCGGCCTGACATTGTTCTTCCAGTGCCTGAATGTGGGAATCCCAAAGGCCTCTGGTTTACTTTGAAGGAAGGCAGCCGTTATAGCCTTAAGTTCACTTTTCAGGTCAGCAATAACATTGTTTCTGGCCTCAAATATACCAATACAGTCTGGAAAACTGGCGTCAAAGGTAAAAAAACAAGCACAAAAACCTCTCTGCCATTAATGGAGAACTGTTCTTTCAATGTTTGTTTTACTTTTACTGTCACAGTTGATAGTACAAAAGAGATGATTGGAACCTTTAGCCCTCAGCCTGAACCTTATGATCATGAGATGCATGAAGAAACAACCCCTTCTGGCATCTTTGCTAGGGGATCTTATACAGCCAGAAGCAAGGTCAGTTCAATGATTTTAACATGTCAATGGATTAGTAGAATAATGTCTACTGCTTATTTTGATTGGATTATACTTCTGATACTGATCCTGAACCATTTAGACGAACAATCTAGTCCTTAAACTGTAATTGGTAATGATTTGGTCACATTTTAGTTCTTGAACTTTGAAACAAGAGAGGAGTTAAAACTGTTATCGGTAATAATTTAGTCTCGTTTTAGTTCTTGAACTTTGAAATGAGAGAGGAGCAATCTAGTTCTTAAACTTGAATCGGTGACAATTTAGTCTCATTTTAGTTCTAGAACTTTAAAATGAGAGCAATCTAGTCCTTAAACTTGAATCGGTAACAATTTAGTCTTGTTTTAGTTCTCGAACTTTGAAACGAGAGAGGAGCAATCTAGTCCTTAAACTGTAATTGGTTATGATTTAGTGTCATTTTAGTTCTCGAACATTGAAACGTGTGAGGAGATGTCAAAATTTGAATTTGAATCCTTTATGGAGAGCAATTAAAGGGCTGCTATCTATCTCAACTGCACCTGCTCATTTATGGGTAGCATCACATGGCTGCCTTTAAGGGAAGCAGCTTATTATTGATATCAATATCATCTGCCATGGCTATCAATGCATATTATATATGCTTATGCAATAAGTAACATGAAACTCCTTGTTTTAAAAGACATGTTTTTGTTTTGTGTTGGATTGCTTGTTCTTGACATGAATCTATGTCTATAATCCTGTCTGCTGGTTTGTTGGGTTTGTTTTTTGTGTTCTTGTTTTTGGCTCAGTTTGTTGATGATGATAACAAGTGCTACTTGGAGATCAATTACACATTTGATATTAGAAAAGACTGGAAGGAGGACCAGGTTGCTTAATCATACCCCCCTGCCCGCCCCGTCGGATATTCGGATCATTGGGTGCCCGATTTGTCGCCCCGAAT
This sequence comes from Cucurbita maxima, assembly GCF_002738345.1. Taxonomy (NCBI): domain Eukaryota; kingdom Viridiplantae; phylum Streptophyta; class Magnoliopsida; order Cucurbitales; family Cucurbitaceae; genus Cucurbita; species Cucurbita maxima. The sequence continues at coordinate 156,758 of NW_019272037.1, forward strand.
CCGCTGCTGCCTTGGGTTTTAAAGATCTTTAATTTTGCTGCTGTTCTTATTTATTCTTGATGTTTTTTTTTCTTTGTTTTGAGAATGAATGAGGGATGAAGGATGTTTTTGAACTAACAATAGAAAATGAAAACACTGAGATGGGTTTTTTCCTTTCTTTCCTAATATTTTGTTTTCTAATTTTTTTTTTTTTAATGTATTATCTGTTCTTTTATTGATAACTTTGGAAACTCGGGGTATACATGAAGTAGGTTAGAAACTCGGGGGTGTACATGAAGTAGGTTGGAAACTCGGGGGTGTACATGAAGTAGGTTGGAAACTCGGGGGTGTACATGAAGTAGGTTGGAAACTCGGGGGTGTACATGAAGTAGGTTGGAAACTCGGGGGTATACATGAAGTAGGTTGGAAACTCGGGGGTATACATGAAGTAGGTTGGAAACTCGGGGGTATACATGAAGTAGGTTGGAAACTCGGACCCGACCAATCCCGACAGAGTTCATAATATTTGGTTTGGTTGTCGTTTTTTTTTTATAATTATTTTAAATAAATTATATTTTATAAATTAAATAGATTTTTTAGTTTTTCAAAAATTCAACCGAAAAAACAATTCTTAAAATTAAATTTAAGAATTCAATAGATTTTTAATTTATTATTTAGCTGTGTTTTTTTTTTTAGTCTTTTATAATTTTTATTATTTAAATAACATATTAAATATGATTATTTGGTATTTGAATTAAATTGTTAAAAGTACATCTAATAGATATGATTATTAAGAAAAATAAAAAAAATATATTTACTTCGAAAGTCACGTGAAATGCACGTTTTTTTTGGTTTACTACCCGACTAAAAAACGGCTATAATTTTAAATTCCCGAACAAAAAGATTTGTTTTTTTTTTCAGTAACCAATAGAAAATCAGATGTAAAATAAATTAAAAAGAAAAAAAAAAGTGAGAGGACGGTTTCAATATTTCCCATACGTAATCCTTTGTATAGACGTTGGGGCGGACGAACACTAAGATGGAATAGGCCCGCTAATATGCCCAATGTACCTGCTGCAATATGATGAGAGGTTATTCCGCCCGGAACAAAAGGATCAAACCCTTCGACACCCCACGCAGGATTTACAGCTTGTACCCTTCCGGTTAATCCATAAGGATCGGATACCCATATTCCCGGACCATACAATCCGGTTACATGAAATGCACCAAAACCAAAGCAACCCAACCCTGAGAGAAATAAATGAATTCCAAAAATCTTCGGCAAATCCAAAGAAGGTTTTCCTGTACGTTCATCACAAAATATTTCTAGATCCCAATACACCCAATGCCAGATAGCTGCTAAGAAGCACAATCCAGAAAACACAATATGTGCTCCGGTCACGACCTCAAAGCTACAATAGTTATCGAGGGCTTTATTCTACCAAGCAATTGAATATTACATCATAGTTTCATTATTAATCAAACCGAATGTATAATAAGTATTGTTGATGGAAAAATTTGGACATGAAAAATGTTCTTGATTTTCACGTATTTTAATAATAAATTTCAAGTAAGAGTTGGAGTAAGAGATTGGAGTGACCTTTCTTGAACGTGTGCATGATCTATGCTTACTTGATTAATAGGAATATGTCTTTACTAAACCTGCATGGACATGAACGTTTAGATCATGATTTATGTGCACTAGGTGATAGATAAAATATCTCTCTAGTGAGGCATGTATGAATCATAATAAGTTTAGGACGTATAACCTGAGTGTTATGTAATGTCTTAGGTCAATATATTCTCGATATACTGAGAACCCTAAGATCGTGAGCGGGGATTAGAGACCTAGGTGCACCCTAAGATTTGGCTTAGCCACGAGGAGCTAACCTCGAGCGACCTAGAAATGAAAGTTGTGACCTAATTTGCCTAGACGCCCTAAAACCTAATAAATCTCCACGACACTCAAAGAGAATTACGAGAACTTATAAGATCGATGGTAACACGAACGAAACTATTAGATGAGTCACTGTGTGTATGATATAATCTACATTGATAGGAGACGGGGGACTACACAAGTAGACTATATAAGGGACTATCGTTGTATGCATGATAACCTGTTTTGAGAGGAGACGAGGGACTACGTAAGTGGGTAACACGAAGAAATGCTACTGTGTGTATGATAACCCACCTTGAGAGGGGACGAGAGACTACGTATGTAGTTAACATGAGAAATCGCTATTGTGTGTATAATAACCCGCCTTGAGAGGGGACGAGAGACAATACAAGTAGCTGATTGAGGATATAACATTGTGTGTAAAACAAACTCGCCTTGAGAGTGGACGAGTGAGCATATAAGTAGTATATTGAGGAGCTATTATTGTGTGTGGAGAAAACCCATTCTAATGGGAGACGAGAGACGGTACAAATAGATTAGCTTGTTATAGGCACCATTGTGGAGTGAAGTAATAGTCCGGGAATACCTGAATTAGGCTTGAACCTTATAGAGCCCTAAGACAAGCTTATGGAAACTTATTACGTTAAAGATGCGATGAGAGCCTACATGTAGGTTACTTACTGAGTATTTTTATACTCTCCCCTTTTTTCTTTTTTTTTTTAGGTATGGGTCGAGATAGGGAGGTGTTCAGGAGCTGTGTTATCACATAGGGATATCAGTTAGTCGGTATTCTTTTTAGGGTTGGCAATATATTCTTTTGTATGCCGCACCCGTACCCTATTTGTAAATAACTAATACAATACATGTTTTTGTATACTATTGGTTTGGATTTTGGTTTTCGTCCATGGTACTATAAAATCGCACAAAGTTTTATCGTATTTTTCCTACATTTTCAATTTTTTGTTTTTTATTGGTTTTAGTTTTCGTCTTTTAAGTCGCGGACTAATTTCTCAAAGCCTCGAAAATCGGGTTGTAAAATAGATTGGTATTAGAGTAGTCGGGTTTTAGGTCTTATAGACTTTTTTGTTGGTAGAGTATTATATACCTCCGTGACTTAGCTCTGATAGACCTCATTGTGACTAGGTATATTGTTTAAATATGTATTGAAAAATAAGTCTTACGAGGAATTAACTTAAGAGAAGAGGAACTTACGTCGGGCCTGGACCTATAAGGGGTAGAAGAAGGGTCGATGAGGACATCACATTTCCGGCACTTGAGGCAGAACAACATCCACCATAGGACGAGGCTAGGCATTTGCCTCCTAACACTTACAGAGCCATGCCACGGGCTTGAGCGCCTAGGAGAGGTTGAAGGACCATGACTCGATATTCCCTTAAGACAGTTCCTCGACACTCATGTAAGGGGAAATACCACTACTTAAATAATTAGCCATTGTCTTCGATGACTTTTTCGGGGTACAATCCCATTGTGGATTGTGACACCCGGCTCCTCCCATGATCGAGGCTTCACAAATCTCACAGAGATATTTTGATGGGTCCATCAAAGACTGAAGCCACCGTGAGTTTGTTCGATCCGACGGCTAATAGAACGTAAACGAGTTGGGATCCACATTTGAAGATTAGACCTCACCTGTATCCAAACCCGTCCTCTTCTATCTAGGGTTTTCGCTCACTGAACTTTCGCCAAGAATTCTCTCTTCTACCAACACCTCGCTATCTAACTTGAATTTTGATCTTCACCCAATCCGATTCGCTTCCTAGGGCGTCCCAGATAATCCAGCTATCTCTACTTTCAGATTCCAGGTTTGTAAGTCTACTTGCTCTGCCTCGAGTTTTTCCGCGAGAAATCTTGCAATTTCTGAGCGTTGTTTTTCATATTTGTAATTATTGTTTGGCATTTGAATCTTCTGCGTGTGGGAAAGTGGAAGAGGGGGTTGCATTTTCGCTTTTATCTGTTTGGGGAAATCTGGGACTCGAAAAAAGAAGGGTAGTTCGAATCATGCTTGTTCGGATGTTAATTCGACTCCAAATGCTAATAGGGGTGTTGATTTGGATTCTTCTATCGTTTTAAAAGAGCCCATGAGTTTAAAGAAGATGGGAATAAAAGGTTCCAGAGTTATGATTTTGTTGGTGCTCTTGAGCATTATGAAATGCACTTCGTCTTACTCCCAAATCCCACCCTGATCGAGCTGTGTTTCATAGCAATAGAGCGGCTTGTTTGATGCAATTGAAGCCAATTGATTATGATACTGCTATTGCTGAGTGTACCATGGACCTCCAGCTCCAGCCCCAATTTGTACGTGCTCTCCTTTGGAGAGCTCGTGCTTTTGAGGCCATTGGAAATTTAAAGAAGGGGGGTTTGAATCATGCTTCTTCAGCTGTTAATTCGACTCCAAATGCTAATAGGGGTGTTGATTTGGATTCTTCTATCTTGTTGAAAAGATCCCATGAGTTGAACAATCCTATCATCCATCCAACTATAGTTGTATGTGAGGCCTAATCGTTATTGGAGTTCATTTCTCGAACCCGTAGTGGTTCCTACATCGTACTATCATACAATATGGCATATCTATCGAATCATGCATTATGACAAGCTCATAAGCTTATACTAGAGTCTATGCATACTAATGATGATTCCTTAACAAGCTCATATTCTATGCTTGCGATCATGATTCTACTAAATTAGGTCATGCTGCCATTATTCAATCACGTATTTGAGTTCCTATTCACAAGATTGACATGCTTATCATACATATCAAGTCCAAGACTTGTTTAGGAGCTTTGATATGCTACGTACTTGTATCGCTTAGCCCGTTTCTTGTGTAAAACGTCCTTAAAGTAGTTATTTCTTCCCAAGTTCTTCCGATTACACCTATACTTAGTAGTATTTAGGGTTAATATGAGCCAATATTGATAGAAAAGGTCAAAAGGAGTCGAACGGGACAAACTGAGGTCTGATACGCACTCCCACGTGGCCACATGCCCTCCACGTGCTTCTTCACTTGTCAACAGCTTTGGCCACTTTCACCTTACCCGCACGTGAGTCTTACGTACCAACCATCTTCTTCCTCGCGAAAGTTGCAGAATTTTCAGAGCTTTTCCAATAATTCCCGCTATGTCCAAGGTTACCTCTCCGCAGTTTCTTCTATGACATTGTAGACCTACTCCTAACTAATCCATTGAGACAAGCTTGAGCAAGTTTTTTGCACTATACGTCATGAAATTAAAGCTGGAATTTCGTGGGTCTTTCCAAACATTCACCTCTTATGTAAGCCCCTTTCACGCTTGGTTTCCTCCCAATTTAGCATTGTGGTCGTATTGTTCTCCCTCCTATGAACTCAAGGCATGCTTCAACTTGCCAAAACATCCATGTAAATCTCCTTGAATCTCAGATTTTCAACTTGGTTTTGGGTGGGTTTGTTTCTGCACACGTTCCTGGTTTTTCCCTTGCTCAATCTCACGGTAGTCTACTTAAAATGCCCTTTAACACTCCTTAACCTTCTGCCAATTCACTTGCTTTCCACCACGGCCTGAGATTATTCTCCACCTATGGGTGTTCCTTTTCTCACGCCATAGCAGCAGCGTTTTTTTTAATAGAATGTTATATCATATATATTCATATTATTTATAAATTTGCTCTATTGCCAGAGAGGAAAAAAGGGCGATAGAATGGGATCAAAGAGGCAAAATGATAGTGTCGTAGATGAGGAAGAGTTGGGTCCAGACTTAAAAAGGCATAAATCACTTGGAGAATTGTCACCTTCTTCTCCACCTGCCTCAGAGAACCCTCAGCTTCCTGGTTTTAACTATGGCGATGATGATGAAGAAGAAGATTACAAATCTAAACAAAATGGAAGTGGATATGATGGAGATGAAGGGGATGTTACTGATGATGAAGAAAATGATGAAGATGAAAATCATATAATGCGAAGTCGTGATGTTGAAGTTCGAAAAGATTGTCCTTATCTTGATACCGTAAACCGTCAGGTGCATTGCTTATCTCTTATTTGTACATCCATTGTGCATTTCTGCATCTTAGGGTTAAGATCACTTTGTTATTTACTTCTTGCCAATTCATATCTGTTCATGCTTTGTAGGTTTTGGATTTCGATTTTGAAAAGTTTTGTTCTGTCTCTCTGTCAAATCTGAATGTTTATGCCTGCCTAGTATGTGGCAAGTATTATCAAGGGAGAGGGAAGAAGTCTCATGCTTACACTCATAGTCTTGAAGCAGGACACCATGTGTACATCAACCTACGGACAGAGAAAGTTTACTGCCTTCCTGATGGATATGAGATTAATGACCCCTCGTTGGATGATATTCGATATGTCCTGAATCCAAGGTTTGCTTATACTTCATCCATTACTTGGTTTGCACACTACTAGGGCATGTACAATAATGTTTCATCTTCAATGTTCAAGGAAAAATTATGCTAATGCCACCACAACACCCAAAAAGAAAAAAAGAAAACAAGAAATAAGAAAATCCTCGAGTTCTAAGTTCAGCACTTCTAACCTTGTCTTTAGCTAAGATATACATCCTCAAAGATTTGGGAACTTTATCACCTTTGAGACCTTTTTATCTTGCAGTTTAATATTGAGTCCTGGTTGGATTGGAATTTGCGAGCAACTAGTCTAGGGAAAAGACTAGACCAATATCATTTTGTTATCGCCTCCTGGTGTAGGTCCAACAATTTATTTTGTTATTATCCTATTTCTGGTGCTTGTGCTGATTGGAGGGCTTAATTTAACTTCCATTTGTCTGGTTGGAGGCTGTCCTCCCCATCTTTTGTACATTTCAGTATCTTAATTAAATTTCCTTTGGAAAACAATTATCCACCTTTGTCCATATTTTGATTTTCTCTTTTAAGCTTTTCAATTTTTTCATGATCTTAAAATCTGGCCATTTTTCTGAGCTATCCTCCTCCCACCTCCGATTGAGTCTGGATCCTGGAGCTAATCATTTTGGAATTTGAAAGAAGAATACTCGTGGATCCAACAAAAAATGGAGCATGACCTGATATCATTCATTTTCTTCAAAACTTTGGAGTCTATGAGTATATCTACCCATTCTCTAGTTACTAAGAAGAGTCCACTAGAACTGTTGCCTCCTCTCTTATATTGGGGCAAGTGTAGTATTACTGAAGGAAAGATCTACCAAATTCAGTTTATCTATCAATTCACTAGAGCATCTTATGCTTCTCTTTGTTCTTCTAAGTTCCACCTCGTGGGTTGAAGATCCCTTCCCCCTTGTTTTTTGCCCTTGCAGAAAAAGTAACCCATTATTTTGAATGAAATTTGAAGTGATGGATCTACGACAAACATTGACAGTTCCATTATATAATTTGTGTTTGCACCCATTATCTTCGGTAAATACAGATGTGAAGCATCATCATGGGTCATCAAATCATGAAATCCCCAATCCTATTTGATGTAGGACAGTGATAGGAAATTTCTTGGGAAATGCATATGCGAGATTTAGGATTTCTCATGGCCATAGAAACCATATCCAATGTATTTTAGTGGAAAAGCACAACATTAAAATTAAAAGAAAAATAGAAGGGATGCTTTAAAATTCCACACAGGACCTTAGTAGTCCAACTAGGAAATATTTCTTTGAAAATTTGTCTTAATTTTTTCCGTTTTAGAGAAAAGTTAATTGCTCATTAGAAGAGTATAATCCCTACTCATGTAACATCTTGTTAGACTTAAATGTAAACTTAAAAATTAAAACTAGGATTTCAAATAACTAAAGCTTGTTTAAATGAGACAAATTATTAAAGCAAATCTTCAAATTTGAGCAAAATATGAAACCTAAAATCCTAATAATAATAATAAGAATATAATAAATTATTGTGCTTGACTATGAATAGATGTTATACTGTCTTTAATGAAATATGCTTTAATGGTCCTTTTGGCACTGCGTGCAGGTTTGCCAAAGAGCAGGTTGAGCAGCTTGACAAGAAGAAGCAATGGTCTAGAGCACTTGATGGTTCTGATTACCTTCCAGGAATGGTAATTATATTTTCATTGTATTTGTGTTATCTTATCTGTTAGATTGGCATCAAGGGCTAAATTTGAATTTGGTGGAACCAGGTGGGGCTTAACAACATTAAAGAAACTGATTTTGTAAATGTGACAATTCAATCCTTAATGAGGGTTACACCACTCAGGAACTTCTTCCTCATACCCAAGAACTATCAGCACTGCAGATCTCCACTTGTCCACCGGTTTGGTGAACTCACACGTAAGATTTGGCATGCACGAAACTTCAAAGGACAGGTTTGACTTTACTGTTCATTGATGTTCTTCTCGGTGGTTGAGTTTTTATTTTTTAAGTTCAAAGATTTTGAATCCTTAAGAATTTATAGGTAAGCCCGCATGAATTCCTGCAAGCAGTTATGAAGGCTAGTAAAAAGCGTTTCCGAATAGGTGCACAGTCGGATCCTGTTGAATTTATGTCATGGTTTCTTAACACACTACATTCAGAACTGCGAGTTTCAAAGAAAAGTAGCAGCATAATCTACGAGTGTTTCCAGGTTCTCTTTAATTTTCTCAAGTAATATTGTGAATTACGTTCCGATGGTACTAGTAAACTGAAACTTATGTTATATATTTATATTTTGGATAGGGAGAACTGGAGGTTGTCAAAGAGATTCACTCGAAAGCTCTCACTGAGAAGAAAGAAAATGGTGACGACCAGGATGCTGGAACTGAAGGTAGCAGTGTCATAATGGAAACTTCAAGAATGCCATTCTTAATGCTTGGATTGGATTTACCGCCGCCACCTCTTTTCAAAGATGTTATGGAGAAAAATATAATACCACAGGTAGGTGTAATTTTCTTGCTGGTTTCTTTTGTACAGGAGGGTACTTATACAGCCACTTGTTTCCATTTTCTCTTGAAAGTTTTCATTTCATGCTTAGTTCAATATTGGAGACTTGTTTGATTTTGAGAGTACTCAAGATTGCCATGACTTTCTCCTCCTGGCTCTCTCACAACCCCTTCCCTTCTCCATCATCAGACTACCAAACCATGCTGACCACTATCCCCGTTGATCATTCCAGCCCCATTCACCATGTGTTTTCTTCGTCCAATTTATTTGACCATCAAGGAGAAAACCTTCTCTATCCAAGTTGACTCTAGATCTATAGGTAACAGTGTCTGCATAGCCGAAGCTGATAGGGATAGGTCTGTATCCATCTCCATTCTTTAGAGTTCTCTATGATTCATCGAAAACCAGAAGTTGGTGTTGAGTGTATCTCTGAACCAAAAGCTTTTCAAAGAAACAAGAGTTGATAGATCAAATTCTTTGGTTAGTGAAACTTTCCAGCAAAAGGGGTTAACGCTGTAGAGTTGGTTAAGTTGGACTGTAGTGGAGGGAAAAGCCGTTTACTCATTCCAATAGGTGATCAAGGAAAAGGATGGAATGATTTTATAGACCTCATTAGCATCCACTCTAATTCCAAAGGGGACAACTTCCGTCCCCCGTTTCAAGCGTTTAGGAGCTTGACTTTCTGCTATTCAATAAAAATGGTTGATAAAATTTGAGGTCAGCATGGGTTCAAGAGTGAAATACCTTTTAATGCTTCTTTTTGGAGGCAATAATTGTAAGAGGAATAAAAATTTGTTGGTTGTTTCAATAGTTGCTGTTAGGAGAATTGGCGAGCAAAAGGCTTGGGAACATTTTGTAGTATTAAAAGTTTTCTTCTTTTTCTCCCTTATAAATGTTGGATATTATTGATTTTGGAGAAATCTTCAAACCTTCAAGTTTTGTAAACTTCTTTTCTATAAACGTGAATGAAAATTAGGCTTCTTTTTCTAATTTCGTTCTTTTGCGTACGTCTCTCATGTCTTTTAAGTTTCTTTTAATAGAAAGGTTTCTCTTATTTAAGAGATTATAACTTGTGGTCAATTAGAAGTAATTATGTAATTCTTAGTATATCTATGACCTAAATTTTGAATGTCCGTTTATGTATTTCTTTTCTAGGTTCCACTCTTCAACATTTTGAAAAAATTTGATGGTGAAACTATCACAGAAGTTGTACGGCCACGTATAGCAAGGATGCGCTACCGTGTTACTCGATTGCCTCAGTATTTAATTCTTCATATGCGGCGATTTACAAAGAACAACTTTTTTGTGGAAAAGAATCCCACTTTAGGTAGTGACTTGATTGCATTATATTTGTGAGAATATCACTGCGGAATGAAGCCTTCTTAATGAACCATCTTTTGGTAATTTAATAATTGACATTTTGGTCTCAGTGAACTTTCCCGTCAAGAATCTAGAATTGAAGGATTACATCCCCTTGCCAACTCCTAAAGAGAGTGAAAAGTTACGTTCAAAGTACGATTTGATCGCAAATATTGTTCACGATGGCAAACCCAATGAAGGGTACTACAGGGTATTTGTACAGAGGAAGTCCGAAGAATTATGGTAATTCTTCTTTCCCTTTTTGTAAATGGTACCCAATGATCTAGAATGCCTGACCCCATTGCGTTCAAACGTCGATATTACAGGTACGAGATGCAGGATCTTCACGTCTCAGAAACACTTCCTCAAATGGTTGCTCTATCTGAGGCTTATATGCAGATATATGAACGGCAGCAATAGATAGGAAGTTCAATAGCGCAATTAGTTGGTTTATTTCCCCTCTACAATATATGCATCTGTACTTAAACAGGAGATGATAGTAGATAAAGGAAGCTTCTTGCTGCTAATCTCTTCGTTTAATTGTAGAATCAATTGAACATACTTTGGGAAATTGGACTGGAAAGGTCTGGACAATGCTGCTGCTGATGCTGCTGCACACCAATTTCTGTAAAGCAGGTGAAATTTTGTTGCCTAAACTACTTGAGTTTTTCTGTAACAAACATAACATTGATGATTATGATATAGATAGTAAGGCAACGGGATGAGTTTTATGAGTTCGGAGGATTTGTATTTGCAGTGATTTGGTATGAGAAGGCATAACTGTGAGAGTTTGTAATTTTGAGTATCTACTGGATTTTTGTTGCTTGTTTTGGTAGGCTGTGTAGAACATATATTCTTGAGTTTACAGCGTAATAGACAGCCTCCTCTGATTAATAACACACCCTTTAGTACGCCCCTCTTCCCCTCACCTTCCTCCCAAATTCTCATCTTCATTGCCACTTCTTTTAGTTAGTATTGCCCCACTTCGTTTTTTTTTCAACTGTTGGTTTCGTTCTTAAAACTTCTAATCAAGTTTAGTTTTGGGAAGCGTAGATAATTAGTATGATCTCCAGTATGATCTCCCCGGATAGCTAGTATTGATTCTTAGTGTAGTCACTGACGAGTCAAACTCAATTAAGTGGAGGAACATCTTAATTCTCTCTGACTTGGTAGCTAGTTAGTATTGCCTTAGTGTAGTCAATGACGAGTCGAACTCAGATAAGTGGAGGAACATCTAACCTCTCTTGATAGCTAGTATTGTCTCTTAGTGTAGTCAATGACGGGTCAAACTCAATTAAGTGGAGGAACATCTGACGTCTCTCTTTGACTTGATGGCTAGTATCGGCTCTTAGTGTTGTCAATGATGAGTTAAACTTAGATAAGTGGAGGAACATCTTGACGTCTCTTTGGCCTGATAGTTAGTATTGTCTCTTAGTGTAGTCAATGACGGGTCAAACTCAGGTAAGTGGAGGAACATCTGTCTCTTTGACTTGATAGTTAGTGTCGCCTCTTAGTGTAATCAATGAGATAAGTGGAGGAACATCCGACATATCTCTGATCTAATAGCTAGTATTACCTCTTAGTGCAATCGATGACAGGTCAAACTCAAATAAGTGGAGGAAAGCTTATTATTTTACCGTTTTAGAAGTTTCGAGAATCGATTACTTTGTTTATTACGTATACAGTTAATGACTAAAATCTGTTTGATCTGGTAGTTTTTAAACAAGTACAAATTCACAATAAGCTCTATAGTTTAGCCATTAAAATATTCCATAATTTTCAAACACTTAATAAAATTCCTTCCTTTGATTTCTAATTTTATAAACTGCACACATTTTATAATCCCTTGGCTTAAAAATAATAACAATAAAACACGTGTCCAAATCTTAGTAGAATGTGCAAGATAACTGTAGGCAACTCCACAGTAGATTAGGACCCACTGAGAAACCTCTGGAAGCAACGGAACCCTAAGAACTGAGCACAGAACCTCTCCATTTCATCGCCGCCTCTCTCCCGGCAAACCTCCGCCTCCATCTCCGCCAACGTCTCGTCCCAATTCCTCACAAATCCGTCGCAATCCCATCCGTTGAAGTCCACCTTCGCCTCCGACACGGCGTCCAAGATCTCCTGCAAGCCGACGATCCGACGGCTCACTTTCCTCCTCGCCTCCCTCACCGCGGGATCGATCCCCGGCACCGAGTCCAACCTAAGAAGGATACTCATCAACGCCTCGTTCATCCTCAGCTTCTCGTGATCGTTGCTTCTGACGGCGTCGACCGTCTCCTGGCGCTGAATTAGAGCCTGGATCTGATCGGCCTCTCTGTCGATGGCGGCTATAGTTTTGTAGAGACTGCGGATCCGGTGAGAACGGTAGGCGGCCTGGATCTTCGCGGCAGCGGAGGATTGAAGGGAGGGAGGAGGAGAAGGTTGGAGAAGGACAGGGGTGGAATTGGGAGGGGTAGAATGGTGATTATTAGAAGAGTAGGAGAAAGAGGTGGCGGTGGCGGTGGCATAGTAGAAAGATGTGGAATTCATGGAGGAAAGCGATGGGACGGTGAACGGCGAGGTAGAAGAAGAGGGGTGAAGGGAGTTGGACCGTTGTATTCCGACGATCTCTTTTTTAAAAATATGTTTGCTTCAAATGCCTCAAAATCTCAAACCCAATTCATACTATTTTGATCATTACATTACAAAGTGAGTTCTTCTTTAAGTGTACAAGAAAGTGACATCTTTATTCAAAAGTATGTTACCAATCACAACCTATTGTTTTGCTTTGGGCTTTCTAAAAAAAATCGGATTGGACTTCCCAAAATCCTTCGTACCAATGAAGATAGTATTCTTCATTTATAAACTCATAATCTTTCACTAATTCACTCTCAATAATCTAATTGCCCGTCACTCGTCATAATAGCTCTAAACTTTAATGCATTTAAACTCCTGAAGAAGCGATTAAGAAAACATTTTAGAGCATCTAATCGTGCTTAACTAATTATCACCACCCGCCATAATATACTTAATTATAAGACCACATTAGAAAGGAAAAAAAATGTTTCATATGATCCAATAAGATAAGTAAAGGGTGAAGGGCAAAAAGGTGAGAGTGAGATAAGACATGGCAGTTAAGGGCGGAGAAGAGGCGGAAGGAGTGGGCGGAGCTGCCGCTGAATCACCGTCCGACACGTCGTTCGTTGTTTCAACTCCTGTCGTTTTCATTTGGGCCTTCTGTTGGGTTTGGTCTTGGTTTTGGGCTTGGGCTTCCACTTGTACGTGCAGTTTCAGGCCCTTTTTGCAGCTTTCTTGTTTGCTACTCGCGAAGTAGCGGATTCCCTCTCCGTTTAACGGCACGATATCTATGCCGTCAGTGTACATCCTGATGAAGTTGCTTACATCGCACGCTTCGTATTCCTTCTTGCTTTGCAGCTCCACTATCTTACCCTGTGCCATCGAGTATGCGAACCCTGCACCCCCCCCCCCCCC
>NW_019272037.1:170843-241895 GCF_002738345.1 Cucurbita maxima
CCCCCCCCCCCCCCAACTTTATTACAAATAAAAATTGGCTATATATATATATATTTATTTATTTATTATTTTAAAGTGATTCCCATCTAATAAATATTTGAATATAAAAATTTTTAGATTTCATTTTTTCCCCAAAATTCTAAATAATTTAATCAAATAATAATTTTGAAACGCCTTGTTCTTAACTTTTAAACTTTAAATTATTTTTCTTTAAAAATAATAATTTTAAAAATGGTATATTTTGTACAAAATTTAATGTTTTGAACAAAAAAAAATTATTATTTAGTAAAAAAAAGAAAAAAAAAAAAAGATAAAAGATCAATAATGCGAGGCAATAATTCCATTGGGCACTTTCCCTTGTGTTCCGTACCGGTGGGGAAAAACTCGCCGGTTCCGAAAAAGAAAACAGTTACGAAAGGAATGGATCTTACAGATTTTGTCTCCGACTCTGAATTTCCTTCCGGCCGACCAAGAATCGATGTTCGAATCGACGTCCCATCCCCGGTCTCCGCCGACGATATGATGCGTCTGAGCTCCGGCAACTGTGGTTGCAACAAATGCCGCCGTGAAAACTGCCACCAGCTTCTTCATCGCCGCCGCCATGTCTACCGGCTGAAGCTTTCAATCAAAGGATGAAGATTCCTCTCTGCAACGGCGCTCTCTCGATCCTTCTGAGTTTAAATAGAATTAATGGAGAAAAGAGAGAGATGGGAATATTAAAAAGCCTTTTTTACCCTTTCGAGGGAATCATTTGCTTTGCTTTACAAAAAGAAGAAATTCCAAAATTAAATATTTTTAAAATTTTAAAATTTTATTTTGCGCATGATGTGATGTGATGAGATGGTCGTAATGTTACACGTTAAATTGATCGACCATGGGAATGAACCCATGCAATAGATATACGAAACCTAATATCTTTAAAAAGAAATAAGTTCGATAGATCCTACTAAGGTAGCTTAGTAGTATATTACTTTCTCGAACTTAGAGAAACCGAATAATAAGAACTTAGGGGTGAAATAGAGTGGAAGATCAGCTATGCACGTGCACGTGAGAGATGAACAATTCTCGTTTAATTTTGATACTTGTTTACGTAGTTGGTTTGTTGTTTTATTTTAGTACATTCCCCATTTCGGTTCATTACTCTACCAGATTCATTTGGTTCATCTCCTATATTGATACATGAATCATCTCGATTCACGTATGAATATTATTGTTGCTTTGATTCATGTATCATGTTGCTATGCATATATAAAGGTTCGTCTAGTATTATTTTGAGATGTGGAGTCATTGCCATTTTGTATTTGTCTAGAGACAATTGAGAGAAACTTTGTAACGTAAGAGTGCAAGAGATACACTTATAAACACTTTAGTTACAGTGATTGACAACCACATATGAATGTAAGAAAATTCCTTCTCTACGAACCACGTAAATCTTTATGTCTCTTTGTTTAATTGATATTGGTGGGTGTGTGAGTACGATTGATTTTGCTTCCGCTTCTTGATATCAGAGCATTTTGATTGTGGTATTAGAGTACAAGATTCAGAAGATTCAAGCTAAAACGAGGATTCGAACAAGTAATAAGAATATTTAGAGCGGAAAGAAGTAATTTAGAGCATTAGAGTCAAAACAAGAAATGTTACAGGTAAAAACCCCAAATGGATAATGAATAGATATGTCCGAAGTGTCTCAATATTACAAGAGTAGCGTTATGAAAATCTGAGTTTGTCAGTAAAAACATACGTGCAGTCAAACTAGGTGATATCCGTCCATGACGTGGAGATGAAAATCTGATTTTGGGAATTTCCAAAGCAATGTCGAGATGTTGGCCCGATGCCACGATTAGGGTTTCTATAAGTTCTTCCTTTCACATTCGAGCCTAAATCTTTTTTTTTTTGGATTTTAGGGTATTTTGGTCCGTTTTCAAACTCACATTTTAACCCACTATCTGGCGTTGAAAAGCAATTATTATTAAATTAAATTATTTTATTTTAATATAAAAATATATTTATATATTTTTTATGGTAGAAAAATTGAGTTAAAAAATATATAACCAACATTAAAATATTTAGACCAATTGGATAAAAAAAGATTGAAAAATATGGATATTTTTATCTAAAATTAGAAGCCAAAAAAAGTTAGTACATATTTATATCTATTTTTTTAAAATTATATCTTAATAAATAAAAGTACTAAATTAAGACTAATATAAATTAGTAAATAAAAAAAGCCAAAAAGATTAATATATAGAAAATAACAAAAAAAAAAAAAAATCATTTTCTCCCGACGCCTATTCTCTCGAGACTACGATATTTATTAGAAAAAAATAATATTTTTAAATGATAAATGACATAATCGAGATAAACTAATTTTTCTCGATGCTAACGAGAAATTACTCTCTCCCGACGCCGTTTAATAACAGTTGGGAGGGTAAAATTGTAATAAACTAAACTTTTTATTTATTTATTTATTGAGAGCTAACCCTTTGAAGAAGGCCCAATGGAAAGGATGGGCCTTGAAGATAATGGAGGACTCGAGATAAAAGAGACACAATCTGACACCACTTTGTTGAGTTCTTTTTCTCGTTTTGTTTTGTGCTAACTCGTCATTTTTAGTTGGTTGGATTAGTGATCCGAACAGCTCTAAATAAAACTCATAACCTAACTTTCTATTTTCGGGTTGAGTTGTAGACGGTTACTCGTCATTTTTAGTTGGTTAGACTAGTGATCCGAACAATCCGAATAAAACTCATAACCTAACTTTCTATTTTCGGGTTGAGTTGTAGACGGTTTTTTTTTTTTAATTTTTTTTTAAATAAAATTCATACTTATTTGTATTTGGATATATTAATTTTATGATTTTCTATCTTATTCTTAAAAAAAAAAAAAAAAAAAAAAAAAAAAAAAATCTCCATAAATGAATCTACTTAACTTGAGAGATATTTTGTAAGATTCTAATTATAAATAATTCCAGCTCACCCACGAAAAACAGAACCATTTCCACGTGTAAAACCATGATAATGCTAAAATTACACATCGTCAGGGGACCACGTGGTTTATAGCCACATTATTAAGCCTAGTGGGGACCAGCTAATATTCTCCTATAGATATTCGACACGTGGTAATGGTCCTGGCCACTCAAGACCCCTCAATAATTTGGGGACCCGACAGGTTCATAATAGATTTAGGGAGGCTGTTTGGTTCGGCTGTCTTGTCTTGTCGAGTACGACTTGTCGTAATCCTTTAAACATTTTACCAAATATTTTTATGTTTTGAGATATTAAATTTTAGGAAATAATTCAATCATTACTTATTACATTGAATGTGCAAAAAAATTTAATTTTAACAAATTTAAATTTTAATCTCAAATATAATTATTTTAAAATTATAATTAGCATTCATACGAGAATAATGTTAGAGCATAATATACATCAAACAAATCATTCGGCCAAGCATATAGCATTCAACAATAGGACACTGAAATAATCTGCTTTTGGAAGCTTTGGCTTCATATTACAGCCCGTCACGTACTAATACAGAGTTTTAAAAAGACTCGATAAAAAAGTTTTGACTTTTAAATATGGACGACGAGACGGAATTCAAAATTTTTAATCAAAATAAATTCAAATTCATAAATTAATCAAATTACAAAATACGTTCACAGGAGTTAAATACAATAGGAAAGTATTCAAATAATGTACGTACATAATACAACATCAAAAGACTCATGAAATTGAAAGCACACGAATCTAAGGCTCCCAATAGCCAGATGATTCCCAAGTGTTCGTGCCAATGACTACTACCTCATAAACCATCTGGAACAAAAAATTGGCACGAGCAAATATAAAATACTCCATAAGTAGCTTACGTATAGGTTCTAATCAAATTTTTATATGGCCATGTACCACGTATTTGAATCACCGACTTTTTGGGATTACACATTGAGTCATGTATCTCTAGGCGAGCTTCTGCAGGGCATTGCACCCTCTAACTACATATCTCTTAAGATCTAACACAATTGGGGTCCTAATTGATCGATTGACTCTCTTCTCATAGTCTCTTAGGTACTTGCCCTATCTAGATACTTATCATTTCACGATGTCTGATACTCGCCTCATTCTTAGAATATTTACACTCATTTAGGCTAACGATGAGGTCTTAGGGTAGGTTAGGTTCGCCCTACTCGATACAGCCATGTAGAACCTTAAGTATCTAAATAGGTGCCCTTTTACAAAAACAGTATTTTTAGGTTTTTTGTTCAATAATTATATATTGATAACGTAGATAAATAAAATTGTATTATTAGGTTGGTAAGTTTTATCTATCTTAGTTATTACTCTATTTGATGAGGGTCCCACGACAAAACTCGGTGTTATCAACTTCTAGGCCCAAGACATGTTTAAGCTCTCCTAGCTCTTTCATCTGAAAACGCACCACACGCAACTAAATAACCACTTTGGATAAGAAATTTAACAATTTTACCATACCAAGCGCTTGATGCTTGCTTCAATACGTGAAAACCTTTTCTAAGCTTGTATACATGATTAGCATTAGCTGCACTCTTAAATTTCTTTGGTTGGTTCATGTAAATCTCCATGTCTTACTCTCTGTGCAAGAAAGCATTATTCACATCCATCTATCGTAATTTCCAATCTTTATTTGTCACGAGTGCTAACAGGACTCATATGGTAGTGATCTTCGCCATTAGACTAAACATTTCATAATAGTCTAGTCCATATTGTCGAGAGGACCATTGAGCTACGATCAAGCTTTGAATCTCTCGATTGATCCATCCAATCAACGCTTTTATTTTGTAGACCCACTTGCAAGAGATGGTTTTGACATCTCCTAGTTTTGACACTAGTTCCAAGTTTGATTTTGGTCCAAGACTATATTTTTTTCTCCATCACTCCAAGCCAAGTTTTGCGAAGCTTCTTCATATGTCTCTGGTTCTGTAACTTTGTCTTCTAGAATAGCTGTGTTGGCATACTTAAGATTTAGCTTTTAGATTCTATCTGATCACCTAAGTTGTTGATGTGTCGTTTCCTTTTCATTGAATTCGCTTGGTTGTGTCACTTCTTGCTCGTTAACATCAATGTCACTGGATCTTCATGTGCATCAACACTTAACCAAATGTGTACAGTTTGCTCCCTCGTCTTCTGTGGTAGAATTTCTTCAATATTGTCCAAGTGAGGTTATACTTCCTTCTCTGAAGGCCACCCCGCTGCCATTGCACCACTCTAATCGTCAGTCACGTGTTTTGAGCATCTTGAATCAATGATCCAACCATTCTCGTAATCAATGTGCTCACCCATTATCGCCATGAGCGTTAACTCGTCTTCTTCTATGACACATAGTACTTCTGCATCTCATTCATCCTTCATCTCTTTTTAGGAAGTTGTCACATTGCTTTTGATGGACTTTTTCCTGGACCAACAATTTTTGGACATGTGGCCATTCTTTCTGCAATTGTAGCAAATACCTTCAAATATTCCCTTGATAATTCTTGTTGTTATTTTGAGCTCTGCCAAGTTATGCAGTTCCTTGGTGACTTTTTCCTTTATCACCATTTTAGTATGCATGTTTGGTAGATGACTTATTATTGCTCTGACTTTCACTTGTGTAGAATGTTTCTTCTTCCCCATTTAACGTGATGTCTCCCATTTATTTAACCATGACTTCTTGGCTCGCTAACAAACTTTCAAACTCTACAAGAGATGGTCGAGAGGGTTATCCTTGTACAGTAATAACGAAGCTTCTATATTTTGGTTGGAATCCATGGATAATGATCATCTTCATTTGAGCTTCTCCAATGACAGACTTGAATTTAGTTTGGTAATCTCTCAATACATTGACTTGACCCCATGGAAGTGTTGAGCCATCGTCAGGTCGCATTGTGAGATTGATAACAACTTATTCTCTAGAATTTGTAACCTCGTATTGTTTTTCTTTGAGAAATGTGTCACAAATGTGTCTCATGCTTCTTTCGGTGTCTTGTCATCTTGAATGTGCCCCAACATCTCTTCTTCGACTGTGATTTTCAAGAAAAACATTGTTTTGTCTGCTTTGATTCTCCATTAACATAAGGCTCCATTAGAATCCTCCTTTCGGGGTAATTTTATTTCCGCCAATGAATCCCAAAGGTCTTATCATTGTAAATAGGACATCATGCTTGTTACCCACGTGTTGTAGTTGTTGCTATTGAGTTTTTTAATTCATCCAACAATTTGAAAATCACTCATCGTGTTAGTTATACCTTAGTAGTATCATACAATCTTTAGAGTCATGAACTACTCACAACACAAAGAAATTCACACACTAATAATCTCAAGAAATTATTTATAATGTGGAAGATCATACAAAACTGCAACCACAAAATATACTAATAATTACAAGAGATCAAACAACCTATACTAACTTTGCTCCGATATCAGACTATTGAGCAAACTCTTTGTGGGAAACACTCGCAGTCTTTATTAAGATCAATCAAAAAGATATTACAAGACATTACTACGCTTTACTTTGCTTGAGATTTCTTTTTGTAAAAACCTTTTCGTACGACGGTGAATTATTTACAGTAGAAACTAGATAATTTATTTCTAAAATACCTAAATAATTTTATTAAAATACATCGACAATGAACTCATATAATTACTAGACTTAACTCTTTTGGAACAGTAATGATATTTTAACATTACATTCATACATCACTCTCATACTTCATTGCGCCAACCAAGCTCAAACGCTTATACCCGCATACCAATAAAAACGACCAAATTCCGTTCGACATTTGTGGCTAAACGCCATTGTTTTGAACACGGCTTCTAAACCATTAGTTTCGAAGATTTTATAAGCCATATCATTTTCAATACGAACGTCCCATTTTAGAGCCAGATATGTGAAGGGGCAAACAGATTTTTTTCATCAAAATTCGAATTTATTAAAGAAATTAATTAAATAATTTGAATTATTTTAAGCCATTCATATGATTGAAATTAAATTACACGTCACACAATTGAAGTGGATGATCACTAGTTTTGCCACGTAAGATTTTACAAGTTGGCGCGTCCCAATTGGATAATTAATTCATCGAATAAATAAATACCTGAAAATGATTTTTTCTTTTTTTTTTTTTTAATATTTTGAAGCCTACCAATATTTGGGGTGTCCTCTCGTGGTCCCCACGCAACTAGGAACCACTAATATGTAAACACTACATAATTGCAAATACCTTTTTTTTATATATAATTAAATAAATAAATTAAGAGTTATGATATGACGAGATAATTAGATTCATCGACCCATCTGTGTTGGGTGGTTAGATTCTTTTTCAGAGTTTGGATTGTATTAAATTTTTGAAAAACCAAAAATCCAACGATTTTCTGGTCGGATCAATCTAACCTATAGGTTATAATCTAACTCGGCTCTACCGATTTTTAAAATGATTAAAAATATTTAATGTTTGTGATTGATGTTGTAATTCGTAAATGTTTGATATTTGAATCTTATGAAATTTTAATTATTAATGTAAATAATAACGATAACTCAAAAATAAAGGGTTGAGCGGGAACTCGCTGTCTAGAGTTTATCCACTAATTTTCTTTTAATTAAATTCATGTCCCTCCAAAATAAATAGATCCAAATTTCTCAAATTATAATTTCATCACAATTCTCCATTTTCCTTTCTCTCTCTGAAATGAACGGCCAGCACACATCCATTCCGATCTCCGACGACCCAAAGACGCCACTTCTAGCTGCCGGCGACCCTCAATTCCCCCGGTCGGGCAGTTTCCGATCCACGGTGAACTCGAACTTCACGCTAAAAAACTTGTATGTCGTTCTCGGGCCGGTTCTATGCGCTGCCGTGTGCAGCTTCATGAAGCTGGAGGGGTTGTCCACCGGGAGCCGGAATATGCTGGGGGTGCTGGTGTGGGTGTTCATGTGGTGGCTGACAGAAGCGGTGCCGATGCCGATCACGTCGATGTCGCCGCTGTTTCTGTTCCCGCTGTTCGGAATCGCGGCGGCGGACGAGGTGGCTCATAATTATATGAATGATGTGATCGCGCTGGTTCTTGGTAGCTTCATTCTTGCCCTCGCCGTTGAGCATTACAACATTCATAAGAGATTGGCTCTCAATGTGAGTTTTCATTTAAATTTTAATTTATTTGATCAATTATTGGAAGCTGCCCATCAATTTTTTGTTTTCTTTACTATTTTCTATTCTTTTTTTAATTACTCTATTTTTTTTTTTAAAAAAAAATGAAATAAGCTATTAATTTCAATATTTTAAATAACTTCAGTTGATTTTATAATTTGTCTAAAAAAATGGAAAATTTTATTAGACCATAAATAAATAAAAGTTTAAAAATTTAATTACTTTTCGTTAAAATAGTTATTTTGGGTAATGAAATTTGGTTAAAAAGTAAAGTTACGATAGCTTATGATCAAAGTGGACAATATCGTAATACCAATGGTATGATGTTTTTTTGGGAAAGTTCAAAGAGGTCGTTACAAATGGTATCAGAGCCAGACACTGGATGATGTCTCAACCTTCTCGTTGTTCCCTATAGGGGATAGACATGAGGCGATGTGCCAGTAAAGATGTTGGCCCCAAAGGGGTGGATTTGGTGGCGGTCCCACATCGATTGGAGAAATGAACGAGTGCCAGCGAAGACGCTGGTCTCGAAGGGAGGTGGATTGTGATGTCTCACATTGATTGGAGTGGATAACAAAACACTCTTATAAGGGTGTGGAAACCTTCCCTTAAGACGCGTTTTAATGCTTTGAAGGGAAGCCGAAAGAGAAAATCTACTAGGACAATATCTATTAGTAATTGATTTATTAGAAAATTATTGTACCAAACAACAATTAGGACATGTTTTTTTTTTTAACGTATGTCTCAACGGGATGAAATTTGAACATTTTTAAAATGAAATTAAAATCAATTTAGTGAAATTAGTGAAATGACCATTCAATAAATTCAGGTAACTCTCCTTTTCTGTGGGGAGCCACTGAACCCACCACTTCTTCTTCTGGGTATCTGCGCCACCACTTTCTTCGTCAGCATGTGGATGCACAACGTAGCCACCGCCGTCATGATGATGCCCGTCGCCACCGGAATCCTCCAGCGTTTTCCGGCGGGACCGTCCCGTTCCGTTGCCCAGACCAAGTTCTGCAAGGCCGTGATTCTGGGGGTGACTTACGCTACCCCCATCGGAGGAATGAGCACTCTCACCGGCACCGGCGTCAATCTCATCCTCGTCGGAATGTGGAAGAGTTACTTTCCGGATGCCGATCCTATTAGCTTCAATACTTGGAGTTTCTTTGCGCTGCCAATGGCTCTGGTAATTTTCTTTGTGTTTTGGGTCGTCTTGTGTTTGATGTATTGCCCCAAAGGATCTGGGCCTGCGCTTTCCACGCATCTTGATAAGACACAGCTTAGGAGAGAGCTGCATGCGTTGGGTATGTTTTGAAATTGAAATTGAAATTGTTTGTTGTTTTGTTGTGGGGTTTTGTTGATTAACTATGATGGATTGTGACCAGGTCCTATGGCGTTTGCTGAGAAGACTGTGGTGGCTGTTTTTTCGGTGTGGGCACTGAACTGTTCTTGTTGATTCTAATGTTTTTTTTACAAGTTTGTGTGTTGTGATTGTGGAGATATGAACTTTGTTGTTGCAGATTTTGATATTCCTGTGGATGACGAAGAACATTACTGATGATATTCCTGGTTGGGGTGCTCTGTTTGATGGCCGTGCTGGTGATGGAACTGTCAGTGTGAGTGACATTCTTAATCACACACTTGCTAATCTTTCTTCTGATAGCTCTCAAGCTTTTTAAATCATTTAAAGCCTAATGTTCTGTTTGGCCCTCCTTTTTTTTTTTTTTTAATCGATGTGGTACTCCTCAGTCCACTTCCCTTTGGGGCCAGCGTCCTTGTTGGCACATCGCCTTGTGTCTACTCCCCTTCGAAGTTCAGGCTCCTCACTAACACATCGGTCGATGTCTAGCTCTGATACAATTTGTAACAGCTCAAGCTCACAAGTAACAAATATTGTTCTATTCGGGCTTTCCCTTTTGAACTCCTTTTCAATGTTTTTAAACGCGTCTGCTACGGAGATGTTTCCACACTCTTATAAGGGAATGTTTTGTTCTCACAATCCATCCTCCTTCTGGGCCTAGCATTCTCGCTGACACTTGTTCCCTTCTTCTATCGATGTGGGACCCTCCAATCCACCCATTTCGAGGCTCAGCATCCTTGCTGGCACACCGCTCGTGTCTACTCCTTTCAGGTTCAACCTCTTTACTGGCACGTTAGTGGGTGTTTGGCTCTAATATCATTTGTAACAGCCCAAGCTGCCTAGCAATATTGTCTTTTTTGGGCTTTCCTTTTCAGGTTTCCCTGGGTTTTTAAAACACGTCGGGAGAGGTTTTCACACCCTCATAAAGAATGTTTCATTCTTCTCCTCAACCGACGTGGGATCTCACAATCCACCCCCCTTCGAGACCTAGCATCCTCGCTGACACTCGTTCCTTCTTCAATCGATGTGAGACTCCCCAATCCACCCCCTTCGAGGCCCAGCGTCCTTATTGGCACACCGCCTCATGTCCACCCCCTTTGGGGTTCAGCCTCCTCACTGGCACATCGCCCGGTGTCAAGCTATATTGTCCTCTTTTGATTTTTCCGTTCAGACTTCTCCTCAAGGTTTTTAAAACGCGTCTGCAAAAGATTTCCACACCTTTATAAAAAATGTTTCATTCTCCTCTTCAACCGACGTAGGATCTCACACTACAAGTGAGTAACCGTGTTTCAACCGTGCAGGTGATGATGGCAACATTACTATTCATAATCCCAAACAAGAAGCAAGAAGGAGAGAAACTAATGGACTGGAACAAATGCAAGAAGCTACCATGGGGGATCATATTACTACTAGGAGCAGGCTTCGCCATAGCAGACGGAGTGAACAAGAGTGGCCTAGCAGAGATATTAGCCAACGCATTAAACTTCCTACAGAAAGCCCCATACTTAGCAGTGGCCCCTGCAGTATGTCTTACAAGCAGCCTCATAACAGAGTTAGTGACATCAAACAACGCCACCACAACACTAGTGATCCCAATACTCATCCAAATAGCCAACACAATGCACCTCCACCCACTCTCCCTTATAATTCCTGGTGCCATTGGCGCACAGTTCGCCTTCATGCTGCCCACAGCAACACCTTCCAACGTGGTTGGCTTCAGCACTGGCTACATTGACATCCCGGACATGATCAAGATTGGCTTGCCTTTGAAGATCGTTGGCATTGCTGTTGTCTCTCTTCTCATGCCCACACTTGGTATACTTCTTTTCATCCCGTTTTTTCGTTTTTTGCCTTTCGATTTCGTCTAGTGCATTTTGAACACGATTTTCGCTTATGTTTGGCCATTGGATTTGCAGGACGTTTCGTTTTTGGGACAGATAAACCAATGCAGTGACTGCCAAATTTGAAGTTGCTTGTTCTTGAATTTTGAGATATCTCCAAAAGAATCACAAACAAGCATATATATCTATCTATATATCTATAGATATCGATATACAAAATATGCACCTCTGGCTTTATAGCTATGTATAGAGAGGGAAATGGGATAGCCATTGTTATATATTGTAAGGATATGGAAATGTTCACTTGAATAGTTGCATTTAGTCACAATGCAATCTTGGTTTTTGAAGTTTTGTATCCATGTTATAGATAGATTGAAAGTGTTCTATGTAACTTCTTTTCAAGGTTAATATAGATTTTTTTTTTTTTTTTTGAACGGGTAAAGATTTGGGACTCCAGTTACGGACTGTTATAATGCTCTTGGAGTTTGATCTAATAACCTTGTTGAAGAATAAGACTTTTAGATCTAAATTATCAAAGATTCTCAAAAACGAAAAATATTTGACTCAAAAAAAGTTATGGAACGAATTACCTTAATGAAAAACTCATTTCTAAACTCGTGATTTGAATTGTTCTATAAACTAACTTGATTAGGGCTACTTGAATGACTCTAGCATGCAAATTTAAATACAAAACAAGACAAAGGAACACGCTCGTGACTTAAGAAGTATAATAATCCAAACATATATGGTACAATCTTGTCAAGTACTTATTTCAAAATCTTAAATTTTATTTTGCGAGAAGAAATGAATTTCATCTATTGTAATTATATTCCCAATTATATTGAATTGATTACAAAAGTCATTCTCACTTATTCAAAGGACAAGACATTACAGGCATGAACTCATAACTCACTCAGGAATAATATCAAGTCTCATATGATCATCCTGTGAAATATTTATTTTCTTAATTAAAGAATTTATAAAAAAAAGATAAAATATTTCACAGTCTAGTTTCATATAAACTCGTTGTAAGGATACTCATACTCACATGTGTCTACATTAATGATTTAAATCAAATCATTTATAATAATTACAAAGTGGATGGTATAAATGATGTTACCAAGATCAGACATCCAACCTTATCTACATATTATAGACCATTAGGGTATAAATCCCATCAAGGGTTTACGCATCTATTCATTGATAGATGTCCGTAGATTTAAGCATCATCAAGTTATATTTGAAGTTTGGATAGCTTTCGAAAAAGTTTATAATTGTTTAAGCTATAATGGATATAAGTGATCTTATATATGTTTGGTTGAACGAATTGTTTGATGTATGTTATGCTATAAGATTATTCTTGTAACGAATGATGTGATCGTTTAATGAAAAGATGAATACTGCACTATGATTTTTAATTGATGTATACACTACTTGTATGTGTATCATTCGCATTCATGTTCCTTTCCTTCTATGAGTTTTCTCAAGTTTCTACCGGCGTATAATATTTAGTGTAGGGTTAGTGCGTATGAAGTTGATACCGTTTGTATACGAAATTAGTGCATACTCGACGAGGCCCAAGGATTACAAAATTGGTATGAGATTAGTGTGTTACGTGTGTACGAAAGTGGAGCATATATATATGATAGTGATACACATCAGGAACATATGAAAGAAACTAGAGTCTAAAATCATGGTTTTAGGTCCTACTAAGAACGAATGTCGTGATTCATGTTGTATGTATTTGCATTTTTTCGAGCAACCCGAATAAAGTTCACAACCTAACCTATTTCGAGTTGGGTAGCCGAGTTGTTTTTTTTTATAAAAAAAAAATTCTACTCTTTCACAGTAATGTTATATTAATCACTAAAATTTCATAAAATTCAAATATCAAACATTTACTAATCATAGGATTATTAATTTCTGTTATTATTAAAGATATTTAGTCTTATTATAATTTACCAGGTAAATATCTTGTATCCATTTATTGTTCTTTTACTTTATATTATAAATAGATAATTTATGTTAGAAGTTAAATATTTTTAATCTGGTAGGGTTAGGTCTAAGTTGTAATCTCATCATCTAGCCGAATCAAAACAATGTCACCTGGCAAACCAAACGGATTTTTTAGTTTTAAAAAAATTCAACCAATTCAAACGAGAATAGAATCAAATCCAACATTTATGATTTGGATAGGATAGTTCGATTTAGTTGAGTTTTCGGGTCATATGAACACCTGAACTTACTTTATACCTTTAATCTCGAGCCCCATAACTATAATTCGACTTTATTCATGTGATATTATTTAAATTATAACCACAAAAAAAATATATCTGAAGGAAGTTTCCGATAGAAAAACAGAAACTAGGAAGCAACAATTCCGCCGTCGGCCGCCACATCGTCCACCGGCGAGTAAATTAAAATAACGTCCGACACCTCCGGCAGCCTAAAGCTTACTTTCTTCCTCAATTTCCCAGTTTGGGTTCTGCAAATGTTCTCATGATCCTCTGTAACTGATTCACTAACCACACCGGATCTCTCACAAAACGAGGAACACTGCGACATCCTGGTCGGATGCACTTTTCTCTTGAATCCGCCATGGCCGCCATTTCCAAAACCTCGCTCCGACGGCGCTCCCGGAGAAGCCAACAGCAACTCCTCCAACGACATGTACTCCTTCTTCATTTCTTTCTTCTCAATACCTGCCTCTATCTCTCTCCGCCCTTCTCTTTCCTCTCTCCACCGCCGTTGCGGCCGTCTCCTCCGGCACATTGCATACTCTGCAAAATCCACGCCAAATTAACCAAATACCTAAACTAACTACAATATTCTTAAATTTTGTATTAGCCTAAATACCAATTTTAAAAAATACCCATAAATTTTTAATAATCAATTCCATCTCTATCTATCTATTTATCCCACATAAATCATCTCCAAATTTCTTAATTTTTTTTTAAAATTTAAGAGCATTAATATTATTAGAGTATGTTTTAAACACGATAGAGCTAGTTTGACGAGATAGCCAGCCATCCTAGTCATTGTGGACCCATTTGCTCAATTGACACGTATGAAGGAAAAGGAATGAAACTTCAACGGTATTAAGGAAGTAAAATATGACCCATTTGAGGTATTTTAATTTTTTTTTTAAATTTCAAGAGTATTATTGAAACTTTTAAAAGTTAAAACATATATATGAGATCGAGTAAAAAAATCGAAAGAATGGCATGGACAAAGTTTCAAATTCTAAATGGCGTTTGTGGCTTTACCGTGAGCGGAGGAGGGTGGCGTGAACGGTCTACCGATGCCGGGGCGCCTAAAGCTGCAGAGATGGGCTCCCATGGGAGATGGGATGGAAGAGAAGAAGAGAGAAGAAGAATGGTGGTGTGGTGTTAAGTAGGGGAATTTTGGACGGAGAGGCCTAAGAGAGAGCAGAGATTCATGTGAGTTGCAAGGAATCACTTAGTTTATATCTTCATTTTATTTTTATTTGCTTGTAATTTAGTGCTACATTACATTCCCATCATCTTTTATTTATTTTCTTCTTCTTATTATTATTATTATTTTTGTCTAAATTGAAGAACTTCATTGGTATTTACTTCAACAAATTCTTAGTAACTAATCACGATTTAGATTCGTTTCGTTATATAAACTTTAAAACTATCTTATAAGTTTATAGATTTTTTTATTTTATATGTAATGAATCTCTTCGATTTTGGATTTGCCCCTCCAATCTACTAAACAACAAGATTTCTCGAGATTTAGAATGAAATAATTAGGGTGTTCGCATGAGTTGAGAATACGATTATCCAAATTATAAAAGTTGGGTTTGGTTAGACTCTCTTTTCGATTTGGGTTGGGTTGAATTTTTTTGAAAATTGAAAATTTAGGTTGGTTCGTGGGGTTGGCATTTTTTTTGGTCGGGTCAATCCGACTAACTTAAAACAAAGTTATAGCTCAACCTTACCCTGCCTTGCTTTAAATATTATTATGAATATTAAGAATATTTGACGTTTGTAATTGATATTAATGATGCAATGAGACTTGTAATTGAAGGAGGTGACCGACCCAACCCGTTTCTATGTAACTGACTCGACCCAAGTGTGTACCACTTTGACCTGACCCGCCTATATAGAACTGAAACGTGAGAACTTTTTCTCTCCTTTTATGCCATCAGACCCATTTTTCATTCCAATTTGGGTACTTATCTCACAAATTCCATAATGACTCATGTTAGAGGGCAATTTCAAGAAGCTTAGCTAAGTGGGATCATACTTAAAGACCTGATGTAATCTCGGGAAGTCTACAACCATGTAAGTAACCATATGGAGAAAGTTTGTGAGAAATACTTTAGGAGCCGATTAGGATGGAGGGCAATGATTGAATATTGTGTTTAGGCGCCTAGTTTGACATAGTCTCATAAGAATTGTGCTTAGATGATCTGCATAGTTTACCACTTAATTATGTTTATTGTCGTATAGCTTTCACATGCATGAATATGTAATCTCTGTTAGATAATTGGATTGATATGCTTCCTAATATGTTGAGGTAGATTATGATTACTTAATTAGTAGGATGAGCATGTTGTATGCATTTATTCATTGTCATACACTAATTTAGGGTTTTGGACGACCCACTATTGCCTAGTTATGAGTTGGACCAATTGCTATGTGCTAGAAAATGTGGATGGTGAATTTCATAGTCTATGAGCTATAGTTTACGTATTTGTACTGAGTTATACTTTTGATATACTTTTGATAGTCGTCATAGGTTGACTAGGTATCTCTTGTAGGGTAGGGCATTAACCCTATTCATGAACTAACTAACCGAGGTTAGGGTCTACTTATTACTGTTTGATTTAGTTGTCACCCATAAAGGATATGGGTAGCCATAGAGAGTATACTATGTAGTACCAAATCAGGGGTGCCTAGTGAGGAGAGTCATGACCTTTTTTCTGACCCAGCCCTGAAGGGCGTGGAGGTAGGTAGTTTACTATTCTAACCTGAAAGGCAAAGTAACAGGTAGTTACTGTTCCTAAGACAAGTAGTTTTACTGTTCTGAACTCGACGACGGTGGAAGGCAATACTAACCCAACTTGGAAGGGCATAGTGGCCGGTAGTTATTGATCTTAAGAACAGGTAGATGTTGTCTGGCACCACAAGGGAAGATTCACTTATTTGAGCTTAGTAGGTAGTTAGGCATGGAAAATTCATATTAATGAGTAACCATAAGGTATTCTCTTGAGACCGTAGCAGATTTTATTAGAGACAGTTTCGAGCACATAGCTTAAGATTTTGTGAATAGGATTAAGTCTGACAAGAGTCTACAATTAGGTTGCTTACTGAGTATTTTTATACTCATTCCATGTTTCTATTTTTTTCAGGTGGAAAGTAGACCGGTGTTGGTGGCGAGAACGTGCTGAGCCATGCGGTTGCAGAATATGCCTTTAGATCGAGTCCTCTCTTTCCATGTCGTTTTTAATACCATTTGGATATTTATTTTGGAAACTCATGATCTTTTGTAATTGTTTTCTTTTAATGTGACTCCGTGGACCTCGTTATGTTTTTGAATTATTTTGGGTTTTTAAATGCATATATGGAAACTTTAATCTTCTTGTATCTCCCGTTTTGTGAAAGAAAATGTTGTATAGCTTTTATCCTTGAGTCTATGTAGCGATTTGTAATTCGATATGTAATTCTTATTTACACCACTTGTGGGCGTCTGATTTTGCCTTATCTCTTGGTGTTGATCGATACTAATACCAAATAGTCGTTCGACTGTAGCATAGGCTGTGGAATGGTCTTGAACTCTTTGTTCGTAGAGCTTCATTATTGCCAACGACTTTATCCCCTTGAAAAAACTAAAGACCTTGTCTTTCTTGGACATATCACGAATATATAATGCAAGTCCAAAAAACTGCTTAACGTAGTCTCAAATATTGCTAGTATGCCTTGGCTTTCTTTACTTTCTTTTTGTGATTATCTCGACATTCTCTCAGAAGAACTGAGAGCAGAGTTCTTGTTTTAAGTTTTTCCAAGTATCCTTAGTACATCAACCATCTTGAATGTCCGTGTACTTGCATCTCCACCGCAACTTTGCATTGTCAATTAGATGCATCGTTGCCAATGTGATCTTTGCTTCTTCTGTCAAGGTATTTGTGGCTCGAAAGTATTGTTCGAGGTCAACAATAAACTTCTATAGAGCCTTCGTATCTCGAACCTTACAAAAGGGCTTGAGCTCTAGGACATATATCTTGTTAAATTGTACTTCATCCCCAGTTAGGGTTTGGTTTCCCACCGCTCTCATGGTGATGTTTAATTTGACGCTTAAATCCATCACTTAGCCCTGACCACTCCAAAGACTTCTCTCAAATCCTTAGACATTTCTGAGACCATCTGAATGATCGCTTGTTGTGCATTGTCTAAGCCCTCGATGTGTTCTTTTATTCGGGCAATAGAGCTCATCGAGCTATCTCTATGCTCGACGCCACCATCAATTGTGGCCTTGTCTTCTAGGGCCTCAACCCTAATCATTAATTTGTGTCGGACATTAATTCAAGGAGGCCTACCATCTCATCGATCCTGTCGACCTTAGCAGCAATCTCATTCATGCGAGACTCCAAAAGCCCTATTCTATCAAGAATTTCACTAATTAGAGTAACTGCTCTTCGATTTCACTTAATTGGTCAGCTTCAGACTTGCCTAGTTGTTTTCAGCAGACATGTTTGTGTACTACTTTCCAAATAGCCGACTTGGCTCCAATACCACTTGTCCTAATCACACTCTTACAACAGGGGACAACGATTGTGCGTCACTTGTTCCAACTCAACGAACAAGTCAGCCATGTAAAACTCATACTTCGCGGACAATATTGGCCTATACTCGAGCCTCGAGTCATGTTTGAGAGAAAGGTTTTAGAAAACATGAACGATGAAATACATTGAAAATAATTGTAAAGAAAATGATGTTATAAGCTAAAAGCGAGTAGATAACAACGACGACCTTAATAACATATAACCCTGGTAGAAAGAATTAACAACTAGTCGCATCTTCCTATAGTACATTTTGTGGCATTTTAGCCCTGGTAGATGTAGACATAATTTTGGTGACTGGTCATACACCCTCATATTAAAACAACATGAAATAGTAAAAACTTATCTAACATGAAAGCATATAAAAAAGGTTTGGAATGGACATGCGGCCATGGGCAACACGTCCTGGACAAGCATGACGGAGACATCCGACATGTAGCCACAGACAACACGCCTTGGACAAGCATGATAATGACGCTCTGCTGCAATAGATGACAGATGGTTTGTAGTACCAAAAGCACTGGGAAGGCGATTAGAAGAGACTACTAGTACACCACACTACATATTTATAAATCTAACCTTTGTCCGGTCCCTGGTAGAGCTAAGGGAGCTTTAATTTTTATTCCTTATCCCCGTCTTCGACCAGGCTAATGGGGCCTTACGGATATAGTGGAACTTCAAGAAGCATTGTTGAGAGGAAGATGCTTGACCCCTCTTCATTCTCTCCATGTTCCAAACCTTTCTTCAACATAGGTGACAACTAGAGATGTCTACGGACCAGGGAGAGGACGGGGAAGTATTTCGTTCTCCATCCCCGGAAAACTTTTTAATGTATACTTTTCACTTTTCAATATAAACTATTAATTGGTGTTAGTTCATTCATGTTACTAAAATTTAGAGTTGAATCACCTTTTCGTAATAATGAGCAGGTTGAGAATTGACAGGGTTAGGGACGAGGAATATAATCCCCGCCTCGACTCCATTTATCTAACGGGGAGAAATCTCTTTCCATTCCTTCTCTCATTCCTCATCTAAACGAGAAATTCTCGTCCTGTTTAGGCAAGTTCTCACGAGACCTTAACCTCACAAGTTAAATGAACATCTCTAATGATCACGAACGAGACAAAGATGAAAGAGATCGAACACAGGAATAAGAAGTGTTTACACACCAGGGTATTTAAGTAATTTAACACATTATCGAAGTTTGGAATTAGAAACTTATTTTTATTATGTAGGTTAATCTTGTAAACTAAAAAACTTTTATGGTTGAAAATAGCAAATATCCAATTGTATAAGGATATATTTTTCCAATTGTATAACGAAAAAACAGGTTATTTTTGTAAAGGAATAATCAATCATTTTGGGTTGAAGTTCGTAGATTTCAGTGCGAGATTATCATCATCTTCGTCGTCAAATGTCATGTGTGAGAAAGATGAACTGACAGTTGTGAATCGCTCCTCAATTGGAAACCGATTGTATTGAAATCTTCCATTGGAGTTCACGTTCTCTCCTTCGGCGCTCACCAAATTCACAGGCAAATTACGGGCTATCAGCTTCGTGTAATGTATGTTATATGTAATCCCTTCACTACTCAACACGTTGAGATCAACCTTTCGTTCTTCACTTTGCCTCTGGCTCTCATCTCATTTTCATCATCATTCTGACAAAAATCATTTTGATTTGTCGCCGTTTTCCACCTGTTTTCTTCTGCGCAGAGCCTCGCCAGGTTTCACTCGCTCTTTGTTCTTGGATTTTGTTTTTATCGTGTTGTTGAGGTTATTGGTTTGCCATTGGTTATGCTAATCTAAGCTGAACTGATTCATTTGCCTCCTGTAATCGCTTGACGCTTGTGCTGGTGTTTTGTCTGATTGTTCTACCAGGGATACAACATTGATGTGTGATCTGGTTTGAAGAGAGATGCAGAGAGAAAATATTATTAACTATCCTGCCAGCCCTAGGCTTCGACACCGTAGGCGATCGAATGAGGTTTCTCCACCTTGATTTGCCTTTTGTTGTTTTTCGCCTTATATCATTAGCTTTTCTTTTCAGATATTTTTTTGCTGCCTAAGGGAAATGGTATGTACACAAATGAGTATGATTTTCTAGAACTTGTCAATGAAGTTACTAATGATGGTATTTTTTTCTTCCATTTTTGGTTAATTTGGTGCTCTTCAATTTAGTGTTCATCTGCACTTTAAAAATAATGATCAAGTATACTGTTTCCTCTTTTGCTTGTTTTTGGTCACTTCATTTATTTTCCCTTTTAAAGAGATTGCAGGGGGTAAGTATTCAGTCTTGGCAATCTTAACATTTGCTTTCTTGGTGGACAGGAAAATGCTCTGAGTTGTGTATTGGTTTTGTAAAATTAATGAGTGATTGAGCTTTTCACCATCCATTTTTCAGGGGATTGGGGAGGATTTGAAGCCAAATGGAAGCAATTTACTTGTTAATGACAGAAATAAATACAAGTCAATGTTGGTTCGTGCCTATTCATCTGTCTGGATGATTGGAGGGTTTGCATTAGTAATATACCTTGGACATCTATATATTATGGCTATGGTGGTTGTAATCCAAATCTTTATGGCTCGAGAACTCTTCAATCTACTCAGGAGGACCCATGAAGATAGGCAGCTCCCAGGATTCCGGTTATTAAACTGGTACTATATGTATCTGCTTTTTATTAAGAAGGATTTTTTTTTACCAATGAGAGTTTATGATTTTCAATTAAATGCCACAGTTAATATTCTTCCATCAAACTCTATTGCAGTTATTGAATAGTTAAAGTTATTATATGATTCCCAAACTCTATGTAGGTACTTCTTCTTCACGGCAATGTTTTTTGTTTATGGCCGCCTTCTCAGTCAACGGCTTGTCAATACTGTAACAACAGATAAAGTTCTGTATCAGCTTGTCAGCTACCTTGTCAAGTATCATATGGCCATTTGTTATTTCTTGTATATTGCAGGTAGATCCTAGCATTATGCTTAGTGACGTAACTTCAGCTATGAGAATTAATCTCTCCCTCCTTTTTATAACTTGGATTATGTTTAATTGGCATTTAATGTTTGCTCAGTTCTTCTATTTTGACTGATAATAAAGTTAAGTTGTTCTTTCACGAGTGTTGTTGAAGTAACTTTGTTTGTTGCCTTGATCAGGTTTTATGTGGTTCATTCTTACTTTAAAAAAGAAAATGTACAAATATCAGTTTGGCCAGTATGCGTGGACACACATGATCTTGATAGTTGTGTTTACACAGTCTTCATTCACTGTTGCTAACATCTTCGAAGGAATCTTCTGGTAATTTAAATTGCATTTAGATTGTCCATTGTTCTACTTCATTCAGTTCTCCATTTTCTCCTTATGATAAAATTGTCCTTGTTTTGATTTCTTTTGGGACTTTTGCTTAGCTAATTATTGCGTGATTGCATCTCAATTGTTGACACCAGGGTGTAAGTAGCATGAGGAATCTTTTGTTTGGTTTCTTATGCAACTAAATTTTTATAATCTTCTCTATACTATGGTAGTTATATCAATATATTTCTTACAGTAGAGACCTCGGGAAACTAGGGTACATATAAAAATATTTAAACAAAAATTATCTTATCTATGGTGTATGCAGAAAGTATACCCAACATGGAAATTACCACAAGCATCAGTTTCATTAGCTTTGCTTTCAGACGTTGAATTATTTGATTCAAGAGAAGGATGTGTAGAATTATCAGTTCATTGGATCACATTATTGTGCAACTTGAGCATATTTTTTTTGGTCTTCCCTTGGGGGTAACCCGAGAAGTGTTCATTTTCAGAACTTGGTGGTGGAAAAAATCCAGAACGGCTAGGAAAACTGCCTTTTTTTTTTTTTTTTTTTTTTTTTTATCACAGATCGAGAAGCAAACGAGCATATAATAGCATAAGCATGTAAATTAAAGAGTCGGGATTCATATTATAAAGAAAAATGAAAAAGAAAAGCTCAAAATTTTTATACCACATGCTGTTGTCCTTATTCAAACTGAGCCTTGTGAAATCTTTGCAATCAGCTTCCCATCCTGTCCCACTGGTCCTGTTCTAATATCGCCGCTCATCGGCGCCGACACCCCCTGGTATGGCGGCGTTG
This sequence comes from Cucurbita maxima, assembly GCF_002738345.1. Lineage (NCBI taxonomy): Eukaryota > Viridiplantae > Streptophyta > Magnoliopsida > Cucurbitales > Cucurbitaceae > Cucurbita > Cucurbita maxima. The sequence continues at coordinate 193,122 of NW_019272037.1, forward strand.
GAGGCGATGCTACCATGGCGGCTCCACCGGCTGTGTAGTATACTTGTCTCCCGGTGGTGCTGTCGTAGGCCACCTGTGTGTAAGGCCCTGAATCTGCTGAAAGAGTTATACCGCCTCCGGGATAGGCGGCGACCTTCGGAGGTTGTTGCGGCAGAGACGGCGATGAAGTGGGCGGATAAGATGGTTGTGGAGGTTGTACAACATTGTAGACCGGTTGCTCACGNGAGTAGGAGCTTGATCTACTTTTTTCTCTTGTTTATAATGGCTATCTTTGTCAGTAAGAGCATTGAATGTTTAATGAGGAGACTCTCGTGGGAAGGGGTGGATGAGTGTGGCGCCCCTTTTGATCAAGTGAGTGGTTGTTTTGGGAAAGAGGGTTTTTTATTTTTGTTTATTTTATTTTATTTTTTTAATGGAAAACCAGAGTGTATGTGCTTTGTTGTCGGGTATTTGGGTGAGAGAAATAATAGAAATTTTAGAGTGTTGGAGAGGGAGGCCGTTCATGTTTGGTCCCTTGCAAGGTTTAATGTCTCTTTTTGGGTATTGGTATTGAATCTTTTTCGTAATTATTTGCTAGGTCTTATTTTTCTTGATTGAAGTCTCTTTCTTTAAGATGCTCTTTTTTGTGGTTTTCTTATATGCAATTGTACTCTTCCATTTTTTCTCAATGAAAATTGTTTTTATTTTTATTATTTTTTTTATAAAAAATGAAAAGTTAGAGGTTGTTCCTTTTGATAAACTGTAAGTGCAATTGTACCCTTCCATTTTTTCTCAATGAAAATTGTTTTTATTTTTATTATTTTTTTATAAAAAATGAAAAGTTAGAGGTTGTTCCTTTTGATAAACTGTAAGAGTTTGTGAATAAGGTTTTATGGCATCAAGTTCCATCTATCTTAATAGTTAATATTTACTGTTCTTTACTTGAGTACAAGTTTTTTAAATCTTTGGTTATATTCCTTTTGATGTTTTGTTGGATTTTTTTTAGATATGTTTTTTGAAAGATTGCCAAATGCATGCGCAGGTTTCTTCTTCCAGCAACACTCATTGTAATAAATGATATTGCTGCATACTTCTTTGGATTTTTCTTTGGAAAAACCCCGTTGATCAAAATATCTCCAAAGAAAACTTGGGAGGGATTCATAGGAGCCTCTGTGACAACTATTATCTCGGCATTTATGGTGATGCTAATTTAGAATCTCTTTTCCTGCTATTTCTAATGTTGTGCATCTTTGGAGTATATCTAATGACTTTCTTCTTTGTGAACATGACCAACTTTGGCAAAATTTGTACCTTGTCTTTGCCTATCTATTATACAATGGTCTTCAATGTGCTTGAGATGGTTGCATTGTTTTGAATTTTTTTTTTTTTTTTTCTGAGATGATTTGAAACATTGTTTTTCAAGTAAAAAGTTGTTGAACTTGACTCTTACTCTCTATTGTAAGTTTAATGCAATTAAATTAATTTCCCCATCAGTGTCTATGGGCAATCCATTTCTTACTAATCTCCCCATCAGTGTCTCTCAACAGTCCTTGATAACATGATATTCATAAGTCTAGTTTCCATCTTCTGAAATGCCATGCAAACTTTTTCCTTTTATTTAATGATTGGATAGAGACATTTTTCTTCTTCGTAGGAGGAGGATGTTAAGATGGCAATGTAAACGTCTTGAAGTTTATTTTGGCCATCAAACTTGGGCAAGGCCTAGACGATAATGGCATTGGTTGGATATCTTGTGTGTGTGTATTGGATAGGAAACAATTTCATTGATGGTATCGGATTAAAGGAAGCAAGGTCCTCATCCTCAAGCACATTGGGCTGGGTTAAAGGCACATACAGAAATATGTGGGAAGAAATTGCAAATGAGCTCCCTTGGTTTTCTAACCTTGCTAACTGCTTTGTGGGTGATGGTCTGGAATACGTACTTTTGGGAAGAATTGGTGGGTCGAGGTTCAATGCCTTTTCTTTACGTTTCCCTGTTTAGATAATTTATTCATAATTTGTTCTCAATGAAGAACTGCTTTATGGCTGATGTCTTGAATCATTCTAGAAGCTCTCCCTCTCTTTCACTCGATTTCCATCACTTGTTATCCAATAGGGTGATAGATGTCTCTACTCTCCTTTCTTTGATCAGGGAGTTTTAGTTGGTTTAGGCAGGGGAGAAGGGATTTTCATTTTTGTACTCCTAACCCTACTGGTGTTTTTATTTTATTTTATTTTATTTTATTTTTTTTGTAGCTTGTTATTTTGGGGCTTATTGAACTTTTCTCCCTCTAGTGATATTGTCTTTGCTTGACAAGTTATTCATGGAAGAGTGAACACTCTTGATCGGCTCTTGAGAAAGATGCTTTCTTTGGTGGGTGAAGTTCCTAAGAAGGTTGATGCCTTGGTTGACAAGTTATCCATGGAAGATTGCACACTGTTGATCGGTTTCTGAGAAAGATGCTTTCTTTGGTGGTCCGTTTTGTTGCATTCTTTGTGGGGGCAGAGGAAGACTTGGGTCATATCCGTTGGATCTATTCATTTGCTCATGCAGTTGGAACTACTTTTTTTGATGTGTTAGATTGCAGCTAGTATGTGTCTAGAACCATTTTTTTTTTTTCTTTTTTTTCTTTTTTTGTGTTCGGATTCCAGCTAGCCTGATGCATGTACTACTGGTAGATGATTGAAGTGTTCCTTCCCCTTCCCCCTTATTGGAAGAGGTTATGTTCTTGTGGCATGATGGAGTTTGTGTTCTTTTGTGGTGTCTTTGGGAAGAGGAACAATGATACCTTTAGAGGAGTGTGAGGGACTCTTTGACATTTGGTCCCTCATTAGGTTCAATATTTCTCTTTGGATGACGGTGACGATTTCTTTTTTTATTTTATTTTATTTTTTATTTTTTATTGTAATTACTTGTTAGGTCTCATTCTTCCTAATTGGAGGTCATTTCTCTAGTTGGACTCCGTTCTGTATACCCTTGTATTCTTTCATTTTATTTCTAAATGAAAGTTGGTCTTCTCATTAAAAAAAAAAAAAATCATTGATGGTATAAAATGTTAAATAAAAAAAGGAACGAAATCTATCCAAAAGATGTTACAAAGAAACTTCTCCAATTGGATGTAAGAGAGTTGAAACTATAGTTACTAAAAGGTGGAACATGTTTACTACAGCATAAAGCCAAAAGTATGATGTGTTCGACTATGACATTGATGGATTCCCTTGTTGCTGAAAATTCTTGCATTTTCTCATTCCCAACAATCCATATGAAAGCTCTATTGATCTATAGAAAAGTAGTCTTCTCAACCTTGAAAGGATGCTCAATTAGAATTAGAGACAACCAATCTTGCACCTTAATTGGGTCAGTCCATGTCCAAATGGAGCGAGTAAATGGGACCAAATTTTTGAAGCAATAAGGCATTGAGTGAAGTTATTATGTTTCTGGGACTCACTATTTGATTTACACAAACTGCAGCATTTTGTTGATAGAGCCCATCAGAAACTTCTTTGTAACCGGTCTAGGGTATTTAGGCAAGTGTGGTTGAGTTCCCAATGGTGGAACTTATCTTTTTTGGATAGAAATCCTTCTGAATGACTTTTCATAAGTTGGGACATTTTCGAGAATTTTCTGCCCATTGATTTGGTAGTGCAATAGCCTTCTTTGCCTTGAATAAAAACAGGTGGCACTTCCTTATGAATATATTGATAAGACGAGAAAGAGTTCAACAAAGATTCCCATTGAGGTATTTTCTCATTCTCTAGATTTCTGCAAAAATTCATAATCCATGAGGCGTTTTTGTAGTACCAAAATGTCTGCCACAGAGGGATCCTTTGTTTTTGTCAATGCGAATAAAACAGGAAAAGCTGCACTTAGAGGATTTTGTCCCAACCATAAATCATGCCAAAAAATAGTTGAATGGCCATTTCCAACTTTGGATCAAATATTTGAATCAATAACGTCCTCTGGTTGAAGAATGTGCTTCCAACGGCTGTAGGAAGAAGTTTCTGACTTCAATTCTGACTAGTTAATCAAAATGAGAAGACCCAAAATTTGCTACAATCAACTTCCTCCATATTTTCAATGTGGAATCTCCAATACCACTTGGCTAATAAAGCTTTATTTCTCTTCATTAGATCAAGGATACCAAGCTCTCCATTCAACCGAAGTCATTTTACCTTTTCCCTCTTTAGAACATGAGATACTTTTTGTTTTCTTGTTACCAGATTATGGAAAATTTCGGAAGATCTCTTCTATAGCTAGGACATCCTTTCTAGGCAAAGAGAAAAGTGACATAAATACAGATCGGCCAAAGTTGCATTAATGAGAGAAAGTCTATCCCTCTTTGAGTTAAAAATGTGGCTGCAACTAAGAAGTCTTCTTTCTACTTTATCAATGATAGGCTGCCAAAAAGGGATGTTGCTTTTGGATTACCATGAAGGGGAAAACCTAAGAAAGTGTCATAATAAATAACGGTTTGTCAAGTGCTAAATTAAAGAAGCATTATTTTATACCCAATAAGTTCAAGACTAAAGACCAAATAAGTTCAGACTTTTGTCCGTTGAAAAGGTTTGTTTTTTTCTTTTTCCTTGTGAGTGGAAGAAAGAAAGTTTTAGTCCAAAAATTGTAGATGATGAATTTGAAGTAATCAATTTTTCTCCGAGAGGAATGGGACAACAACCTTCTAAGCTCAACTACTAAAATAAAAAGATGAGCTGAAAGGGGTCACCTTGCCTTAGGCTAGAATGCCCAAATTTTGCTCCTCAGTTTTCCACTGATAATGATTGAAAAATTTTCTGATGAAATGCACTCTCTAATCCAGCTTCTCCATTTGTCTCAAAACCCCTTAACTCTCAAGATTTCATCTAGAAATCCTGATTTACCTTATTGATGACCTTTTCAACCGCTTCTATACCATTCCTCAATGAGCTTGTTTGCAGTAAGAGAGGCTCCAGAATTTGACACCCTGATACAAAAGCTAAATGATTCTCTATGATAGTGCTTGGAATCACACATTTCAGCCTCTCCAATAGAATCCTGGCTATGATTTTATATAAACAAGAAGTGATTCAAACTCATCAGTGACATTGGAAATGGAGAAAGATAGGTCTATCAATGTTACTACTCTTGGTTTCTTGAAGGATGATCAAGAAGGATTGTATTTGATAATGACGCCTTTGACAAGAGCATGTTTTTCTTCAATATTGAGAGAATAGCTAATACCTTTCCCATACTAAATTCCCAAATACATAGCTCCACATGAGAGCCCTAAACTAAAAGAATGTAAAATTACAATAAAGGGAAAATGTAACTATAGGTATCTAAATCTAAGTTATATACATGAATGTCATGATAATATATACCATAACACACACACTTCCGCCAATAACCTAATCCCTTGGAATGCCAGGATAGAATAATCATAAAATAGATGTCGACTCTTCCCTGTGTTGAGACAAGTTCTCTTTTTCATTGATGGTTGATTGGAGTTTCCTTTAGTCCCTTAGCCCTAGACTTTGTTTTACAGAGATTTTGTTGTTTTTTTTTTTTTTTTTAATGCGCAGACCGCAATCCTCCAGACAAGGTGTTATAACCTGTAAATTAAGGATAAGGAAGAAGGGCAGAGGGATGTGGATGCTGAAAATGGTGGACAACATCACAACAGGTTGCTTTTAAGGGAGCTAACATATCAGTTGATTAAACATCACAGCATTAAACTTCACAAGCTCCCAAACCTCCTCCCTAGATTTCTTAACATCCCTTGTTATCTTCTTATTCCTCTCTAGTCAAATACCCCACTTTAGCACAAGACCTACTTCTGGTAAGCTATTAATACACAAAAAGCTTATGTAACACGGGTAAGCTTGGAATTGAATAACATCCCAAATATCTCTGTCCTCACTAGAAGAATTATGGAATAGTTTTTGATTTACTTCTTTCAAAATTCCATCAGAGCCATAGGTTTTTAGCTGCACAGGTCCTCAATACTTAGACATTGTTTTTACCCGGAAGGAAAACAAAGTACTGTTGAATGTGTCCAACAAAGAACTGGGATTGGCTGCAACAGAGCTTATTGTTGTCTGATATAGGAGGTTCTCCTAAAGCCTCATGTTCGTGATAAAGGAAGAATTGTGTGGCATGCATTTTTTTTCATTATTTGGTGGGCAATTTTATCTGGAAGGAACAAAATGATCTTTAGAGCTTGATCTCATTCTTTTGAATTGGGGATTATTCTTCTAGTAGTGTTAGGGTTCCTTTTTCTGGTTTTTTTTATGCTCTTGTACATTCTTTCATTTTTCTCAAAAGAAAACTTCGTTTCGTATTAAAAAAAAAAAATGTACTGATCTTATCTTGTGGGCTTTACATGATTATTTTCTAGACTGGGGCCGCTTTTGTGACAGAATAGACTACAACAATATATGTTTTAACTTTAAATTGTTCCCTTTTTAGGTGGGAAAATAACTGACAAATGAGAATAGTCCTTCCTTAACTTGATCCATGTGTTGTTCATTTGCCTCGTGTATGGAAGGTTGTAGCTTCTTAAAGAAGTGGGTTCTGCCTTTAATCGATCTTGCAGAACCTATTACATAACAACCTTCAATTACTATATATCTTTAGAATATTACTTTATTATTCTTCCTATTTTTTAATTTCATATTTTCCGACGTGCTTATTTTGGTTTATGGTTTTATTTTGCACATGTTTCTTGATGGTTAATTCCTATTACTTAAATGTTTACTGATGTATAAATATGTTAAAAGTATTAATATAACTAAATTCACCATAATCCATCAGCTTAAGCTTTTGGGCTGATTGGTGATTTAATATGGTATCAAAGTAAAAGATCATATGTTTTAACTGTGGTAATGCATTTCCTCGATTTACATTTTTTGGACCTTCAACAAAATTTCAACACCATTAGTGAGAGAGAGTGCTAAAAGTATTGATATAATTGATTTATGGTAACTCATCAGCTTAAGCTTTAGGGTTGAATGACGATTAAACTTTATTTTTATTTCATGTGATTAGATTGTGTAGTTTCCTACAAAAATCCTTGTCTGTGAATATGCTTTAAGTGCCTGGAAACATGATGATAACAGTAAAAAAAAGTGATTATAATAATGATGCTATTAACATGCTGGTGCTGGTGCAGCTTGCAAACATCATGGGTCGATTCAGTTGGCTCACTTGTCCAAGAAAGGTGATTCTCTTTTAGTGTCCTAAATTTTTGTTTTGAAGATAATCATGTGTCTACTTATCTGGGATACAAATGCAGGATTTATCAACTGGGTGGCTTCACTGTGATCCGGGTCCTTTGTTCTCACCTGAATATTTTACTTTACCAGGATGGATTCCTTCATGGGTCAGTAAAGTGGTGTTGTTTGAGTCTGATTATTATATATGTACGTGCGTGTGTACTTTTACCGTTTAGGTAAATGTACTTGCTTTTCAATTTGCTTGATCCGTGTGTTTTTTCCTACTAACCACACATGTTGATCTGGGAAAAACAGCCCCAGTTCTCCTTCTCAAGTTCATCATCATTAAGCAATCTAAGAACCCTTATTTACTATTCGTCAGTCACAAACGTCCAGCTTCCTTGTTTCTTATCAATAAAAAAAAAACTAAAAAAACCAAATGTTTAGTTCCAATTTTTACAATCTTGACATTTAATTCTTAAGATCTATCTCTTTAATTGCTAACAAGCCATTGGTTTTAACTAATTTGATCAGTACAAGCAATTGGCCAATTATAAAAATTCATTAGTTTACCTTTTTTTTTTTTTTTTTTTTTTTTACATTATTTAAAAATCCAATTCTATGATTTTTACATATGCTATATTCTCTCAGGTTTTTTTGTAAAGAAAATCATTACATTAACCCTTTTTTTTACCGGGTAAGAGAGAAAAGATATTACTAGAAAGCAGGGATACAGCTTAGAAGGGCAGGGGGAGAGGGATCCCCTGCCTAGCATGCTAGAAAAATGTGCTTTCAACAAATTTTTTTTGAGGTTGATCCTGTCTTCTTTCTGGATGTGTTTCGTTTTGACATCATATATTCATTTTTTTTTTAGTAAACAAATCTTTTAACTTTCACGCCAGGAACATTGACTGAAAAGGTATTAGCTATGTGGACACTCCATATTAGGCTTTAATATATAGTCTCTGTTGGTCAAAGATGTTTATGGAATCCATCTACTAAAGGAAAAAAAAAAAAAAAAAAAAAAAACATAATCGTTGGCCAACGATAGAGCCAAGGATTGTGCTGGTTTGTGAATGAAATTTACAGTAAATACAATCCAATGAACATGGAAATTATTTGCACTAAGAGCAATATAATTGTCATAAATGGAGATGTGGTGCGTGAGCTATGGAAGCTGATGACACCATTCTAGTCTTATGTTCTGTCATGCTCTTTTTCATTTTGACCTTGTTGGATTGGATCAAAATGGTTTACCCTCTGTCGGAAGCCGGAAAGCTCTAACAGATGGATTTGTTTGAGATTGCCAACAAGTATTTTTTATTGCATTCTTGGAATAGTCTGCATTCTATGATTTGCGAGCTTAGCTCTTTCTTCTTGATGTTACAGTTAGTTCTTATTTGCCCATCTATATTCATTTTTCTAACTTAGGTCATTGTTTGGCAGTTCCCATGGAAAGATGTCACCATTTTGCGAGTTCAGTGGCATGCTATATGTCTTGGTTTGTTTGCATCAATAATAGCTCCTTTTGGTGGCTTCTTTGCTAGCGGCTTCAAAAGAGCTTTTAAAATCAAGGTCCCTCATTTGTCTTATGTCAAGCCTATCAATTTTGTAACTTCAATAAATATGACGCTGTTATATCCCTTTGAAGGATTTTGGTGATAGCATTCCTGGACATGGTGGAATCACAGATAGGATGGATTGCCAGGTATGCTGAATTAGTTTAGATGGTAAAGAATATTTTATCCCTAACATCACATACAGGCTGTAAGTTTGAGTTTTCTCTCTTTATTTAGGTATATCGAGCACTTGGGTGAATTGGATAGTAGATGACTCGTCCTGGTCATCATACATAACTATCCAAGTTACCCAAGTAAACAACTAAATTTAGAGGGAAAATTCAAATTACAATTATAAGAACCCTCTCTGTGTTGCACGTTCTTTGTTTAGCAGTATCCTCCCGAGAAAAGACGTAAGCACCATCTACCATTCCTGACTTTGTAAAATGAGGGGAGAGAAGAAAGGTCTTTTAAGTATTGAGATACTCACCTAAGGGCTTCGACAATCAGCTTCATTGTGTTTTTTGTGTTCTTACCCAGTTTATAAACCATATTTACTGGAAACAATTTTGTACCAAAGAGCATCCTTCTCCTTTGAGAATTTCCTCCATAGCCACTTTCCCGAGTGGGGTGTTTCCTTTCGTAATATTTTCCTTCCCTCCCCACGATCGGAAGGCAGAGTGATGATCTTCCATCACACTAAGTGGCTTCTCCTCTCACTATCGTTGTCTTCCTCAAATAATTATTCTGTTATTGGAAAATATCCCTGGCTCCTTTCACCATCGTTTTCCATTCAGTAGTTCTCCCCCAGATTCTTACAATAGGATTCCTTAAGCATTTTGAGGTAGGCTTTTCCTCAAAGGCATTCTATGTAGTTCAAAGGTGAAGACAGAAAGATATTCTACCTCTTCGAGTCTATTCCTATAACAATTGATCCCAGTCACTTGAAATTTGGGAGGTCAACTTCTTAGCATGAAATCTTCTTAAACACTAGTCTTTTATAAGTTCTTAAGAACCCTGAGTGACCCCATCACGTGGTCATGGTATGTCTGTTGCATTGCTGGGATTAGGGAAGACGTTTTTGAGAGAACGAGCCAACCTTTATACAAAAATTTGCCTGGCTGAAAGGAGAATTTGGGCACACTGCCTGCATCACTTTCCAGGCTTTGGATGATTTGACTAGCTTTGGATCATTAGCAACCTCTTCTGTAATCACTTCAACATCTAAAATGACTGGAACTAAAAGATTGGCCATATGAGTGACCAGTGGTAACCTCAGACACAATATCAACAATTTTATTTTCTAGGCTTAGGTGGTATTGAATTTTGAAATTGTAGCTCAGCCATTTAAAAATCCATCGTTGAAACTCAGGCTGTCACTCTCTGTTCCAAAAATTTCAGCGCTTGTTGATTTGTTCTAACAATGAATTTCTGATTGAGTAAATAGCGCTGCCATCGTTGAACCGCAAAGACTATCACCATGAGTTCTCTTTCCTAAACTGATTTAGATTGGGTTTGAGGGGATAAGATATGACTGAATAATACAATTGGAAATTGCTATTGGGATAAAACAGCCATAAGCCTGTTCCAGACGCATTAGTTTACACCACAAAAGGCAAATATAGGTGGAGTTACCAAGACATTTTTCAATCTCTCAAACGCCTCTTGGGCTTGCTCATCACGCAAGCTTAATAGCCATGTTCGTCTCGTCACCTTCCATTTCCTCTTCTTTGTGATCATACACCAAAAGACGCCTAAGTTCTTTTCCTTTACCATGATGGCCCACGATGAATTTTTCCTCACAATAGAGACAAAGTCCTGTTATTTTCTGTCTGGAATTCGTCTTCAGTTAGTCGTTTGAACGGCATGTCGTTGGCGCTTGCTCACTTGTTAGTGTTGTCATACGACTTTGGAAGAGCAAATGTAAGGTATTACCACTTTCTACAGTAGACAAAAGATGAAAATACAAAGGGTATGCCCAATATGCAAGGTATTACCAACAGAGGAAGTGACCCAAGGCAATACAGAAGCAAACCTAGTCGGGTGGGTAATCTCTTCCCTTCCCCTTACAACTTTCTACTATAGACAAAAGATGAAAATCTCTTCTCCTTTCCCCTTGCGTATACGCACTAACATTCCTCTCCCACACTCCCGCTAACATTCCTCTCCCTCACTCCCTCAGTGGTTTCCCCAACATTCTGACCCTTGACCCTTGGAACTAACTTCTCAAGGATAAATTCCCTTTTTGGCCCTTTCCACATACCTGATGATAATTGGAGGCCGAACAGAATTTTCCTGGGCTTGGTTATACTATACATTAGAATAACATTTGAATATTGCAAGTGATTCAGGTGGATAATATGGAAACCTTCTAGCCCACCTTTAGAACAATCCCTTTTCAACATTCTGTTAAGGTCTCCTACCATGACGGATAAAAGGTGAAAGAGGATTACCTCGACAAAGTCTCCTAGTAGCTTCAACCTTGCCTCTCATAAAGAAAATTAGGATGTTTCACCCCTCTTTCCATGATCAGGAGGTTGCCTTCTGCACTATAGACTTTTGCCATGTCTCCGCCATTGTTAATTTCACTGCCACATGCTCTTCTTCTCTTGATCATCACTCCAACTCTGTATTTGTTCATCTTTCCCCCCATTTTTTTTTATCTGATTCTGTAGTGAGAATTGATGGATTCATCAACCATCACAAAATCAAGCAAGTTCAGCTCATTTTGGTCATATCCCCTGATGTGGTTCAGTTTAATCGGGCACTAAACCAACCTATTTGCACCCCTAATATTTGTGGCATAGTCGAATACTCCTGTCCTTGTTCCCCTTCTACCCTTGTTCCCTGCAGTTAAAATATTTGATTTTTCAAATGCAGATGGTGATGGCCGTGTTTTCATACATCTATCATCAATCATTCGTCGTGTCTCAGAGTATCACCGTTGAATCAATTATTGACCAGGTTAGATGAATGTCTCATTCATTCACCTTCTCTTATTAGAGCAAGAATCTTTTCGGTGAGGTTATGTGAGCTGACTGCTGGTGGTATTTATTTATTTTAGATACTAATGAACCTTACATTTGAGGAGCAACAACTTCTTTTCACGAAGCTTGGGCAAATGCTGCAAGACAGGCTGTTCTCGCAATAGTAAGATCTGACGTCCTTTTGTATATTGGTGATCTAGGATTAAGAATTTAATACCGACCTGTACATGAATATTGTGTTTTATTTTTTTACCTCCTATAATTTTTTTGCAACAAGTCTTGGAATTTAGATGATTTTTTCTCCATTTTCACTTCGTATAGTTTGTGTGCATCTTGCTTTGCCCATATCATTATTCATCAATAAAGCATGTAATAGAGAGAGTTTAGGGAGATAACCCAACCCTCGGTACTTGTATCCAGAGGTAAGAAGCATGCTTTGAACATTCTCAAATGAATGGGAAACCTCCTCTGCATTTAGCGCAGTAAAGAAGGCAATTTAGTACATACTTGACTCAAGAAGATACTCAAGGTAGCCGCTAGTATTAGTTCTCCCATAATGGCTAAATTGTTTAACTATTTTTCGTTATATACCTCTGTTCCAAATGTTCTTTGTTCTTTCCATTGATGTATTCTTAATACATATTAGGACAAATCAGTTAGAGTAGCAACTCGTGTTTGACTTATTATACGATACTAAATTCTGAATTCTCGAGTTCATTTTTGGTTCAGAAAAAGGAGGGACGCGGTGTAATTTATCCTTGCAAAGCATTGGCAATAGTTATTTGCTGTTGCAAATAGATCTCAGTATGGAGTTTGGCCTTCGAGTGAATGACTAACATTTAGGAGAGGTTGAACACACCAAATCCACAGCTATGATGTTCTTGATGAGTAAGATGAGAAGATTAGCGAAGTGTCATTGTATAATCACCCGTGTTTTATGAGAGGAAAAATATGTTTTGAAGGGGGTGTTTAAGCCACTAACTAGGGTTGGGACTTGGGTGGGTTGAGGGGAGTGGCCTAAACTATCCTACTCCTTATTTAACCTACATCTTTCACAACAAATACACTCCACAACACAATGTTCATAAGTTTACACATTTTAAAAAAATGATTAATGATTAGTGTCATTAATCATTAATCATTAATCATTTACTTTAAAAATGTAAAAATGATTAATGATTTAACTTTTTATTTCTTTTTATTTCTTTTTTTTTGAAATTTTTGTTATATAGATATATATATATATATTGGAATTACCCATCAACATCCAAAATTTTAGGGATATTTCTATCGAAATTTTTATTAAATCAAGGTTTTGGTATTTTTGTCGAAATTGACATTTTAAACTCTTATACCAAGTGACTTTGAGAAGTTGAAGATGGAAGAATTTTGTACCAACAAAAAAAATTCACTTAAAAGTTTTACCATGAAGACAGTTTAATTATAATGGTATGTTTCACTAGTGATGGAATATTAAGTTGCTTAAATACTTCAAATTTGTAGTTAAATGAATCTTAAAAATATAATTTACTTTTATATAACAATAAAAGTTATGAAATCATGGATAAAGAAAACATATATATATATATATATATATTACGTCATTATAACAAATGACTTTAATAAACTAAATATTTCAGAGAAAAATAAAATAAAAATGATTAAAAATATAGATTTTCTATTAGGATAATTTCAAAAGAAGATTGCCACTAGTCATTTAGATCAAATAATAGTTAAAATAATAATAATAATAATAATAATATTTCTTTCGAAACAGAAATTAATTCTTAAAATTTTGAAAAGTTGATATCTAAAACAGCTTTAATTGTATAATTCAACAACAAAAAAGCAAAAAAAAAACCTTCCTAAATGCAAATACTAAAACTTCATGTTAAAGGACTTTGTAAATAAATTGTGCATTCCTTTCTAAACTTAATTTAAATGTGCATCCCTTACCACAACTTTGTAGACCGAGACTAAACAATTTATATCTCAATTATAATTTTATTTTACTTAGACTAAGCATCAATCAGACACATTATTTAACTCTATAGACTAAACATTCTAAATACAATAACTCCAATCAGCACGTCAAATGCTTCCTAAATGATTTCTTATTTTAAATAATATCTAATTATTATTTAATATATTTTAAAATTTTTAATTTTGTAGAAGTGATGTTGAAAAAAATTATCATTAAGATGAAAAAACTCTTAAAATTTAACAACTTATTGGTGTAAAATCCAATTAGACAAACCTATGCCATTTAACGCAGACTCGTGCCTCAGCTTGTCCACTTGGTCATCATGTTCGTGGCAGCCATCGGTTTCCTTCCAAAGTGATTAAAAGAATGTCCAATTGGAACGGAATTTCAAATAATTGGTAAAGGTTGAATACAACAGAGAATAGAGTTTATACAAATATAAGCTTTCGTGACTTTTCTTTTAATTTTATCGAATTATTTTATATCAATAAATATAATTTTCCTTATTTATATATCCATGATCTTCCGCTTAATTAGCCTAAAAAAACATGAACTTCTAACCATGTGTTAGAGAAAAAAGAACGAATGGTTCTTGTAGGATTCCTGAGAAATTCTTCGATTTCTTCCAGAAGCGGATGATTATTCATCTGCTTCTCACATTCCGTGAATAGTCGGGACATTAAGGAATATCCAGAAAAGCATTTAGGGAATTGGTCTGATTCTATCTCTGGTCGGTGATATATTTTTTCAAATAAAACGGTTGGACAATTAAGAAAAAACATAGCAAAGGAAAAGAATGCTTAAACTACGGAAGAACATATGACAATTCTCAAGTAGCATCATAATGCCCAATCTTGGAGGAGGTAGTGACCTTCTGGTCATCATCTATCCGAACCCAGTTATGAAAAGTATGACATTGGCTACTAACTTAAATATACCAAAACTTAACATGTAATATTAAAAACACAGGTATATCCAATTCCACGTAAGATTCTGAATAAAAAAAAAAGAACTTTCAATGAACATAATAAGATATACATCAAAATGCAACTAAACTATATTAGCATGCTACAAATGATAAATATGAATCAAATAATGCAACCAAATACAATTGTTGTAGAAGCATTACCATTTAGAAGTACCTCATGATCTTGCATCCTCCGATCGACTAACTTTGTTGTCGGCGTCGCTGCTATCTGGAACGCTTGGCATCTCAACTTGCTTTTGTTGTTCATCTGAATTGCTTGGCCGATCATCAAGTAGCTTTTGTTGCTCTTCTTCCACTGTTTCTTGTGCCCTTACCACCTCTTTCGGCTTCGAGCTTGAAGATTGTTGATACAAGATTCCACCGGACATACATATCAATAGCCCTATTGTTCCAATGAACGTCGAATGCTTATCCCAGATGACAAGATTAATCACTACAGTGAGGAGTTTATTCACAATTCCGAGTACAGTGAATCCAGTAGCTGATATTGCCCTGCGACAAGAGAACCCAAAGAAAGATATGGACAAACCAAATAAGCATGATAACCCAACAGGCAAAACCACTGCAAATGAGTGCCAATCAGATTCATCTGAGATTTCGTGCTTGATTTTCTTGAGTTCACCCATGATAAGAAGCTCCAATGGAAACAAAAGAAGTGCCTCTAAGTTGTTGTACAGCACAAGGCCCCATGTGTTCAGCCCTATGGTCATAACAACATGCTTTATGTATACAAAATCTATAGACATGCTAATGAGATAAGCCGAAGCCCAAAAGTATGCTGCCAATGTGAATTGATAATCTGTCAGTACGTATAGAACACTGCCACCGAGGATGATAGCGAGCGAGACCCATGTCTTGATCGATGGCCAGGGTTGGTGAAGGAAAAGGGTCTCACCGATAGCGACGAAAATTGGAACTGCTGAGCGGAAAACGATGAATGTATCGACATTGGCATGCAAGAGAAGTTCACTGTTGGTGAATAGGGAAAGATAAAATATAAATGCAGCAGGTAGGAACCGCCACATTGTCAAGAGATCAAGTCGATCGTGTTCGATAAATCCAGCACAACCACAAATGAAAACTCCAGCTGCACTTGTGAAGTATTGTAGAGCAGTCAGTGCACCTGGGTAAGGGAACTTCATGATTGCCCATTTATTGATGATGGAAAGCAGGGATGCAGAAACACAGTACCCAGCAGCAACACCATATATTGAGACTTGCTGTAGAACAATGGCATACCAGTTTGGTGGGCTCTCACCTGATAAAGCAGAAGCCACTAACCCTTTCTGGACCTTATCAGCATTGGGGTTCTCAATATCATCTTTATTAGACATCTATCAAGAATGAGAAACATTCCCTTAACCGGATAAGCCAAAACCTCATAAACTTAAGTTTAAGCAGAATGCAGTATTCAGGTCAGTATCTCAACACGATACAACATGTTAAATCTTGACAATAAAATATCTTAAAAGTTCAAAAAGTCTGGGGATAAACGACCGCACCGATATTAAATATTGGAACATAAGCATAAGAAGACAAGAAGTGTTCCACTATCACAATTGAAGATTTTGAGGTAGGTTCAGGTTGAACTGTCAAATGTGATCATGGTTACTGGTTGTGAGTTTTACTTTCATTTTCATTTCCAAATCGAAAGAAGAAATATCAGTAGATTCTTTAGAGAGTTTCGGTAAAAGATTAGAATGGAATAGAAGAATCAATATTAAAAGAATCGGAAGGCATATTATCGTGGCTTTCTTATCCTTGATTCATAGGGCCTCCTCAGAAGGAGAGGCTGCATAAGCGGTTGTTATCCCCCATTGTTGGGATAACCAAAGGACTAAGAAATATGGTCCGAAGAATCTCGATAGTAGTTCCAAAACCAAATCTAGATTATTGCTAGAAAATGTGCATTAGAGCATAGCGGTAGAGAAATTTAGCATCAATGAGATTGCAAAAAAGAAAGGTGACAAATTAACATCCTAATGCTTTTGAAAAGTAGTATAAGCAATTGGGAGTAATTTTAACATTTAGGTGGCTCAATGCTAGTTGGAAATACGAATTAGATTAGACAACAAATTGACTGAATTATTACCTGCCACCAACAAGAGGCTTCTCAAATCTCGAATCCGAAGGTGAATGATGGAAGGAAAATGGGTGTTCTAAGAATTGAATTTACCCTCTGGTTGGAATACTTGTATTTGAAAGGATTTCAGAACAGAATGGATTTGAAATCATTTCTGATGTTTGACGTGACAACATGAGATTATTCCTCTCCCATTCATCTATGAGTACATTTTCCATGAGGGATGCATCAAGGATTTGTCATCCCTCTACAAAAGCTGTTTTCTGCCCATTAATCATGAAAAGGAGAGCTTTTTTAAGACGTTCAAATAGCACATTTGCTATGATTTTGTATAGTCCGGTCATAAGACTTATGGGGCGAAAGTCTACAACATTGCAAGCATCCAGTTTCTTTGAGATCAGACAAATGTATGTTTCGTTTAGGTAGCCATTGATAACAACATTCTAAAAAGAAATCTTGGAACACTCTCATGATATCGGCTCTCAGAATGCTCCAACGTTTAAAAAAAAAAAAAAATTGAGGTAAAACCATCTGGTCATGGCGTTTAAGGTGTGGGCCAAGTAATGGTGTTCAATTCAATCAACCTCAAGTTGCTCCAGCATCTAATCCATTAAATCCATGATGATCGACCTTATTGAACTATAATCTTCACCAATTTGTTACATTTGCTTAGTTCCTAAAGTTTTTATTCAAATTTGACCTGCAGCATGCACCATTGCCTTCGATGGTCAAAATTCACAACAATGTTACCGTAGATTAGTCACACCTTCTCCACCATGAGTCTACCAATGGGATCCTCATCCTTGTGCAAGTTCAGTTAGTAGTTAAGCCATGCTGTTTTCCCAAGTAGGATAAATTTGAAGCCCTGCTAGCATTTGATTCCTCTAAAAGGTAACTTATTCCAATTGCTTATGCTACTTTTCAAAAGCATTATGATCTAAATTTTCCACTTCTCTTTTTACAATCTCATTGACGCTAAATTCCTCTAGAGCTATGTTATAATGCATATCTCCAGCAATACTCAACATTATGGATCCAATCCCTAAGAATGATTCAAAATATTGAGTTGAGTCGATAACAACTCAATCTTGAGATTGAAAATCAAGAGAAAAATAATACCATAGAGGAATACGACAATGAGTTACCAATCACTTGAGAGATTTAGTTCTCCTTCATATTCATTCTAGAAAAAGTTTAATTCCCAATTCCACTATTATTCTTATTACTTTGCTATGAGTTCAAGCTTTAGATAATGAACTTCTTGATTCCTAAAAGGAACCTCATATCCACAGCAAAAGCCTTCTAATACTTCTTCCATTTCCAACTTGAGACCAGAAAACACAAGCAACAGAGAATCACCTACTCAAAGATGATTTAGTACTAAGCAAATGAGCTATTTGGCTTATGAATTGAATTTGCTTAACTCAAAGAATGAAAAGCAGACGCAAACCAATGAAAAACCAACGGCAAGCGACATTTAGACTTTACAAGAAAATGATCAAATGAACAGAAATTGCTGAAAAAGTAGACTTAGGAAAAGCACCAATATCTAGCATATGATGAACACAAATGCATGTCATCCATTTTCTTTGATGGAACAGAGTGAAACAAGTCAAAATATCATCGACTTTGGCCAAAAGTCTGCTAAAATGTGCATGAACCTATTGTTTTTCATACGATGAACACAAATAACAAGACACAAATGTTTGAAAACAAGGAGGATGAGCTGATATGTCTGTCCCTCCAAAGTATGAGAATGCAAAAACAACCAGGACCCCGAAGAAAATCGATTCACCAATCAACCTAGATACCCAAATCCCAAAAAAAACTCACAACATTGGAGGCACAGAACAAAAACAGAGCGTAGTGTTGCTACATAACAAACAAGAACCCAACAATACCAAGAAACAGATTAGAAACCCACCAAGAATCACTCAACGACGTAGCGCAGATTTGAGAAGAGGCGGAATTTAGCAGAGAAAAGACCAAGGCTCCTGGATTCTCTGTCGAAGGCGCGGGGGCTGAGCAGCCAAATGCGCAATGGCTGAGTATTCGACGGTAATGCAGCTGATCAACGGTGAGTGAGGCAGTGACCGTGAGTGAGGCGACGAAAGACTCGAGGGAGATGGCGAGACGTCCGATGCGATGTGTCGGCTACGTTTAGAAAAGAAAACCGAAAACAAACTACATTTGGGTCGGTCGGTCAAACCGAAAACTGAACCATTCTGTACGGTTCGCTCTGTACAACTGTGCTAACCGAATTAGCGAGTCCGATTTTTTTTCGTGTTTTTATTATATTATTTAATTTTAGATAATTAATTGTTTTAGTTTTTTTTATTAGATCGAATTATTAAAATAATAATAAGTAATTTAATTTTCATTTTTACCATTAATCTTAATAATTATCTTCGAGACTGAATAATTAATTATGTTAGGTTATGGAATTTAGTCAACGATTATACGTAAAGTTGTATTTGGTAAATGACATATAAAGTAAATTGTCTAAATAGTTATGTATAGTAAAAAACTATATCTAAATTATATATAGTAGATGGTTATATCTGGTAAAACTATGTATAGAAACCTATGCCATATATATATGGCCTTAGGTAGAGCTTTGAAAATGTACTTTGTACATACCTGAAGTCATCAATACAAATCTTTTAGCCAATATTATTCTTGCATTTTCTCTATCCTGTTATTTGTGTTCATCTAGATTGAGTGTGCGTTGTTGTGCTATCCTAATAACTGGTATCAGAGCCTCGGCGAAATTCACCACGATCTGTGAAGATGAAAAGCTTAAAGATTGGAATTGAGAAGTTCGATGAATCCGATTTCGATTTCTGGAAGATGTAGATTGAAAATTATCTGTACCAGAAAGATCTTCACGAACCCCTGTTGGGGGTGAAGCCAGATACCATGACCACAAAATAGTGGAAGCTCAAGGATTGACAAGCGTTAGGGTTGATCTGGTTGACGCTATCCAAAAACGTGGCGTTCAACATCATCAAGGAGAAGACAACATAAGATCTGTTGAAAGCGCGGTCGAATATGTACAAAAAACCCATTGGTTATGACCAATATGTATTTGATGCAAAGATTGTTCAATCTACAAATGTCTAAAGGTGGATCTGTTGTTGATCATATAAATGAATTCAATATGGTCGTAAGTCAACTGAGTTCGGTGGAAATTAATTTCGAGAATGAAATTAAAGCATTGATTTTGATGTCATCTTTACTCGAGTCATGGGATATTGTTGTTGCCACAATCAGTAGTTCTCGAGGATCTGATAAACTGAAGTTTAATGAAATTTGAGATGCAGTTCTCAGCGAAAGTATTTGCAAATGAGAAATTGGAAATTCATTTGGTAGTGCTCTCAATGTTGACCAACAGGGAAGAAGTAAACCGAAGGGCCTAAACAAAAGGCGATCAAAATAAAAAAAATCGAGAAAAATCTTCAAATAGACCAAACATAACGTGTTGAAATTGTGGAGAAAAATGTCACTTTCGGACAGATTGTACAAGACCAAAGAGGAAGCAAAATCACAAATCTAGAGATGATAATGATTCTATAAATTCAGCCGAAGACATTAGGGATGCTTTAATCCTTAGCGTGGATAGTTCGATTGAATCCTGGATTTTGGATTCAAGTGCATCTTTTCATTCATTTCCGAATAAAGAGTTGTTATGGAATTTCAAGTCTAAAAATTTCAAAAAGGTGCATCTTGCCGACAACAAAGATATGGAGATTAAAGGAAAATGAGATGTCTGCATAAAAACTTCGGCAGGTAATCAGTGGACATTAAATGATGTTGATATATTCCTGGTCTCAAGAAAAAATTGATCTCTATTGGTCAGTTGGACAGCTCAAATTATGCAATAGAGTTAGGGAAGAGTTCGTGGAAGATTATGAAGGGTGCTATGTTGGTAGCACGTGGCACAAAATCTGAAACCTTATACACCACTGCAGGGTGTATGAACATAGCTGCTGTTGCTGAGAGTGCTTCAAATTCAAGTCTATGGCACAATATACTTGGACATATGAGCGTGAAAGGAATGGTTGGTTGCGAAAGGAGTTTTAGAAGGTCTGAAATCTGTTGATGTGGGTCATTGTGAGAACTACGTTATGAGCAAACAAAAACGAGTTAGCTTCACAAGGACTGCAAAGAATTGAAGAAAGTGCGGTTGGAAATTGTCCATACAGATGTGGAGTATGGTTCCAAGACCACGAAGCGAGTAGGAGTTGAGCTTGAGTTGTAGGGAAACTCACCTAGTGATGTTGTAGCAGATACTCATGAAACTCATGAGACTACTGTTGAGAAACTAGATGTGGAGCAAGGTTCCAAGTCAACGAAGCAAGTGGGAGTTGAGCTTGAGTTGTGGGGAAACTTACCTAGTGATGTTCTAGCAGATACTCATGAAACTCCTGAGACTAATGCTGAGAAACCAGATGTGGAACAAGGTTCCAAGACAACGAAGCAAGTGGGAGTTGAGGTTGAGTTGTGAAAAAAAATCACCTAGTGATGTTGTAGCAAATACTCAAGAAACTCCTGAGACTGTTGTAGAGGAACCAACAGTAGAGCAAGTGACACCTGAACCGGTGTTGAGAAGATCATCCAGTACTATCAGAGTACCAGATATGTATGTACCTTCATTACACTATCTATTGCTGATGAAAGGGAACCAGAGTCCTTTGATGAGGCCCTACAGTTAGAGGATACAACCAAGTGAGAGCAAGCCATGAATGATGGGATGTCTAGGCTTCAAAAATGCGTTGTATTGAAGCTAAGTACGTGGCAATAGCTGAAGTTGGAAAGAAGATGATATCGATGACTGACTATCTAAAGAATTGAGCAAGAAGCAGTACGAAAAGATTCTTTATAGAGATAGTCAGAGTGTCATACAATTACACTGGTGAGGAACTCGGTCTATCATTTAAAGATAAAACATGGAAGACGATACCATTTCACTTGCAGGTTAGTGGAAGATGGTAATGTGTTTTGGGAAGATAGAGGGTGCACAAAATCCAGCAAACATGTTGACAAAATGTGTTGATGTTGAATATTAAAGTTGTGCAAAACCTGAATTGGTATGGTGCCATGAAAATGCTCATGGTCATGGTCGTTTAAGAACAAAATTCTTGGTTGACTAGATCAGTCTCCAAGTGGGAGAATGGTTAGGTTATGAAGTTTGCTGCTTATTTATAGCTTAAACGGTTATATCCAAGTGAGAGAATGGTTAGGTTATGGAGTTTGCTGCTTATTTATAGCTTAGTCAACGGATATAAATAATAAAACTATATCTGTTAAATGGTAAATTGCCATAAATAGTAAATAGTTATGTAGAGTAAAAACCTATCTCCCGTAAAACTATATATGGTAGATAGTTATATATATAGTAGTAAAATTATATATAGTAAGCTAAACCATCTATATAGGCAGAGCTTTGAAAATGTGTACTCTATATTCTCTCCTACTGTACCTACCTTAAGTCATCAAAATACAAATTTTTTACCCAATATTCTTCTTGCATTTTCTCTATCTTGTTTTTTTTGTTCATCTAGATCGAGTGTGTTGTTATAAATTTTATATAATTATATGGTGGATGAAAGGTACAAAATAATTATTACCATAGAACATTTTATTAATTATATTTAATTATTATTAATTCTAAATTTAATTTAAATTAATTAATTATATTTTAAAATTATGATATATTAATAATAATGAGCCAATCAAAATTAGTACTTAATTAATTGATTATAAATAATAAATAAGTAGTTAGTTATAATTATTGAAAATCAACTTTTTATTAAAAACTAATCCTTATTAATTATTTAATTAGTTAGCTAATTAATTAATAATTTTAGTAATTAAGTAATTTCATTCCTTTAATAAACTTTTATTCATAATAATGAAATAAATATATGTTTATTAAACTATTATTAATTTATTCTAATAAAATAATTAATTATCCAATATCAATTAGTTTTCTTAAGAAAAAAAATAGTGAACCAAAAGAGATTCAAAGTATGGCAGCTTGAAAACAATTTCGTTTTATGAACATTATGATCATTGGTCTGTACTTATGGAAAATTTTCTTTGGTCATAGGAATATTGGTTTATGGTGGAGATTGGAACCCCTGCCGTAACAAAATGAGTCGAGATTACCAAAGCACAACAAAAAAAAAAAATAATAATAATTGCAGACCTGAAGCTAAAAGACTTGATGGTCAAGAATTATATGTTCCAAGTCATTAATCGAGCCATTATGAAACCACTATGGAAACCATCCTTAATGGAGACACTATCAAACAAATTTGTAACTCTATGAAGCAGAAGTATCAGGGTTCTATAAGAGTCAGAAGAGCACAGCTCAAATTTGAGGTCCTACAAATGAAAGAGGATGAGAGTGTTGATGCATATTTTTTCTCGAATGACTATATTATATGTTTGATTGAAGAATCTAATAACTTAGATATTTTAACTATTGATGAATTGCAAAGCAACTTGCTGGTACATGAGCAAAGATTGAAGGACGTATAAGTGATGAACAAGCACTAAAGGTGATATACGATAATAGAATCGGTGGAAGAGAAGGTGATCGAGCTCGTGAAGCTTTTTGAAGAACAGGTAAAGGTAGAGAAAGAGGAGAACATCTATTTAACAAAGCTACACTTGAGTGTTATAAGTGTAATCAATTAGGACATTTTAGATATGAGCGAATTATGTTGAGCTTGAGGTGGAAGAATGAAATGTTGATGATGCCATGTGTGGAGCTCAATCAATCGAGGAGGGAAGATGTTTGGTTCCTTGACTCGAGGTGTAGCAATCATTTGTGTGCAAATAAGGAATGATTCTCAAATGTTGATGAGAAATTCCGACAATCTGTGAAGCTTTGAAATAATTTCAAGATGGTTGTGTTGGGAAAAGGTAACATTATGTTGCAAATTGTTGGACTTTACCGATGTCTTCTATATACCTGAGTTGAAAAATAACCTATTAAGTCTCGGACAATTGCAAGAAAGAGATGTATCAAATCTATCATCCCGAGCTTAATATGTGAACAAACAATGTCTACAAATAGGATATTCATATTACTTGCAAAAATCATGTTACAAATCACCACTTGCTTCCAAAAAATTATCGAAGACAACACTCGTCTTTGGCATCGGAGACATGAGCGTCTAGGTTTCAAGGGTTTGAGAATATTGCAACATAAGCCAATAGTGAGAGAGTTTCCCCAATTGAAGGCAACATCTAAAATATGCAATCTAAAACATGCACTAATTGCAGGTTGGGAAAACAACATAGGAATGCATTTCCAAAGAGCAACACAAAGACTGCAATTGATACATGCAGACATTTGCTAACCCATCAAACCTCTTTGCACATAGATAGGAGAGGAGAGTTACCATTTCTAGCAAGAGGCAGTAAATTGAACAGTTGTAACGGCTCAGATTTAAAACGTGTCTGCTAGGGGAAGGTTTCCACTCTTATAAATGGTGTTTTGTTCTCCTCCCCAACCACTATGGGACATCACAATCCACCCCCTTTGGGGGCCCAGCTTCCTCGCTGCCACTTGTTCCCCAGCGTTCTTACTGGCACATCACCTCGTGTCTACCTCCCTTCGGGGAACAATGAGAAGGCTGACACATCGTCTGGTGTCTGGCTCTGATACCATTTGTAACGGCCCAAGCACACTGCTAGCAGATATTGTTCTCTTTGGGCTTTCCCTTACGGGCTTCTCCTCAAGACTTTAAAACGCGTATGCTAGGGAAAGGTTTCCACACCCTTAAAAATGATGTTTTGTTCTCTTCTCCAACCAATGTGGGACATCACAGCAGTACACGTGCTCAACAAAAGTCCTACAGTAGCCATGAAAGATGACTCCTCATGAGACTTGGAGTGGCATAAAATCTAACGTTGATTATTTTTGAATTTTTGGATGCATTGATCATGTTCATGTATCATACAGGAAGATAAAGAAGTTAGATGATAAAAGTTTTTAGTGCGTGCTGCTAGGGATGAGTGAAAAGTCTAACGTATATAGACTCAGTGAGGTATAAAAGAACAACATTATGGATGGAAGATTATGTGAGTGGGGGGAATTTTCAAAAGAAGATGATCACAACAATTTAGTTCTATTAACATCAACTACATATCTGATTAACTTTGAAGAAGTTGTTTAAAGTTTAAAATGGAGAGCTGCAATACACGAGAGGTAAGCTTTATATGTTTTCTCAACATCGTGCATGGTTGGAATCCAAATTCAAGTTTCAAGTCTGAGAGTTTTGTGGATCTATGGCTGTAGGCGCTTTCGGTTGGGTTTTATGTCATAAAACTCATAGTTTGTAAACAAAAACATATTATATTTTCAATAAAGTTATTATTGTTGTTTATTCAGTAAAGATTGCTATTGAATAAAGTGAACTTTACAATTATTAATCTAAATCCAATAAACTAAGAACACTCTAGCTATAGTATGATTACTTGAACTATATGTAGAGATATAAAAGTGGATCAAGTTCAAGTATATAGTCAAAATGATCTATAGTATAAGGATAAAGCTGAGTCCCTTATTCTTAGGACACTATGGATGTGGCCCACTTTTGTATATGATATAAACAATGTGATCACTAAAATTGTACATGTGGAGACATGTGAATGGGGGCGTCCTATGCAATGAGTATTGCATAAGATCGAACCATGAAGAAAATCACTCTCACTTTATAATGTCGTTTACTGTTTAGACTGATTTTCTTTTCATTCGATGACCTAGGTAACTCGATCTTAATCCTGAGCTAACCATGAACTCCTGTTTATTCGGAATTATCCTTAGATTTGCATGGGAGAGAGTGGCTCAAGTTCGCCGACTCAATAGGCCTCTCATTTCAGGGGTAAGACTGGGTAAATGGCTGGGGACGTGGGGTGCAAGATGAAATTCACTCCTACCCACTTTTAGGGATAGAAGAGAGGTAGTTCCCTTAAGTACTGACTCTAGGTCTTGAACAAGGGGCCCCACCCTTTCAATGGCCTGAGAGGGATTCGGATTACTAGTTGAACCACAAACCAATTGTTCATTAGAGGATCAGTGAGACATAAGAAACAAGAAGTAACTTTAGGGGTAAAACGGTATATTGACCCAGCTCTAGTTACGAACAACCTGTGAAGGATCGACTTACTAATCATGATTATATCAAATGGACAGAAATATATCTATAATGAGGGGAGTGCAACTACTAGGCTATAGTGGAATGTTCTAGTAGTTAACGAATGTTGGTTAACAAAATTAATGAGTTTAACCGGTTAATCTTGGATCATTGGAGCCCATGATCTATAGGTTCATTAGGTCCCTCCGCTAGCTCATATCGGACTAAACCATAGAATAGTGTGACGAGTGAGTTCGAAGTGTTTGAATTCAAATTAGGGAGAATGCACTACATATATACGATATATTTAACGACATTTTTGTTTTATTTACGAATTAAACAAAAAGAAAGAATCTGAGATATTTAAATAAGATTTAAATATCTTAATCAAATATGTGTCGGAATTAATTGGGATTGACATTTGAATTAATATTAAATATTAATTAAATAGTTTAATTAATCATTTAATATTACTTTCATTTGAAATTAATAATTCATATAGATTGTTGAATAAAAATGAAGAAAGTCAAAATTCGAGTGGAATTTTGAGGTGTCAAAATTTGGTTTAACCAAACTTGCATGCTTGCCAAATAAACTCCACAAATTTGAGTGGAATTTTGAGTATCAAAATTTGGTGATCTCAAATTTGCACAAACATGCAAACATGACTCTATAAATAGTGGAGAAGACACTAGTGGTGGTTCGAAACCGGTTCGTGAGGAAAAAGGAATTTGAACTACAAAAGATTAGTATTCAAACTCATTAAGTTTTAATACTTATGAACATGCTAGTTATTTACTATAATTGATGTTTTAAAAGTGTTTAAGATCCAAATTGCTTTCGCATGTGTTATATTAACATCATCACTTTCAAGTTGTAGGACTTTGTGAAAGTGGAGAAGAGAGGTTGACAGGGAAGTAGAGGAAGAAAAAAAAAAGAGAAACGACATCGAAAACGACACATAATGAAGAGAGAAACGGAATTGAAAAACATAGGGAGTTGGGCGAAGAAGACGAACCCGTCGGATCCAAATTCGAGTCGGACTTAACCCATAACCCACTACCCATCCATTTAGTTTCAGCTCAACGCGTGCCTCAACCTAGATCTGCAGCCCACGAGATTGTGACTCTCATGCTTGCAGCCCACGAGACCAAGTAAGTGACCTTAATATAGGATAGGCTAGACAATTACTTGATGCATGACGACATGTGCCTAGTGGCACTGACACATATCCTTTATGTATGAGGATGTATGATGTATTTTATGATTACATGTATGAGCTTATGATGGCGTTTTACGATGTGCATGATGTGTTATATGATGACGATATATGATGATGACGTTGCATGCTAAAACTATGATGTAGATGATGTTATTTTCTTGATATGATGTTGTTTTCCATATTAAGAAGAGAAACATGTTATGAATGTTATATTGCATTAAGGAGATGACTTTCATAAACACAACCCTAGTTAGTATTAATAATGATAAAAGAATGGAGATGCATACATATATATTAGTAATATAAAGATGGAATTAGAGTTGTGTCCTAAAAATATTTTAAAGACGAGAAATCATAGGGACCTCATGCATTTTTGTATGCATACACATTGAGATACTTCCCCTTTTTACGATGACGAGTACAGACGCGAACGCTACGATAATGATAGTGATCATGTCGTGCATGACACTCAGAGGCCCGCTGCCCTCCGAACATCGCTACGGACAGCTAGCTCGGCTATGATGGGTCCAAGGGGGGTATGAACCGCCTGGAGATTCATGCACACATGTGTGAGTTGTGTGTAGGGAAGTACTGCACATCTAATTTAGTCCGGATTGGAGGCCACCCCTAAGATGTTTTAATGATAGGTCCTTAGAGCATATTTGCATGTGTTTGCATTTTTACGGCCCCTATAGTAGGGTCACCTACTAAGCATTTTTTGAAATACACAGGCAATGTGCTACATCATTTTTTAGATAAAGGCAAAGCGCTCCTGTATGGTTGACGACATCATCGCAATTAGAGACCATGACACGTGCATAGACTAATAACATATTTAATTTTCTAGACTTCGGTCAGTATTTGTTGTTGTGTATTTCATGTTTCAAACTAATTTTCATTATTGCTTTTAATTTCATTTCTAATTTATGTTTTGAACATGTAAGACTATGACGGTGTTTTTAATGATAAAGTACGTTTATGTTGAAATTCGATTTTAATGATGACGTTTTAAGAGTTACATTCTGCATATGAACTTAGGTTAAGATGATAATAGTAACTTTAGGTAGCTGAAATCTAGGGTCGTTACATATGATAGATTCATTAGTTATGATTTATGCATACATATGAGTTATTTTGATATCATAATTTATCATCTCTATATTTTATATCATAATTTATATTTTTATAAATTTTTATATAACAAATAAGTATCAAAGTAAAATATTTTTATTATAGTTTATTGTTTTTGTCCTGCATAATTTATTTATTATTTTTTTAGTTTTATAACATATCTTTGTATTTTTCTTATTTTTACGGGTATTAATTATTCAAGAAATGCTGATATTTATTTATTTTTAGTATTATGATAATGTTGAACTATGTTAAAATGTTATAATTTTGTGACCATATAATTTATGAATAATTTATTTATTTGAATAATTATGGATTGATTTGTATTAGTTGAATTTTTAATAAAATTTAATATATTTTATTAAAATGGTATCAGAGGGTGGGTTTGTGCGACTTTTTGCTCGGCCGTCTCGAAAATCCAATTCTTTGAGAAGACGTTCTTTGGATTGAACAGGTTCAGACATAAATTCCAGCCGGTGGCAAGGGCCTTCGAGCACGAGGATAAAGCAGAGAAGAGCATTTATGGCGGCTTCGAAGCTCCAAGCATTCTGGAATCACCCTGCTGGCCCTAAAACCAGTTAGTTTGCTCGATCTTTCTCAATCGATGTTCTAATTTTTGTTCTTTACGGATCAAATTGAAGTATGGTATCTCCTTTTTCTTATACTCTTTATCTCATTTTCTAACAAGAATTTGGTCGCGACAGACCCATTTTCGATATGGCTGATTGATTAAAGTTGTTTTGGAATTGTAATGTTGCATGTTCATTTTTAAGAAGATTTTGATCGGTTAGCCGATGATCGTTGAGTTTCAGATGGGTTAATTGAATGATTTGTGTGAAATCTGAGACGAGCATCTAGTAACTATTAGTAAGTCAACGTGAAATTATAACGTGGATGTAAGAATTGGATTCCCTGTATAGTCCTATTACCTTTGTATTTAGTTCCCATAGCGCCCGTGTTGCTCGTGAATGATCTCAGAGGGGAGGAAATTATTGCCTTTGGATTGGATGTAGTCTGTATTACCTTTGCGTAAATTGAAAGCATAATGACATTCCAAGGAGAAGAAAATATTCAAATCAGGAGATATGAGAGTCTCATTAGATAGTTTTGTAGACAAACTTTTCCCACATCTGGGCTCTTCTAAAGATGCCTGTTAGGATGTATTTCAATGGGGAATCTTGCTTCTGCTTCATGATTACTAGCTGCTCTTGGTTGTGGCAGTGATAAATGAAACTCCCCTTAATGCCCACTGCCATTATTCTTGAAGTTCTTTACTTGTAGGGCATCATCACAGGGGCAGTAGTTCTCAAGTTATAAAATTTCTTTCAAGAAATTTACCCAGAAATTCTTGATTTTAATGGAACTTGCTCATATTATTGCTGTGCCTGATCCCCTGCCTTCATATTCTTCTATTTCGTCATTTTTTTTTGGTTAGAAACCGATTTTTCACTGAGAATAATGAAAGAATGTACAAGGGTATTGTGAATGTTTGATTAATCCACCACACCTAAATAGTGTGAAAGTTATCTTATTTATAATCAAATAAATTACAAGGATATGGAAATAATAATAAATGGAAATAACAATAAATGGAAAGATACATATGATAATAAGGCAAATATCTAATATTTGCCTTATAATAAAATATCAAATATAATATATATGTTTAACTATAATTTATTACTAAATATCCTTAACACCCCACCGCAAGCTAAGCGTCGGATTTAAACGAACGTGAAGCTTGAATCTGAAAAATTCAAAGAAGTTGAGAAACACTTTTCATGAAGATGCTAACAACCCGGTTCTTGGCCATCAAAAATTGCAGAGGGATCGCCGCTCAGCGGCGATGCTGCCTTGGCTTCGGCGAGAATATGTCTAACCCATGAAGAGGGATTGTCGCTTAGCGACGATGCTGCCTTGGCTCTGGTGAGAATATTTCTAACCCCAAGAAGTAGAAAGGGAAACCTAGAGCAAGGGACAAAGACAATGTTGAAGCCGGAAGAGTCGCCACATTGGGCGAAGGAGCCAATTTTGGCGAGAAGGGCAGTCGGAAGAGTCGCCTCATCGGGCGAAGAAGCCAATTTTGGCAGGAAGGGCAGCGGCAACTTGGTTGGCGAATAGGCCAGTGCGGCACCCAGATTCCGAAGGTAAATCTCTGCGAAAGGTTGATAGGTTTAGGTTAGGGTTTATGTGAAGGATGAAGGTTGATTGGGAAGAAAATAAGAGAGACTATATTGGCCAAGAGGAAAACCGATTGGGTTGGAAAAAGTGAGGTTGTATGTACAGAGTATGACGAAAGGTGATTTGGAGGTCAATAGGGTGGAGCCGAAGAGTAATCAATCGGCTCCGACTACGGCAGTCATGAAGACTGCCCCTGCGGCGTCAAAACCAGCAGGGGTGGTGGAGAAGAAGATTAAAAGATTCAAAAGCCATTGAAAAGAAAGGATCGGGGTTGTTAAACCGAGAGGGCTCTGATACCATGTGAATGTTTGATTAATCCACCACACCTAAATAGTGTGAAAGTTATCTTATTTATAATCAAATAAATTACAAGGATATGGAAATAATAATAAATGGAAATAACAATAAATGGAAAGATACATATGAAAATAAATTACAAGGATATGGAAATAATAATAAATGGAAATAACAATAAATGGAAAGATACATATGATAATAAGGCAAATATCTAATATTTGCCTTATAATAAAATATCAAATATAATATATATGTTTAACTATAATTTATTACTAAATATCCTTAACACCTTATAATAAAATATCAAATATAATATATATGTTTAACTATAATTTATTACTAAATATCCTTAACACCCCACCGCAAGCTAAGCGTCGGATTTAAACGAACGTGAAGCTTGAATCTGAAAAATTCAAAGAAGTTGAGAAACACTTTTCATGAAGATGCTAACAACCCGGTTCTTGGCCATCAAAAATTGCAGAGGGATCGCCGCTCAGCGGCGATGCTGCCTTGGCTTCGGCGAGAATATGTCTAACCCATGAAGAGGGATTGTCGCTTAGCGACGATGCTGCCTTGGCTCTGGTGAGAATATTTCTAACCCCAAGAAGTAGAAAGGGAAACCTAGAGCAAGGGACAAAGACAATGTTGAAGCCGGAAGAGTCGCCACATTGGGCGAAGGAGCCAATTTTGGCGAGAAGGGCAGTCGGAAGAGTCGCCTCATCGGGCGAAGAAGCCAATTTTGGCAGGAAGGGCAGCGGCAACTTGGTTGGCGAATAGGCCAGTGCGGCACCCAGATTCCGAAGGTAAATCTCTGCGAAAGGTTGATAGGTTTAGGTTAGGGTTTATGTGAAGGATGAAGGTTGATTGGGAAGAAAATAAGAGAGACTATATTGGCCAAGAGGAAAACCGATTGGGTTGGAAAAAGTGAGGTTGTATGTACAGAGTATGACGAAAGGTGATTTGGAGGTCAATAGGGTGGAGCCGAAGAGTAATCAATCGGCTCCGACTACGGCAGTCATGAAGACTGCCCCTGCGGCGTCAAAACCAGCAGGGGTGGTGGAGAAGAAGATTAAAAGATTCAAAAGCCATTGAAAAGAAAGGATCGGGGTTGTTAAACCGAGAGGGCTCTGATACCATGTGAATGTTTGATTAATCCACCACACCTAAATAGTGTGAAAGTTATCTTATTTATAATCAAATAAATTACAAGGATATGGAAATAATAATAAATGGAAATAACAATAAATGGAAAGATACATATGATAATAAGGCAAATATCTAGATATTTGCCTTATAATAAAATATCAAATATAATATATATGTTTAACTATAATTTATTACTAAATATCCTTAACATGAAAGAAACCGATTTTTTTTTTTATTTCGTCATTTTTTTTTGGTTAGAAACCGATTTTTCACTGAGAATAATGAAAGAATGTACAAGGGTATACAGAAAAAGAAGCCCGCAGAAGGAATCATCAACTGTCTATGGGGAAAGACTTCAATCCGAAAGAATTACTCCAAGCTATGTCCATAAAGATGTATTAAATCTCACAATCTCCCACACCTCCTCCAAAGTCCTTCAGCTCTTTAAAAATCCTACTATTCCTCTCGATCGACACTCCCCAAAAGATAGCCTAAAAAAATAAAAAACAAGTCTGCCATAGGACTCTCCCCATATCTCAAAGAGGAAGGATCATCAGTATCTCCTCAATAATAGAACGGCAGTGCACAATCTCTGTTACGCACCACAACAACTCCAAACACACTGAAGCATTGACTCCAAAGGGAGTAAACAAATTGGCAACTCCTCAAAAGATAATCAAGATCCTCCTTCTACTTTGTTATTTTCAATCAAGTAATATTACAATGTTTCAAGCGGTTACCTAATCTGAAGTTTGAATCACAAATTGTTATTTATAATCTAGATCAAAAGGAAATTTATTCTTCTCTTCACTGTATAATGACATCTTTTGTACTTTTTTCAGTTATTAACATCGTTGATTATTCATAATAAATAAACGAGTATCTCATGATATGGTTTCTTATTGGGAGATTTACCTACTGGATTTTATAATAGCATGTGGTTCAATACCTACATTAGTCTTAAAAACTACTGCGACGTACCTGGAAATTTTCTTGCATGATCTCTTGTTGGAATGTATGGTTTTAGAAATGCATTTATCTTCTGTGGCCCTGTAATTAGTCTCCCGTCTCTAAAAATTCATTTGCAATTCTAATATATTTTATCAATCTCAATTGGAAGGCTTTCTTGTAATAACTCTTTTTTGGCTGCTTCTTCTCCCGCACCCCAGTGTGTATTCTTTTTTGTTCTTTGTTAATAATATTATCCTTTTAAAGGAAAAAACCAATTATCATTTGTGGTCTAATAATATTATTGTTGCTGTAGCTCCACTAGAATTTTGACGTGTAATAATTGAGGGCATTCTATGATGAGCAATTTTTTCAGTCTATGCTTTAAATTAAATATGCCATCTGTACAAGATTCCTTCGAGCTAAATCCTGTTTATTATACAGTTCACTTCTGGGCACCAACCTTTAAGTGGGGTATCAGTATAGCCAATATTGCTGACTTCGCTAAGCCACCAGAAAAAATTTCTTATCCTCAGCAAATAGGTATGTGTTCTCTGTTTTTCTTTCACCTATATCTTTTCTCACGTGCACTCATATAGCAACTTTGAAGGAAGACTATTAATTTAGTATCTTTTCCTTTCTATTATAGTTTGATTTTGAGTTAGAAGAATTCATTTATTGACTTTGTTTTCCTCTTATCATATGCATCTAGCTGTTACAGCCACTGGAGTTATCTGGTCACGTTACAGCACTGTGATCACTCCGGTAAGTTAAAGAAATGATTTGATTATGATCACAGAAACATAAAGTAATGATAATATAACCATATGAATGGCCCATATTTTGTACATCATAGTTATTAGGAAGATTTTTGAGCTCTCACCTAAAAAATTATGGAGGGGAATGAAATTTACAAAGAACTTCCAAGGAATTACAGAAAGCATCCCAATGGAAGAAATGATGGAGGGGTTAGAGTTACAAAATTCTCCAGATAAACAACTCCTGAGTGAAGCATCCCAAACAATAGCACCCTCTATAGTAGTTCTTGTATCCTTCTTAATCTGAATGTTCTTAGAAGTGGCTTTCGTAGCATTGAGTCATAAGACGTTGTCGTTGTCTTTTAACAAGTAGCCACATAAGAAAGGGTGTGATCCTTGCTGCACTAAGTAGAGGAGGGATAGATTCCGGTGGAAGCTTTGAAGAATTGTCCCCATACATGGAGAATGAAAGGATTGCTAGAAAAAAGATGGCCATCACTTTCTCATCTCTTATTCTTCGGATGCTCTTTGTAATTAATTATTGATTGGGGTGGTTTTTTTTAGGTTCACTTTGGAAATTTGTTTGGTTGGTTTTCTATATGATTCTTGGTGTGGACATTTGGTTGTAGTATTACTGTTCACTAATTTATGGAAGGTATGTCTCATGTTTTAGGAAAAATATATATTACCAAGAATGCACATTTTTGGTTGGAGGGAATGATTGAACATCCACTACGGAGTTTATCATTGGTCTTGAGACCACATTTAAGAATGGTCTATGAAATGACCTTTACCTTTTTGGGAGATATTGCTTTCCATAAAGCTTTGAGGATTCATTAGGGCGATTACCGGTGCCACTTTATAGTCCTTGAAAAAAGAACTTTCAAGAACAGACCTTTGATTTATCAAGTAATTTCTTCTCTGGAGGATATGGATAAAAGTTCAGCCCTTATTAGAGTCTTCCTATGACTTTAAGATAGATCGATATCCCATTTTCTTCTTGAATTTCTAACTCACTTGCCAACTCTGTCTTTTGTGCTTTGATGCAGCCAAATGTTGATTGGTTTCATTCCTTTTATACTCCCTTTAGAGCCTTTAACTTTTGGATAAAAGCATGACTGGGCCATCCATTCATTTGATTGCTATCCCACCAATTTCCAAGAATGGTTGAAGGAGTGGTGCATCTTCTGGCCATAGATACCAGAAAGCCAGAAATTAAAACCATCTAAAAGGGAGAGATGAAGGGTAAGGGAGTAAGAACCTTCAATGACTTTAATTCCCTCAGTAGAAGGATCATTCCACATCATAAAAATACCCTCAGCCGAAACACAAGCATTCAAAGCAGCCCATCCAATGGCGACATGAGCTCCGAAGTGATTTGACAAAAAACTATCAACCGAATCTTTTTTAGTTTCTTGGAGGAGTACAAAAGTAGGATTAATTCTATGGAAAGATGAGATGGGTCTTTTAGTCCACAGAAGATGTAAGGTTCTTAATCTCTCTAATGAGCTGGTTACTTTTGCTAGCTGATTTACCTTTCTTCGACTTATTTGGAATCGCCATGATACAAAGGCCCTGGTTTCGAGTTCAAGGGATATCTTGTGGAGACTTTTCCGTGACTGGTCCTTGTCCAGGAACAAATTTGCATTATCCTTGGTGGGCATGGGGATTGAATCTGATTTATAACCTGTTTTGATACAGATGGGTATCAACTATGCATAAAAACCTATATCATCATTATAAAAAAAAAAGGTTTGGAGGAATGGTGAATTGAGGAGATGGGCAATAAGGAGATAAATGTGAAGAGACAGTGCGTGAGTGTGGGGTGAGAGGTTTGATCGCAAGAGTACGATCAATATGATTCCTTTGAAGTGGTGTGCTTTATCCCCATTAACAAATAGGTATGATTCCACACAATTTTTACAATTTTTTTGGGGGGGCTTTAAAGCAGTATCGAGCAGGACGGGTTGATGAGTAACTAGGCCCAATTGAATAAAGTAGGTTAACAATCTTTTATGAAATGGGACAGGTGGGGGTATGTGAGGTTGAAAAGATGGATCGGCCGGAGGGAAGAGTGGTATGGTTGATTCAGTGGGATTGAGAGGTCTATTTTGGGCCTTTGAGGTCAGGTGGGGCCAAGTACATTTAGATGGAATGGGTACAGTTTATGGGCTTGGCTAATGGGCAATGGGAATACTATTGGGGGTACTGAACCTAAAAAGGAGGGGTTGTGAACTTTGATCCAGACTCCATTGATCCATTGGTAAGTTTTGAACTTTGACTCCGCCACCATATGATGGAACCTTTTGATCTTTCAAATATTCTTAGTCCATTTCTCGAATTTGGGTGTACCAATTTCAGAAGTTACATAAAGTTGAAGCTCGTTCCTAGTATTTACATATTACTGGGCTTTGTTTGGTTGAAATGATCTTAGAGAGCTGTATGAGCTGATGTCTACCCTTAAAAGCTCCCTTTCCATCGTATCAGTTATCATGGAAATGTCATCTTTTGAGAGGAACAACATCAAAGAGGACTAAGGTGGCAGGGTCGTATGATGAAGGAGGTTGCCCGTGTAACATGGGAGGGGGTTGAGTTTTGGTTTGGCCAGGGTGATTCCTCGATTAATGCTTTTCTGTAGGATAGTTTTGTATAGTGATTGGTGGGAAGTCTGTAAAAAAACTCCAACCTTTTGTGTTTTCTCCACAAGGAACAATCAACTTCGTGCATCCCCCATTGCCTTCCAGCTTCTGCACAGTACCCTCTTCTATTTGATAGCTTCTCAACCCATATGACATAACTTTCTGTCCTTTGTTCTTCAATTTTTTTTTGTTGAACGGGGATTCCGAGATTCTATTGAGTAGATAAAAGCCAGGCTAGAGAACTCCGCTGAATAGAGGAGAAAGAATGGTCTCTTCGGTTAATTTCGATCGAAAATTTCTTCCTTCTAAAGGATAGGACTTGGGTGGGGGTCGCCAGCAATTGAAGAACAACCATAGGAGGTTATTTCCTGGTTGGAGGGTTGGCCAGAGTGGATTCATGGTTAGATAGGATCATGGATGGAGAGAGAGGATTCAATATTATGCGTTCGACTTTCATAGTCCTGTGATAAACATATAAATAATAAATTGATGTGGGATTCCAGTTTTATCCCTGTAATTACCTTGATCGAATAATTAGATTAAATCGTATCTTAGTTAATGGCTACACTTTTCTTTTTAGCTCTGAACATCTTTCTTGTTTCTGAAAAATGCAGAAGAACTGGAACCTTTTTAGTGTCAACGTTGCAATGGCAGGGACTGGCATCTACCAATTGACAAGAAAAATACAGTAAGTCATCGCTTCTTTTGGCTCGTAAAGGAAAACATTTCTCAGCACGGTCCTGGTAGGATATGGGGATTTTATTGTGATCGAGCTTTACGTTTAAAGTTATTGACATTTTCAACTTGGAGCAAAGAAATAAACATTATACGAGGATATTATTACAAAAGGCTGTCTTTACTGACATAATCCAAGAATTACTCGTTAGAGAAGTGAGGTTGGGAAGATCAACAACTATATTTACCTTGAACTTTGGGAGTTCTCTTCTTCGTTGGATTTTTTTGGTAGAATTGATTATGATTGATCCAATTTCTCTTTGACTAACTCAACATTTCGTTTGCATACCAGGCACGATTATTTCTCGAAGGAGGAAGTAGCTGCTGTCAACAAATGACGACGAAATATGATATATATTCTTCATTTACTTACCTCTGTGATGAGCAGAATTTCCCTTTCCCCCACCACTCCAAAGCCTGACCTTCTAGCCAAGGCTCCATGACTTTTCTGCAAATCAATTTATGTTCTTTATTTTACTTCTGTAGCTATGCAACTATGCTTCAAAACTGTTCGAAATAATAAATAAGATCCTGATTTAGTCCAACATAATAACGCTCTATGAAACGCTTCTGAATGGATGAGTTATGGAAGTTGTGCATTTATAGCATCTATGTTGAAGATCCAGCTACAAATTTCAACGCCCATTTAGTTCAAGCAAATTTGAATGAAAAGTTTTAATCTTATTTACATTGCTTAGATTGTTACAGCACTGTATTCCATGCAGGTTTTGTGATGAGTTTTGGTAATATGTTTATTTTTTAGACAGTTAACATTATTACCTTTTCAACTTTTAAACAAAAATGTCAAAAAAAAATGTCATTTTTTCATTGTATGTACTCTCATTTCTCTCCTCTGTCCAATTCTTACACCAATTTTCTCTATAATCAAAGAGAATCCATAGTTGAAATAACGTTTCGCCAAATATAAAATGGATCGACAAAAGAATATATCTATCAACTAATAATAATAAGATCTTTTAATTATTTTTTAAAGTTTACTGGCATCAACAATAATATTGAAATTTTAGAAGTATTTAAACTTTTTAGGATGTTTTCTAAAATTTAGCCTATAATATATCTAATTTACATTAAAATTTACCTTATAATTTTAATTTTAGACATCTAATAAACAACAAAATACTATTTCCATTACGATTCCTCATTTTCATGCTTACGTTAACGAGATCTTAGATCAGAAAGGTATCATCTCACCTAATGTATTGAAAGACTTTTGAGCTTTATTTGGTAGCAAGGGCATACCATGCTCACTCCTTCGAATGAATGGGATACCGAAAGGCCAGAATTGTTGGCCAAAATGGAAATGGGAAGGGAGAATAGGGGTATAACTACTTGTGTTTTCAAATAAAATTAGGTTTAACGAGCTTAAGTTAAGTTGAGATATTTCAACTTTTAAATTATAAAAAAAAATTATGTTTCAAAATTTTATTATTTTATTAGATTTATTTCAAGTTTGAAAAGTCGATCTTATCTCTTAAATTTTTTTAAAATTTTTATTCGAAATCATTTAGTCTGGCTTAGAGTTTTAAGTAGGACTTATACAACTTTGTCTCAAACTTTTATGTCATTCTTTGTCATTAGACCAGTATCTATGCATGTATTTTTAGTCGGAATTCTCGAATCTTTTGCTTCTCGGACAGTGACAAACAATGTAGCTTGCATTGCGTAGATGCGTAATTTCTTTGGGTGCTAATTTTGGAAGTTTAACAATGGGACTCCATACTCTCACTTGTCTAAGAGGGGCTTAATAATACTTAAAGCATTAGATGTAATTACAATGATGAATAGACTTTTGACCTGGTTGTTACACTATGAACTCGAGACAAATCGATTTACTTGTAATGATTATATCAATAAATACTATTTGTTCTACCATACATTAGAGTTCAAATATAAGTTTATAATTAATTAATAAAAATGGATAATTAAAGAATTTAATTAATTAATTTTATATCATTTGAATTTATAATAAGTTTATAATGAGTAGGTCTTCACTAAAATTTAACCGAATCAACCTAAAATCAATTTAGTTAAAAAGAAAATTTAAAATTTAAAATCAACATTCAAATTAATATTTAATTTAACCCTCATTTTACTACAATTCTTTACTGTTTTACCCATACAACATTATCTTTACCATTCATTAAAATCTTTTACAAGGTTTTTTTTTTTTTTTTTTTTTTTTTTTTTTTTTTTTTTTTTTTTTTTTTTTTNGGGGTATAACTACTTGTGTTTTCAAATAAAATTAGGTTTAACGAGCTTAAGTTAAGTTGAGATATTTCAACTTTTAAATTATAAAAAAAAATTATGTTTCAAAATTTTATTATTTTATTAGATTTATTTCAAGTTTGAAAAGTCGATCTTATCTCTTAAATTTTTTTAAAATTTTTATTCGAAATCATTTAGTCTGGCTTAGAGTTTTAAGTAGGACTTATACAACTTTGTCTCAAACTTTTATGTCATTCTTTGTCATTAGACCAGTATCTATGCATGTATTTTTAGTCGGAATTCTCGAATCTTTTGCTTCTCGGACAGTGACAAACAATGTAGCTTGCATTGCGTAGATGCGTAATTTCTTTGGGTGCTAATTTTGGAAGTTTAACAATGGGACTCCATACTCTCACTTGTCTAAGAGGGGCTTAATAATACTTAAAGCATTAGATGTAATTACAATGATGAATAGACTTTTGACCTGGTTGTTACACTATGAACTCGAGACAAATCGATTTACTTGTAATGATTATATCAATAAATACTATTTGTTCTACCATACATTAGAGTTCAAATATAAGTTTATAATTAATTAATAAAAATGGATAATTAAAGAATTTAATTAATTAATTTTATATCATTTGAATTTATAATAAGTTTATAATGAGTAGGTCTTCACTAAAATTTAACCGAATCAACCTAAAATCAATTTAGTTAAAAAGAAAATTTAAAATTTAAAATCAACATTCAAATTAATATTTAATTTAACCCTCATTTTACTACAATTCTTTACTGTTTTACCCATACAACATTATCTTTACCATTCATTAAAATCTTTTACAAGGTTTTTTTTTTTTTTTTTTTTTTTTTTTTTTTTGAATATTCTAAAGTTATTTTTAATACATTATTTTCATCAGTTGGATATTCTTAATATTTTGCTACAATTCCAACAGCATAAATTCTTTTAGTATATTTCCATTCATCTCCAATTCAATCACTAAGTTTGTTCTAAGTAACCTGTGTTTAAATGTACACTTGCATTGAACCCCGTACAAACAACGTTCGTTAAAGAAAAACTCACAAGAACGTAACCATGATCGCACCATTTCTGAATCCACACATTTCTATATCTTTCTACACACCTCTACCTCAAGTAAGTGGCTTTATGTATATATATATGTTTGGAAAACCACTAACGTCCTCATCTCATTGACTCTCTCTCAAGCTTACGCTTAAGTTCTTAACAACCAACGTACCCTAAGTTTTAGATCTAACTATATCAAAAGCTTCGCAAAAATATTTGAAGTAACAGATCATAAACTACTCAATATGATGTGGAGCAGTCAAAATTAATTCATAATATCAATATCTATGTCAAGATACACTCACCTCACCAATCCAGACTTCACAGGAGAAAAACATTGTTCCTCCGACGAGCAAGAACAACCTGAATGATGAATGGCAGTTGTAATTACTCTTTGAACAAAATTTTGCACGAACAATGGGTGAAAAATAACCACTAACTTTTGATGCAGTCGCAGCAGATGAATTATCATGGTATTGCTATAAGGAGAAGGATTCAATTCAAGAATGCACGGATTCGGAGAGTATCCACAAGTTTCAAGAATCCGGGATAGGCATGCGGAACTTTTGTACCTTGCAAAAACGAATAATCCCTTCTTGTATTTCAATGCTCCACTGCAACCACGTCTGGTTCCAAATGAACTTCAACATACAATTAATTGATTCAATTTGGCGGCACTGTGCAAAGAAGACCATGACCAGGACTATGCTCCAAAGGGTACATGGTTGTGCCTCTCACAAATTTTTGATGAGCAGCGGCAGGCTTGCGTAGGCTTGAAATTGACATAGGCTTGCTTCTGATACGCTTTTTTATGATAGAGCATGAAGCCAATGGGTCTTTAGAACCTGCTCCAACCCTCCTATACATTTTAAGGATAAACACCAAGAGTTTAGAAAAGGATGATACACTTACACATAATACATTTAATTTGTATTAGTTAAGAAAATACGATAGAGCACCAAAACATTTGCTTCATAGTTGATCAAAGCTAAAAGGTTGCGCATCCAATATTGGACTCCTGCAACCATCAATGCACGTTTTGGGATGAAATTCTAGGCTAAGAATATAGATTGGCGCACAAAACATAAGTTATGCCAACCTAGGCATCAACTATTCATTAATGAACTTGACAAGCATCGCCATAATGTTAAAAGGTCTGGCTAAGATGGATAGTATAGTAGCAACTCATTAAAGGAGGTAGACCCGCAAATACATAGAATAGTTGATTCGCAAAGTCTCTACATGCAAAGTCGTACCATGCAGTACAGACTTGTTAAATAAGAATGAAATGGCAATCAACATTCATGGAATGATTCATAGTTTAGTAGCAACATATACATTGATCACCCATAAAATTTCTATTTTTTTTTTAAAATCTTTTGTGGGGTGGGGTGGGGAGTGCGGATGTTGATAAAGATTGATGATTCAACTACCTCAATCGTTTCTCAGATGCAACTCTAGCAGCAGTAACCATCTTTTGGCTTGGTACCCACTTCACCACCCGGTTCGGATTAGGTCGCATTGGAGAATGGATTTTGACAAGCTACACAATTTTATAAGTGCTATTACTTCCCAACTAATCAAGCACAGATGACAAATTTATGGTTAATACAGAATCGTCTTAGTATATAACAGTTTAACAAGAAAATCAAGTTTCACCGACTGAGCATGCCGTCAATACTTGAGGATAGATATTTGTTGATAAAATATCATGATTTTTATTTGTAAATTTTGAATTCTCTTCAAATTCTTGTGAGATATATATTTAAAATGAACTGTAAAACAGAACACTCGATCTATAGAACTTAATTCATTTAACAAAATCAACAATGAAACTTCAATGACAGATTTACCACTTGGATATTCTAATATTTTCTCATTTTAACTTTTGGCAAGGTCTATAATCAATCATCAAAGTTTTGATACCTAAAATATTTAGTTTGGTTTTGCCACCTACAGAAGGGAACTTCTCAGTTGCACTTATAAGTACATAAAAAGCACACAAGTTTCAGCACACATGTCATAAATATTAGCAGACTTACACCCAAACATTCCATCATCTGGTAATATGCCCTACCATGCAGAGGTGTGTGACCTTGTCGAGATTCTGAAAAGTATCTTGTCCTGAGAAAATTTAGTTTCATTCATCAATTAAGTATATTTTTTATTTCACATGTTAAGAAATTATTTGTAACAACAAATCTCATACCATTCTTTATAACCAGGATCAACAGTGAAGCCATACATATCTACAGAGTCACATATGGAGAGAGCAAACTCAAGAGCCTTGAGCCCAGTTCCTTTTGCGGCAGAACCAAATGAAGCACCAAGCATGAGATAAACAGGATTTTTTATGGGAATCTCCTGCAGAAAGTAGGAGGAAAATAATAAGTAGGGTGCAATGAGGAAATCACCTAAATAAAATATTTGATGATGAAATTTTAAGCGCAGAGCAAGTTCAACATTCAAGTTAGGAATAAAATTTTCAGAACAGGAATGGTTTGTAAAACACGATCTATCATTAGTGGTATGACATCTAACTATGTATTTAACGAGCAAGAAAATTCATGACTTCAGTAAAAATATATTAATTTCAATGCAACAGCCATTTGTGCATAAGTTGGCCCAAACACTTG
Organism: Cucurbita maxima; assembly: GCF_002738345.1. Lineage (NCBI taxonomy): Eukaryota > Viridiplantae > Streptophyta > Magnoliopsida > Cucurbitales > Cucurbitaceae > Cucurbita > Cucurbita maxima. Next base: position 236,051 of record NW_019272037.1, read on the forward strand.
CTATATATGCGAGTATTAATTTGGAAAGAAAAAAAAAAGTTTCTCTTGGAGAGGTATGAATGGTGCTCTTTGAGTTATTAAAATAGTAGAGTGAGGAATTCACATAATGCTTCATATTTAGGTGTGGGTAAAGCCCCCTTTCCCATCTAAAGGATTGGAAAATCCTACCAGAATCTTTCCTCCTCTCTCTTCCTAGTTCCAACCCGAAAAGAATAAATAAAAATTTCGTCCTTTAGTTCATTAGAAAGATAAGGGGTTGTCCTCAGTCTCAATTGATTTATTATTCCCTTCTTCTCCCATCAAGACATGAAAAATGGGGAGTTAAGGGAAACAAAACCTCCATAAAAGAAACTATTAGAGAAAGAAAAAAAACCCTTTATTTTTGCTTGAACCTTGATGGAAAGGTGGAACTAGAGAATCTTCAAGGAAACATATGGAGTCTGGTTCAAACCAGTACAAATACTAGAAAGCTACAAAGCATAGAAATTACAATCCTGTATTTTTTGCAAAGATCGTTAAAAAAGAAGCTACTACAAACAGTACAGGAACCTGAATCATCTTGTTCATGATATCGTGAATTGTTGTTTTGATCAACAAAACCTCCTTTCTTGTTTCTGCAACATATGCAAGTTGTACTTAGTATACTACTTCTAAGTTCTAATATAATGCATTAGAACCACAATAACAAGTGAAAAAATATTGATACCATCTAACTCCACGACTTTATCCAGAGCTTTTGCAGATCCTCTATTAAGAAGACGAAAGGTACTTTTCTTACCCACATGATCCGTGTAGTTCTGTGAAAATCAAAACATAAGACAACCGGGCTTTCATTGAGAGGGAAAAAAAAAAAAAATGCAAGCTATACAATAAGAGAGCCGGCAAAAAAGGAGGCAAACTCTAAGAAGGGTCTCCAATCAAGCAAAATAAGACAAGATGAATAATTGCCAAAAAGCTTTGCCAAACATTGCTCAAGGATCTCTCAAGTGCTCTAAAAATTCTATTGTTCCTCTCACCCCAAAGCTCCTACAAAGATAGCACACACCCCGCTTGCCACAAACTTTCGTTTCTCAAGAAAGGAGGATGAAGGAAGAACTTCTCGAGCATCTCTTTGCAGTCCCTCTGCCTTGGCCAAGACTGAACTCCTCAAAGAACCGACTCCAAACTGCATAAGCAAAATCAGAAGTCCAAAGAATACAATCCTGATCCGCAGCTACCCAAAGAATGCAACACCAAGCCCCACCAAATTAGGCACCTTCTTCAACACCTTATCTATAGTGTTAACTTTTCCATTAAGGACCTTCCAAACAAAAAACTTAACTTTCTTGAGAATTTGCACCTTTCCTCATGAGGCAAAGAAAATATCACTCAAGGAAGGGGGGTTAACCAGACAAAGAAAGAAGGAATTATAAGAGAAACCAGCAGACGAATTGGGATCCCAAAAACGAACATCCCTTCTTCCCAGAAACAATGAAACTCCCGCATTAAAGGAAGAAGGTTGACAATATCCAATGTTTCTCTATCAAACAAAGAATGTCAAAACTCAAAAAGAGGAAGGGTGCCTCGAGACTGAACATTAGTCGATGAATAATTCCTTGTCTAGGATAAATAATATAAATGAAGAAACATAAAATAGAGGAGGGGTCCCTCGAGACTGAACAATAGCCAATGAATAATGAATAATTCCTTGGCTAGGATAAATAATATAAATGAAGAAACGTAGAATAGAGGGGGATTAAGCAAAATTATCAAAAAGGAAAGGAGCATCTAAAATGATTAGTAGAAGCCGACCTGGATAGGGGCTCCATTTTCCCTGATAATAACATCAAAACCATCTATCTCCTTCCCAAATTTGGTTTTCAAGAGATCTCCAGAATTTCCCACAACAGCACAACGACCATATTGCTTTGGAACATATGGTGGCGTTTCAGGAAGTACTAAGGAAAGTTTCTCCATGCACAAAGTTCTATTAGCACAACTATTACTGCAAATGGAAAAAAGGTCATTGTGAGCCTGGCTACGAGAAACTGTCCTTGGTCTTCTGATAAGGATGTTCATTCTGGAGCTCAAAACACGGCGACATCAACATGCACTTTGTAAATTCTTGGGATTTGTATTAAACTATACAGCTTCAGAAGGAGTTCTTTCCTTATGATTATTAGAAGTGAAGCTTATGAAACTAGAAACCTAATATGGTAGAAGTCTAAAATTAAGAAAACTTATGTTCAAAATAGCTGTTTTTTATATTTTTTATATTTATTTATTTATGTATATATATATATATCCTCACATATATAAGTGATTGGTGTCTATAAAGCCATAAATTGTCAAATCATTTCAAGGATAAATTTTTGTAACTGTAACTACTTACAGAAGAATTCCTTTGTTAATCCTACGCCAGGCGTACTCCTCCCATCCATTTGGCAAGCCATCAATGTACTCCCTGGTCAGTATGGTGGTACTGTTCCGCACCTGAGCAGTCCACTCATTAAATAATAATTTAATTTGTAAACATGCTTATGAATCTTTGTAAGAGAAATAATATAAAAGGAGACCTTTAATTTCAAGGAGAATTTTTTTTAGATAAAAGTAGAAATTTGAACTGGTGACATTCAATTACTCCAAAAAAAATGGATGCATACAACCCTTTACCAAATACAGAAAGCAGCCTACCTGTTCCCAAGTAGCCACAGCTTCGCAGAGATTAAATTCATATGATAAGCCTTCAAGTTCACCAGTTTTAGGATCTTTCTGTTCACATGAAAATTTCAAAAATCTTAAGTACAAGTTTGTGTATCAGCTAAATTTGGTTCAAAAGAATATGGAGTGGCAGGATTTGTAAGTGGGATTCAATGCTCCAACTTATTCAAATTTTATCTACTCAACAAATATATGATTAGTCCGTCAGAAGGATGAAGAGAACCTACCCATTTGGGGATGGTTTCTTGAGGAAACCTCATTGTAACTAGGCAATAATCTTCACCACCAACAGCTTGTAGACCTAATCCATTTGCACTCTGCAACACCATCGAACAAATGGCGTACAACCATATAAGAGATTAAAGTTTTTGTTTTAATTGAGAAAAATGTTAAACTACTTCGTATTGGATCGAGAAAAACACACACTCATCTGCGTCTTGTAAAACAAAGTTACATCCAAAATTAACTAAATGGTCCTAAAGGCCATCAATAGGCATTTGAAAAGCTCTTAAAATACAGAGTGATGACATAAGCTTATGCCTCACAATAGCAGCAGGCGAAACTTTCATCAACATGTCCTTTCCAGTTCAGAAATAGTAAATGCATGAAACAATTGGTTTCCAGAACTCACCACACACTTCTGGAAACTGCTCTGAAGGGATTGCAGAGCTTCATAATCCTCATCGGAAAGTTGATAATTACCATCTATTAATAGATATAAACATAAGTCAGATGATCATACACTTACAACAAATGTGAATGAAAAGAAATTAAGCAGAAACATAAGGCTCTTACATAGGTAGGAAACACCGTTAATGTATATGAGAATAGCCGCAAATCCAGAAGCTAAAGCAAGCACAAAGGCGAAATGCAACAGCCTCATCTATATAAAAACTGAGAAATTTAGGAATTCTAAGGACCTTTGATACCAGCTTGAATGGATCTAAAGTGTAACAATCCAACTTTTTAGATCTAGACCGACCAGGTCCATTACGAAAAACATGCTTTCACATTTTACAAGATGACAATAAATTTTAAAAGTTGATAGAGAATAACAAATCCAAACAAAGTAAGGCAAAGTTTGCTTGGGGTACCCTCTAAAATAAATGTAAACAAAAGAGTAAATCAAAACATCTCCAAAAATTTATCAAGAAATGACAAAAATCGCAATCAGATCAATAAATCGTCACAAAGACAAATTCAGTTCTCAAATACTAAAAAACTCATAAATGCATGCGTACCTAACATTCATTAGGAACATCCAATAGGAAAATCACTTACCTTGATTGTGAAACCTGAAAATTTCGAATCCCAAGCTCCGAATAAGGAGACCGTTTGCCCAACCTACAATTATTTCCAATAAATTAAACCTGAAACTTACATCCTAACAATTCCAGTTCCAAGAATAATTTGGGACTTAATCTTGTAACTTAACTTACTCCAACAAGAAAAAAAATTAGCCGAAATTGGTTTCAGTATTGATGACTTTGTGCAAACTACACATAACAAAGATCTAAGAGTTAGAGCCTACAAAAGAACTCCTAAATGAATCCAAAAAGTTCGATAGAAAGTTACCCAACAAATTCTTATCGAAAATGAAACAGAGTTCGCACTGATTGGCTTCAATTAGATCTGATTTGGTAGATTCGAGATCCAAACGTTTTGAGTATACTAGAAGGGCCAAAATTCACGGGTTAGACTTAACCATAACCAAAAATTATTAGAGAACTTGCCGGAAATTGTATCTCACCCACGAATTGGATACCTCCAATCTACAAGGAGGTTCGCTGAAGATGCCCGCACTAAACCTATACCGGAGAAGAAACTATTCCAGCTGAAAAACACATTTCTCTATTTTATATTGTTTTTTTCTGGCTTCTGTCAATCTCATTTGACTACCTGGCGTAAGGTCCGATCGACGGCGGCGTTTGCGCGATTCGGCTGACGGTGAGGTCCGACAGCGGTGGTGAGGCTACGGCGGCGACCAACAGAGAGAGAGAGAAATCTGTGAGAAACAGAGTGGGGGAATCGTGTGAAAGCGAGAGAGGCGGGAAATGCAACTCACCGGTAAACTGCATGCAACGATGAGGGATTGAAATTTCCTATATCTTTGCTTCCGCAATTCCAAACAGAAAAATTTCACCCAAATGGAAAAACGAGAAAAAGGCAAGCCAGTATTTATGTGAATTCAACGCTGCCGTTGGATGTCCCATTCTGATCAAGCCCCTCCATTCATCAATTTCTTATTATTGGATTAATTAAGATATTATAATATTATCTAAAAGCTCTCAATTAAATTAGAATATATGTTCGAAATGCCCGTAATTAGTTATTTATTTTTCCATTATTTTATTTGTAATTTAATTATATTAATGATTGGAAAAATTTAAGGTTATAAGTGTAATTTTGAATCGTTTATGTTCCAATAATAATCTAAAAGATTTATAGTATATAGATGAGATTATGTGCCTTGTCCGGTTAACACTATTGATATTACTCACTTTGAATGATTTGATCTAATTTGTTTATGTGGAGACATGTGCGTAAGAGTATTCTATACAATGAGTTTGTATAAAACTAGATCACAAAATATTTTTATAAATCCATTAATTGAGAAGATTAATATTTCACTCTTTTGCATATAGGGCAAGTAGATGAGTCGTTCTCAATGTTGATTTAGATATTTGAATAATGGGGTCCACGGTCTCACTAGCCCGAGAGAGATTTTCGTTTATAGTTGAATCATAAACAAATTGTTCATTAGAAAATGAGTGGTACTTGTGTAAGATATAATTATAGGGGTAAAATAGACTTTTGACAAAATTGTAATTACAAATAACTCGTGAAGGATCGATTTACTTGTAATGATTATATTAATCAACACAATTTATCTTATAGTGTGATCTAGAATTAATGAATGAAAATTGATTAAATAAAGAATTTAATTAATTAATTTTGTATAAGTAGATGGTAGGTTCATAATATCTCTTTGCTAGCCTATGATAACACTAAAATAATTCATTTAGTTAAAGAAAAAATTTGAAAAGTTCAAATTAATATTTAATATATTATATTTATTAAATTATATATATATATATATATATATATATATATATATATATATATATATATATATATATATATA
>NW_019272037.1:242130-242659 GCF_002738345.1 Cucurbita maxima
TTTTTTTTTTTTTTTTTTTTTTTTTTGGTTTTTTCGTGTTTAACAATGATTTTTTCATGTTGAATGCTCTGGGTAGCCAAGTGCGGAGTGCTCTTCGTGTTAAGAGTTGAACACTGTAAACGTTGGGTCGCCAAGTGCGGAGCGGATAACTGCTGAAAGTATCTAAGTAGTAAGCTCACCCTAAGATAAGTGCTCTTCTATTCTGACTTCCCCAGAGCCTCCAATAACACAGCCGAGACAACGATGGGTTCTTTGCCCTTGCAGGGATGGAGTGACAAAAAAATTTAGAATTCAAGAGAAGGTCACGGCGAGATAAGCTATATATCATCACAATTGTCAAGTAGAAGTGTAGTGATGTATGTAGCTGAGGCATCCTAACAGACTAGTAGACTTGAACCTTGTTCCTACATGACCCGATCAATTCGATTCGGCACTCGCCATCTATTTTCATTGTTCAACTCTTTGACAAAACGAAAAAATATCATTGTTTAACTCTTTGACAACATGAAAAAAAAAAAAAAAAAAAAAA
>NW_019272037.1:242875-246191 GCF_002738345.1 Cucurbita maxima
AAAAAAAAAAAAAAAAAAAAAAACTCTGCTCTCCCTCTCTATCTATCGAAGGGATGGAAGAGTAGAGGCCTTTGGTGTCCGCTCAAGTCAAGAATTGGGGTCTCACAATCACTAGCTCATATGCAATATGATTTTCTCTGTCTTTCTTCAAATACAAAAATAGAAAAATATAATTAACTTGAAGTATTCAAATTAATATTTAAAATATTAGATATATTAAACCTGAGAGAGAAAAATATATTTATTATATTTGATATATTAAATATTAAATGAGAAGAGATTTCTAATCCGATGTTAATAACGTGTAAGTTTTCGGATTTCTAATCCGATGCTGTGGGGATGCTAGTTTGCCCATTCTTGTGGAGGAAATGCTCGAGTTTTTTTGGTTTATGTTTGGCTCAAGGCAGTGGTTGCAGTGCTATGATTAAGAGGTGCTTTTAAACGCTTCGTTTTATGATGAGGACAAAGTATTGTGACAGACTTAGTTTCGTTACATTATTGTTTCTTTATAGGGGTTAAGGAGTAAGTATTCACGGACTTTACTCTTGTCTTTAGGAAGTTTTGGTCTAACCTCTATTGCTACCTAAGCATCTGAAGTGCTTTAAAGTTTCGAGGGTACTTAAGCTACTCATGGACCCACTCTAGATTCGAAGAAGGTGGTTCACCCTTTTTTGGCATCGGCATCGCAGATTGGTTGAGTCACAAATTCCATCTCTAGGGTGAATTAGTCTTCGTTCCTTTAACTTAGGTAACTTTCTTAGTCCATATAACGGTAACTGGTATCGGAAGTTGAGGCTCTACCTCACAAAACTTTGTATCATGTGGGGACAACATGGTGAGTGCTACCTTGCTCGTTATCCACGGGAATTGGGGGCAGGACCCCCTAGTACATGGGTCCACCGTACAGAGTAACCACTAACTACTCGCATGAACATGCTCTCCTATATAAAACGAATCTACCTGAATAATCTAACAAACCAATGAGTCACACATCCCTAACCAGCCTCACACCTATCTCTCAACACTATTGTACCGGAGTGGAAAGGGAGGTGGAAGTTCCTAAGACAATGTCTCGGCTACTATTGGCTTGGAGAGTTATTTTTGTCATACCCAGATGTCGTGGAGGTTTACCAAGTTCTTAAGGGCATCTAAGCGATTTCATCTCTTATTCTAATTTTGGGTTAGCTCCTCAAGCTAAACTAATCTTTTGGTGCATTCATGTCTAAACCTCCGATTGCTCATGATCATGAGGTGTAAGGTTTACTAGAAAGTATTGACTTGGGACAACATGTAAATTGCTCTCGCTGTGTTACCCTAAAATTAGCTTGATTTTCCTATAGATGCTCTGCTACGGAGATTATCTTATCGATCACCTAGAGCATCGTATACATAATCTAATCATACATGCAAACTTATTAAGAAGATATCCTATCGATCCCCTAAAACACTAAAACATAAACTGAATCATTCATGCAAACAAACAAGCGATCAAGCTCAAAGGGAGATAACATCCATCAATCTCCCGAGAACATATCACATTATTTCATCATCTTTTCTAACACAGCAGAAAGACTATAGAACAACATTCATTACAAATCTCATAATAGGGGCATTTTGGTATTTTATATCATACATAGCATACTCATCCATGTTGTCCAACTCGTATTCTAGTCATGCATAATCTCTTATCTCAACCTAGAGTCGTAATGGTAATTTTTACAACGTACATACAATATATACTCATCAAAAAACATCATTTTGAAGTCTTTAACATGCAATTTTTAACCATCTAAGGTAAAAAAGTCTCACATGCTAGTACGTCCTAGCTATTCATACAAGTATTACTTGCCTAAAGTCCGTGTGGTTGCTTACTTGGATGAAAAGTACCTTTTCGAACTAGCTTTTCCTTGCATTAAGAGCTCCAAAATTTCTGAAATTTCTCTAGTAGTCCTTAAATTAAGTCATAATTGGGTTAGTATCAAAATCAGGATGGAAAACAATCGAACGAATCGAGAAACTCACACTCACGTGCCTGAACGCTCACATGCGCGCATAGCTCACGCGTTGAGGAGGGATAGATGCACCCTAGTATGCCACATGGTGATCATAGATTGGTTCCCCGACTTTGTTGTCTTGTGTTTAAATCTAGCATACGTAATTTTCATGAATTTTTTTTAAGCATGACATGTGGATAGGTGCTTCTAGAACGAGTTAGTTCAGATGGGCGGTTCAAGTCTTGGGCGTTGAACTAGTCAAATGCGGGTGAACGGAATGGAATCGGGTTGCACCATGGATCCACATAGAAGAGCTTTATTAACTAAGTAAGCAACCACACGGATCAACGCAAAAGTTAATAACTAGTTCTTATCTATCCTTATTAACCAAGCCAAAAGAGCTTAAATGAACAATTATCTACTAATTCTTATGGAACATGCACGGTTATTTCGTGTGCTAGTTCAAAATTATAAATTTGGACTCTTCAAGCTTTGTATAATCTAACTCGAGGTCAATTTGGTTGTGGGCCACACTCGAAACACCTCGATCTACACAAAAACATGCTAGAGAGAGATAAAATAACCGGAACACTTGCTGTTTTTGTTGATGAAAATATATTTTTTAACTAAGAGGATTGAGTTGCGAAAATTTTCTTGGGTTGGGTTACCAATCTAATCAACCTGAAATTTTAGGTTGGTCTAAAAAAATTCTCTCAACCGATCAACGGAACCTAGCGAAGTATCTCACTCACAAATCTCGCCTTCCAATTAGTGTATCTTTTAAAGTTTATCTATAAAATTTAATAAAAAAAAAGAAAAATAATCCCTAAACGCTGACTGGGAAGACCGGAAACAAGTCCGGTCCGGTCCTGGTTCTGGTGCGAACCGGATCTAAAAAACGTACAAATAATGACCCTTCCAATTTTTTTAAACCATTATTGACTCGTAGTACCTCTCAAAAGAAAGACATAATAAATATAAAAATATTAATAAACAGATCGGCGTGGGCCCACCAACTTCAAATCAAGAATCTCCACCGTACGATTAACACCAATTAGGGCTGTACTATGTATACACTAAGTCCCGCGTTCCACATGAATATTTCCCATCGCCATGCAATGCCATTGCCATTGCAGTTGCAGTAGCTTCGTTTCGAATACACACTCGCATCTTTTCCACACGCGATTTCACGCGCCGACACTCCCAATAAAATCTGTTCAACTTTATCCAATTTACACCTTTCGCTCCCTCACTCTTTCTGAGCAAAACAGAATCTGCACCGTCCACCTGAAATCCCTTTTTTTTTTTTTTTTTTTTTTTTT
>NW_019272037.1:246687-271522 GCF_002738345.1 Cucurbita maxima
TTTTTTTTTTTTTTTTTTTTTTTGTCTCCGATGAACAAGCTCTACCGGAGAAGAGGAACGGTCCACCCATCGCCGCCGATCATCTCCGACCATCTCTCCTTTCTCCCCACTGCCATCCTCACCCTCGCGGCGGCGCTTTCACCGGAGGATCGAGAGATCTTAGCCTACCTCATCTCCTCCTTCTCCAACGACTTCACCACCGTCAACAACTTCTCCGGCCACCGCGGCAAGGCGGCCCAACAGAAACCCGCCGCCGCAAAGAGCGGTTCCGATCACCCTCCAGCTTTCTCCTGCGACTGTTTCCGGTGCTACACCAGCTACTGGGTGAGATGGGATTCCTCTCCAAATCGGCAAATCATTCACGAAATAATCGACGCTTATGAAGAAACATTGGCTGAGAGCAAAGCCGGCAAGAACAATAAGAAAGAAAGGAAGAAGAGGAACACCGGGTCCGGATCCGGGTCGGTTTCCAGTCAGGGTGATGGGAAGGGATCCGAACTCGCCCCGAAGGTAGAAGAGTCGAGGGTGACGGAGATGGAGGCGGCGGATGGCGGCGGAGGCGGTGAGAATGAGGCGGAGAAAGGAACGGTGAGGTGGATTGTGAGGTACATAGGGGAAAAAATCTGGGGAGGTTGGAATTAGGTTCTTCTTGTTCCTTTGATTCTGGTTCTTGTTCTTAGCTGTATATAGAATCTTATGAGTTTTCATGTACAAATTTTTTGTATTTATAATCTTTATTTAAAATTTGTTTTTGTTTGTAAATTAGTTCACATGAACACTTAATTTCAACCTACGATTAGAGAGTAGGATATTCAAACGACTCGAGAATTTGGATCCTTCCACCTAAATCATAATTATCGAGTTGGGTTAGATTATTTTTTTCCAATTAGTTCGTGAGTTCAATCAATTCAAAGCTGAGTTGAAGGGAGATAATGCATCAAACTGTTCACAAGGGCTAACTTGATCCTCTTCTCCACGGATTCGAGATGAGGATGTTAGACGAACACGACTCTTCACATTGGTATGATATTGTCTACAATTGAGAATATAAACCCATGATCATTCCCTAAATTAACCGATGTGAGATTTTCATCATCCAATACCTCCCCTTGAACAAAGTACGTCTCCCCCTAATCGAGCCTCGACTTCTTTGGAGTCTTAGTCATTTATGACTATTTTCGAGGAGGCTTGACTCCTTTTCTTTTAAAGTCTTTTGTTCGACATTTGAGAATTTACTAATCTATTGACACGACTAAGTTTAGGGGATGACTCTGATACCATGTTAGACGAAAACAACTCTCCACAAAATCGTATGATATTGTCCATTTTGAGTATAAATAAGCTCTCATGACTTTGATTTGGGCTTCCTAAAAGGCTTACCTTATTGGAGAGAGTATTTTTTTTTTTGTTTATATGATCATTCTCTAAATTAACTGATGTGAGACTTTCATCACCCAACAGAATGAACCTTAAGAGAGTCGTCGACTCCAACCACCGTCTATATACGATCCATACTAGATCTGACCAACTGCCCATCTTATCTCCCCTACGGTCTTGACACCCATATTTTATGTACCTTTTAAAAAATTAATCTTTAATTCTATATATATATATTTCTAAATTTTGATTATATATGCGGAATAAATTTAAATAATTAAAATTACAAGCTCAACTAAATGACAAATAGATAAGATTAATTTAAGTAATTAAAAAAATATAAAAACTAAAAGGAAACGACAGAAATAAAAAAAAAATGCTGTTTTATAAAGAGAGTATGGATGGATTAATTTTCAAAAAAATAATTATAAAATAATTTGTTTTTTTATAATTGGGAGAAAAAAAAAAAAGGAGAAAAAGAAAAGGGGAAACAGAAATGATGGCGACATGTCGGAAGGGATGGGGCCAAGAAAAAGGGAGTGCTTCGATTAAAGTGAATGAATAAATAAATAAAATTTAAAAAGAAAAAAAAAAAAAGAAAAAGAAAAGGGCCCACAGTCCCCGGTAACCGGTAAGGACTCCATCTCCAATTCTCCCTTTCGGCGTTTTCTTTATTATTATTATTTTTTATTTCTATTCCCAAAGTATTCGGTGCTTATAATTTTTTTTTTTGAATTTTTAGGTAAAAAATAACACTTAATTAATAAAAATATTCAACTTTTTTTTTAAAAAAATAAAAATAAAAAGTTTAAATTTTACAATAATTTATTTTTAAAATATATTTAAAATTTTAAACCTTTAAAAGTTTTATTAATATTCTTAAAATAAAAATAATCCAAGAATTTGGTTGATATAATGTCGACAATTGGAAGAGCTTAAAACAAAGGTAGTCGATGTACTATCTACGCTTTGAAGAGTTTAAAACAAAAACTCTTCTCTCAGTTCTTCTCAGAGAATGTCGAGATAATACGAAAAAAGAAGTTGAGGGAATCCAAACTACGTTAAACAGTTTTTTCTAGACTTTTGTTAGATATTTATGATATGTATGAGAAAGACAAAGTTTTTAATTTTGTTGAGGGGCTATAGCCATGGAGGACGAAAATCAAACTTTACACACAGAGTTTAAAACCTTTTCATGGCCTATGCTATAGCCGAACGACCATTTGATCAAGACATAAGGTAGAACCAGGTTTTCACCAGTGGTGAAAATAAAAATTATCGACCCAACTCCCCAAAGGTAGGGGAAGTGACAAACTTGAAGGCCAGGAGGGGAATACGAGTCCTCCCAACAAAGAGGTAGAATTTCATGGCAGAGACTTGTAGCTAAACCAAGACCCCTTGTCCTTCTTCATATGTAAAGGGACCCACCGAGAAACTGAGTGACCAAAAAAGTCAGCAGAAGCAAAATTTAGAATGAATTCAGAAGATGAGTACAAGACGATAGAGGTTGAAACACCGCTACTCGAAAGCATGAAAAACCCCTGCATAAGAGCTCTAAAGTAATTATCTACCTTCCATAAGAGAGTGAGTGAGATAGAAGAGCTAGTGGAGTGCAGTCTTGTGCATGTCGAGGCTTAGGTCAACAATATAGCGACTCTGAACACTATTGTTGACTTTGGAGTCATCCACAACTTCATGATAGAGATTGAAGCGAAATGTTTGATATTGAGATACAAAACGGATGAAAGCTATCAATTTAGCAGCTCTACCTATCTTAGTGATTACAAAGAAGACTCTGATCAAGATAGGGACTTGGACGGGTCGGCTCTACATGGACGATTTTGACATCGTGTTAGGGATGAATTTTCTGCTTGAACACAAAGTCATTCTCACGCCCATAGCAAAATGTTTACTAGTACAAGGTTCAACCCAACAATCATTCAGCCTATCGCCTGTCAACCAAAAGAGGTGAAGATAATATCGTGTTACAGTTGAGAAGGGATCTTATCGACAATGAACCCATGCTCATTGACATTGTCATGGTTGAAGAGGGGAGCTCGAGTGAGCTCACTCCAACAAAAACCTCGTGACCACTATAGGAACATCGGGACACAAAGCCAAAAGGTTAGACAAAGGAGATAAATCATGAGATTGATTCTATGTCGAAGGCGAGATCACCTGCCACAAAAGTTTGTCATATAGCTTAACTTAAGTTAGCTGAACAAACAACTAAATGACTTGTTGATAGTGGGTTTACTAGACGCTCAAATAGTGATCACTTAAATGCTGAGGAAAGACCCCAAGGCAACAAATTTATGGAAGAGTCTGATTTCAAAGTAGCAAGAACCACAAACGGGTGCAAAAATACTATGGACAAGTCGAAGTAATCAACAAGGTCGGGGAGGTATCACATATGATCTAATTACTCTCAAGGACGCGGACTAACCCTGTTGTCCATGTCAGTAACTTGAAAATTTACAATCCTGACCAAGAAGACACCAAACACAAGGAGGTGGTATGATCTCATGCAACGAAGAAGAATTTCGCAGCGAAAAAAGTAAGAGAGACTTCAACAAAGAAGACATGAAGAGTCAATGAACTGAGAACAATTTCTTTCAGATTGGAAGAGCTTCTCAATGTTGAGATCAACTGGAAGCATGTCGAGAGACCTGAAGTCAACCCCATCCTACATTGCTTAGTTCGTGAAGAGTCGGTTGATAGATACGTCAACCAATTGAGTGAAAAACGATGTCTCGATCATGCTTGTCCAAGATGTGTTGCTTGTGGTTGCATGTCAGATGTCTCAATCATACTTGTCAAAGATGTGTGGTTCATGGTCGTATGCTCATTTCAAACCCTTTTTACTTGCTTTCATGTTAGATATGTTTTTACTATTCTTGTTGTGTCAATACGAGGGTGTATGACCAGTCACCAAAATCATGTCTACACTCATTAGGGCTAAATGCCCCAAAATGTACTATAGGGGGATGTGACTAGTTGTCAATTCTTCCTACCCGGGTTATACATTGTCAAGTTGTGGTTGTTGCTTATTCGCTTTTAGCTTATAACATTGATTTCTTTCAAATTGTTTTCAACGTATTTCCTTGCTTACCTTTTCTAAAATATTTCTCTCAAATGTGACCCTAAACTCGATCTGACTTCAAGGTTGTCCGCAAAATCCAACTTCCATACGACTGAATTGTTTCCCAAGTTATAACAAGGGTTGTACAACATCGCTCCACTACTACAAGAGTGCGATTGTGACAAATGCACGTGAATATATATACATGTGTTATTGTGAGACTGAATAATGAAAAGGGTTAGACTCACAAGCATATCAAAAGACCTACTATCTCGACTCGAAGATAACCTCATGTGATCTCATGTGATCAAGTAGCCTAACAAAATTATGACAAATTTACTAGTTTTTTTTTAACTTAAAAGAACTTTTATGCAATAATGACATTATTTTTTAAAAAAAGAATTTAGAATTTGTAATGGTATGAGAGATCATCGATGATTGTTTTAACTTGACCAAGACAAACTCGGGTTCCTCAACATCAAAATAGACTATTTTGATCAATTGCAGCCACATCCCTTTTTCTCGAATCCGAACACCTTTCACGAGCAGCTCACTCTTCCAATGCCCTCCATGTTCATAAAAGCCAAACTCGATCTCGCCACTACTTTCACAACCATGGTTATCTACCTTGAACTCAATAACAATCTCGGAATTTTTGGCTTCCCCAACAAGCATTCCTGGCTCTATCTTGCTCCCATTTGAGTTAATGTGAGAGGGAAGAAGGGTATATATAACCCCTTCTTTGCTACAATATTACATTCGTTATTTTCACCTTTTGTTTTCATACACGTGTCTATCTATGCTTATTTGATACTCTCGTTTAAAAGTAAGGGCTTATTACCTCCCATAATAATCTATCTCATTTTTAGAAATAAACCTCATTTTTTTTATATGTTCCTTTAATTTAAATTTTAAAATCAAGAAGAATATAATATATATATATATATTTTTTTATGATGATAATAGTAATTGATTGACCAATATTGTAACTAATTTTTTATTATTGTTATGAATATATTAAACTTAATGGTATGTTGAAAATATTAATGAATTAATAATCTATTTGTTAAATTTATTCATGCTATGAATTTCTTATCTATTATTCGACTAATTGTTCGTATTATTTAGATTAATTTAAATTATACATTTTTTCTTTTTTATATTACTTCGATCATATAATTAATTTAATTGTAGTTGTTATCGTCATGTTCGATACTTTAGTTGTACTATAAGTGGACCATTCAAATGGCTTCTTCGACTACCCGCAATTCATTTTAACCTTAAAAAATTTAGAAGGATGGTACTATTTTTCGAAACTAAATTCATCAAATGGTTATTTTTAATCACTATTTTTTTTTTTTTTTTTGTTATTTTCATTACATTTTCAAGACTAAAATTTTGATGGATGAATGCATTTTCTCTATATGAAATTTATTTTTTTATAAAGCTAAGAATAAATTATAAAAAATAAATAGTCCACAAAGAATGTTTATATTATTTTCCATTTATGACGCAATCAAAGAAATAAAAAAAGAATATTTACTTCTTTTAAAAGATACTTTTTATGTATTTTACTTTCATTTATATCTAATGGTCTAAAAATATTTAACAATTTTTTTAATAGAATATAATATATATTTTAATTATTTATAAAGAAAAAAAAGGCACTTTATTCTTTTTTTTTTTAAAAAAAAATAATAAGATAGTTTGAAATAATACTTTCGAATAATACTTGGTGTAATTATATCTCATTTTTATGAAACATTGTTTCAATATAATATTTCGTTAATAAATTATAAAAATATATTAGATAAAAAAAGGTTATGTAACTTGGAACATATGAAACTTTGGACGTAGCTAAACAAAAAGGTTATGTAAACTTATAAGAAATATGGATAAAGTTTTGGCGAATTTTTAATTTACGTAGCTACAGGCTGTGTCACTTGGAACGTATGAAACTTTGGACGTAGGTTGTCAAGTTCATGACTCGTACCATAAATCTTAGGGGGAGTGCCTTGGAGAACAAACCAAGAATAAAACAAGAATCTAGTAAGTAATTGTAACGATTCTAGAGTCACTACCGTCATCATAACCTATGCTCTTATGTAGAATTAAACTTTTATAACTTCTATCATAAAACATTGTCATGGACTTACATCTTCAAAATAATCTTTAAAACAACGTAAGAAAATACTAAATAAAACAAGTAAAACATTAAAAGAAAAAACACAGTATACTAACCTAAAACTAAGAAAATGAAATACCACTATCCCATGCACGTGCTATGGTCTTTACTTGCAATGTATCGGCAGCCGTACATGGATGCCTTACCTTTAACAAAATAGTAGTAGCACACGACTTGAGTATTTTAATAAATACTCAATAAGTGACCCCACTTTTGGGGTTAGGGAATGCAAACACATGCAACTTATGTTCTAGGGACCTATGGTTAAAACTATCATAGGAGTGGCCTCCAGTCCGGACAATATTGGATGTGTAGTACTTTCCTACACATGAACCACACGTGCGAGCGTGGGTCTCTAGGCGATTCGCACTCCCTGGACCCATCATAGTCGAGCTAGTTGTCCGACGTTCGAAGGTCAATAAACCCTTGAATGTCATATGAGGCATGACCATCATCATCATCATAGTGTACACGTTCGTACTCATCATCATAAATGAGGAAGTATCAAGATGTATATGAACTCACAAAATGCATGCGGTTCTCATAGTTTTCATATTTAAATCATCTTTATGACAAAACCCTATACACCATTCACACATTACTCTAATTAACATGCATGCATTGGCTTTCATACATTCATCATCATTAGCATTAACTAAGGTTGTGTTTTTGAAAACTAGTTGTCATAATGTATCGTGACATTTAATACATGCACATCATCTTAATATGAAACATTATCATATTAAGTCATTCCATCATCATACGTCTCGCATCATCTTATTATTATGCATCATGTCAACATCATAAACATCGTCACATCATCATATAATATTATCACATAATCATATAATATCATCACATAATCATATAATATCATCATATCTGATGGTGTTACTATAACACGTGCGGAAGCAACTTGGATCTTAGGCACTCTAAGTACATTAATTATAATAAATTAACTAGCATGTTCAAAAGCATTAAAACTCAATGAGTTTGAATACTAACCTTTTGTAGTTCAAATTTCTTTTTCCTCACGAATCGGTTTCGAACCACCACTAGTGTCTTCCCTACTATTCTCCGACCTTAGAATGGGATTGTGGAATCCGGTGAGTGACTAAACTTGATAGGAATTTAGTATTTGTAAAGAGAGAGTTTTGAGAGATTTTCTCAAAGTTTTTCAGCCAACTTTCGTAACTTGATCACTCTATTTATAGTCATATTTGCATGTTCATGCAAACGTGTGAGATTACCAAATTTTGATACTTAAATTTGGGGGATTATGTGGCAAAACATGCAAGTTTGGTTAAACCATATATTGACACTCAATATTTCACTAACTCAAACATGGATTTTTCCATTAGGTGAAGTCAACGTTTTGACTTTCTTTATTTTAATTCAACAATTAATTTAAATAATTAATTTCAAATCAAAATGATATTAAATGACTAATTAAACAATTTAATTAATATTTAACATTGAGTAAAATACTAATCCTAATCAATTACAGCCCATATTAATTATTAGTCCCTATTCATAATTAAAATATTTAAATCTTATTTAAATATCTCTCATTCTCTCTTTTTGTTTAATTCATAATTAAAACAAAAATGAGGTTAAATATATCGTATATATTTAGCGTATATTCCCTAATTTGAATTCGAACAATTCGAACTCACTCGTCACATTGTTCTAAGGTTTAGTCTAATATGAGCTAGTAGGGGGACCTAATGGACCTACAAATCATGGGCTCCAACGATTCGAGATTAACCGGCTAAACTCATTAACCTTGTTAACCAACATTCGTTAACTACTAGGCTATAGTAGAGTGTCCTAATAGTTGCACTCCCCTCACTATAGATATATTTCTGTCTATTTGAATAACCATGATTTGTAAGTCGATCCTTTACAGGTTATTCGTAACTAAAGTTGGGTCAATTTACCGTTTTACCACTAAAGTTACTTCTTGTTCCTTGAGTTCCACTTATCCTCTAATGAACAATTGGTTTGTGGTCCAACCATAAAACCGAATCCCTCTCGGGCCAATGAGAGGGTGGGGCCTTGTTCAAGATTTGGAGTCAGTACTTAAGAGAACAACCTCGCTACTATCCCTAAAAGCCGGTAGGAGTGAATTTCATCTTACACTCTATGTCCCCAGCTATTCACTCAGTCTTACCCCTGAAATGGGAGGCTTATTGAGTCGGCGATCTAGGGCCACTCTCACCCATGCAAATCTAAGAATAATTCCGAATAAACAGAAGTTCATAGTTAGCTCAGGATTAAGATTGAGTTACCTAAGTCATCAAATGAAAAAATCAGACTCAACAGTAAATGACATTATAACGTGAGAGTGGTTTTCTTCATGGCCCGATCTTATGCAATACTCATTGCATAGGACGCGCCCACTCACATGTCTCCACATGTACAATTTAGTGATCACATTATTTATATCATATACAAAAGTGAGCCACATCCATAGTGTCCCCAGAATAAGGTACTCAACCTTATCCCTGTACTATAGATCATTTTGACTATATACTTGAACTTGGTCCACTCTTATGTCTCTACATATAGTTCAAGTAATCATACTATAGCCAGAGTGTTCTTAGTTTATTGGATTTAGATTAATATATCGTAACATTCACTTTATTCAATAACAATTTTTTCTGAATAAACATCAATAACAACTTTATTGAAAACAAAATATGTTTTTGTTTACAAACTATGAGTTTTAGGACATAAAATCTAACAATATCATCATATAACATTATTGCATCATCAACTAACGTCATCATGTAACGTTATCACATCATAATATAACATCATTACATCATCATATAACATTAACACATCATTATATAACATAAAATATAAATGACATGTGCAAGGGTCACTAGGCATTTGTCATCATACATAAGACAAGTCTTCTGATTGAGTCGATAGTAAGACCACTTACACGGTTTGCTTAGGACGAAGCTACTATGACTCCTTGATGCTAGCTTAACATGGTTCGCTTAGGCCTGAAATTTAATTCTACCTAAGCAGTCCAACAATCATAAGTTAGGATTCTACTAATGGAATTGGTTCACCAAGTTTTGCATAAAAGAATTTAAATTTACTCATAATAATTTAAACTTGCTAACCATAATTGTGCAAAAATATTTAAACTAGCTAAAAGGTATTCATACTAACCTTAGACACTTCAGAAAAAATTGAAACTAGGAGGAAAGAGTCCGAACGTATCAAACCCAACACAGATAAGCCAAAATGCTGGCATTGAGTCATCAGAAAGTGTATTCTCCGACTGGCTTCGAACCTGTAACGACCCGAAATTTTCTACTTAATCTAAGATCATTAATGTATACATATCATGCATATTAAATGCGGAAATGCTTTATTTAAACTTTCCTAAAACATAACCTTCATCTTAAAACACAGTCATGGACTTACGTGTTTTGAAAACACCTTTAAAACGACACAAAAAAAGACTAAATAAAATAAATAAACGTTTAAATAAAAACATCCTATTCTAGCCTAAGTCTAAGAAAATAAATGCGACTACTCTATGCATGTATTATGGTCTCAAGTTGCGATGTCATCGTCAACCGTACAAGAATGTCTTGCCTTAACCTGAAATAAAAGTAGCACATGGCTGAGTATTTAAAGAAATACATAGTAAGTGACCCCATTATTGGGGTTAAATGCAAACATATACAATTTCATGAATGAAACCTATCATAAATAGTATGTTTTCCTATGACGGCTATCATAACGGGCAATTTGGATGTGTAATTAATTTTCTACACAGATTCCACACTGTGAGTATGGACCCACCAGTCGGTTCGCACACCTCCTGGAGCATACTTTGAGATCTCTAATGTTGGACACCTGTTAAAAGTAGGGGTCGTCACTGCAACATTAAGTTAAACATAATAATCGTTTTCCTACCTAACCGTCGCAACATTATTGTAAACATAATGGTCGTTCCTGTTCGGTCATCGCAGCACTATGATAACCATAATAATTGTTTTCCTACCTCATAACATACGCGTCCATACTATCGTGAAAGATAAGGGGTGTCCCCGAATGCATGAGCACACAATAATGCATGAGGTCCCAATATTTTTCCATTTTCATTATCATTTAATACAACCTCCGCTAGTGTTTCGTATATATCATATCGTTTTTAATATCATTTCTCATATTGTTTATCATATCATTTATCGTATCTTGCATGCATACGCGGGGTTGTATTTTATGTTAGTTCGTCGTTTTGTATGTCAATCATAACATATTATTTATGTCGCACATATCACATATCATAATGTTTTCATATTTCCAGACATAACAATTCTCAACATGCACGTATTATATCATATTATATACCATAACAATCACATTACATATTCCTAACATATCGGTTCACATTATGTCATATCATACACATATCAATAATCACATATTTCGTACCATAACCTGTGTCATATCATCCTCATACCATTTTACTACATATATATATATATATATATATATATATATATATATTCATCATTCCCATATCGTATCATAGTCATATCATTTCGTAAAAACTTTGTAGTCATATCGTTCCTTAACTTATCATAGCCTTAACGTTCTTATACGTATCACAGTCATATCGTTTCATGAACGTTCCTTAGTCATATCGTTTCCTAAATTTATCCTAACCATATCGTTTCATCAGTCCATCATAATCATATCTTTTGCGATACATGACCATACCGTATCGTCATATCAATCTATCATAACCATAACATTTTTCTATACATAACCATATCATATCTGTAAATGTTTGCTGAATTCACCACACCTAAATGGTGGTGAGAGTTCTCTTATTTATAATCATTTACAAAATACAAAAATATGGTAAATTACAAATAATATGGAAATAACCGTAAAAGAAAAGAATAATAAATGAATACAATATATTTGTCTTTAATAAAATGGCAAATATGGTAAGCGGTAATGTAAGGCAAATATCTAGATATTTGCCTTATAATGAACAATCAACTTTCCTTAACACCCCCTGCAAGTTGAGCGTCAGATTTGAACGAACGTGAAGTTTGGATATGAAAAATTCAAAGAGAGGTCAAGAAATACTTTTTGTGAAGATGTCAGCAACTTGGAGATGAGAGGGTACATATTGTGTGCGAAGTTTGCTAGCGATAACAAGTTCTCGAAGGAAATGATAATCTAGTTCAACATGTTTGGCCCGCTTGTGAGAAACGGGATTAGAGCTCAAAAAAATAGCACTTTTGTTGTCACATAAGAGTAGAGGCTGCTGTGAAATAGGGACCTTGAGGTCATGCAAAAGATGCATAACCCAAAGAAGTTCAGCAGCAGTTGTGGCAAGAGCACGATACTTAGATTCACAATAGGTTGCTTTTTGGCACTCCAAGAAACGAGATTGTTACCAAGATAAATAGAATAGTCAGATGTAGAACGACGGGTATCGGGACAACCAGCCCAGTCAACATCTGAATAAGCAACTAGCGTACTAGGAACAGTAGATGGACGAAAGGTAAGACCAAAGTGGAGTATTCCTTTGACATAGCGAAGAATACGTTTGACAGCAAGAAAGTGATCTGCAGTAGGGGCATGCAAAAATTGACTGACAGAATTGACAGCATAAGCAATATCTGGATGCGTAATAGTCAAGTACTAAAGGGCGCCAACAAGAGATCTATAGAGAGTAGGATCAGAGAAAGGAGAACCATCAACAGTCAGGTGTTGAGAAACAACCATGGGAGTGTTGATTGGTTTGCTATCGAGCAACTGAGCACGAGTAAGAATATCTCAAACATATTTTAACTGACTAATAAAGAGACCATCAGGAGTGGGTGAGACTTCAAGACCAAGAAAGTAACTTAGAGAACCCAAATCTTTGGTAGCAAACTCAGAATGAAGCTTGCGAGTAAAGCTGTCAATAAGAGATGAGTTGTTGCCAGTAACAATAATGTCATCAACATAAAGAAGCAAATAGATAAGGTTAGACTGTAGATGAAAGACCAAAGGGGACGTGTCAGCGCGACTGCAAGAAAACCCAAGTGTGAGAAGAAATGAGCTAAAACGCTGAAACCAAGCACGAGGAGCTTGCTTTAAGCCATAGAGGGCTTTCTTTAATAGACAAATATGAGTGGGAAATCAAGGATCAATATACCCAGGAGGTTGTTCCATATGAACACGTTCAATAAGAGTTCCATTGAGAGAAGCATTCTTGACATCAAGTTGTCGAAGAGGCCATTTATTTATGATTGCAATAGAGAGCACAACACGAACAGTGGCAGCTTTGACAACCGGACTGAAAGTGTCAGTGTAATCAAGACCAGGAACCTGAGTATAACCTTTGGCAACAAGACGAGCCTTGAAACGCTCGACGGATCCATCAGGAAAATATTTAATACGAAACACCCATTTAGAGCCCACGATGTTGGTGTTGGCAGGGCGAGGAACCAAAGTCCAAATATCATTTTGTTGTAACGCTCAAATTTCTTCATCCATGGCAGCCACCCAAGTAGGATTCTTAGCCACAAATTTAAATCCTTTTGGCTCAGTGGATGCAAGAAGAGCAGAAAGAAGTCCAGATGAGCCCAAAATACCAAGATTTGATGGATGATGAGCCTTGAATATACCAGCTTTGGCTCGTGTGGTCATAGGATGAGTGCCCAAAAGAAGAGGAATCAACAGTAGATTCAATAGAAGTCGAATTAGAAGTCGAGGGTGGCAAAGTGGAACCTGCAAGAGAAGTATCAACCTACACAAACTCATCCACAAGGTCAAAACAAATATCACACGGGAATGAACTGGATAGAGGAATGTGCGATGATGAAGTGGTCGGGGGGGTGAATCAATATGATAAATATGTGGTTCTAAGAAATTTGAAATAGGAATAGAGGAAAGAGGTTGGGCCTGGGAGCTAGGGATAGTAAGAAAGTGAGTTTCATCAAATTGAGCATGGCGGGTGATATATAGCTTAGTGGTGATGGGATCAAGACAGTGGAATCCTTATGAGTAGAACTATAACCCAAAAAAATATAAGGAATGTTGCAGGGAGAAAGCTTGTTAGGCAGATAATCACACAAATAAGGATAAACACAACAACCAAAGGGATGAAAATTGTCATAATGTGGAGTGTAGCCATAAAGGAGTTCAAAGGGTGACTTACCTCCAAGAAGTGGAGTAGGCAACCAGTTGATAATATAAGCTGCAGTGCTGAAGGCGTCAACCCAAAAATGAGGAGAAAGATGAGAGTGAAAGATAAGGGTCAAGCCAGTCTCAGTCACATGACGATGTTTTCTCTTAGCACGACTATTTTGAGCAGGTGTATACGGACAAGAGAGTTGATGGTGGATGCCAGAATTATGTAAATGAGTTTTGAAACAAGTGCTAGTAAATTCGGTACCTCTATCGCTTTGAAATACCTTGATACGAGAAGAATATTGATTTTCTACAAATTTTTGAAATTGAAGAAAAATATCAAAGGAATCAGATTTAAATTATAAAGGGTAAAGCCAAGTGAATCGAGAATAATCATCAATAAAAATAACATTATAAAGAAAACCCGAATTTGATTTGATGGGAGAAGGACCCCAAAGGTCACAATGAATAAGATCTAACACATGAGACGACCTACGTTCATTGCGGGAATAAGGCAATCGATGACTTTTCGCAAGCTAACAAGTATTACATAATAATGGAGAAGACAATAAAGACGTAAGAGAAAGATGACCTTTTCTATTTAAAAAAGAAATAACCGAATGATTCACATGACCTAGACGAGCATGCCATAAATCATATGAAGCACGTAAAGATTTGTTTCTAAGGATTGAAATAAAAGCAGAGTTGTCGCGCTCCAGCACATATAGCCCCCCATCTCTTTTACGGGTTGCCACCACCCTTCCTGTTTGACAATTCTGGATAGTAATAAGATTATTAGTGAATGTAACGGAGAGAGAAAAATCAGACCTTAATTTACTTATGGAAAGAAGATTTTTAGTGAGGTGAGGGACAACCAAGGCATCGAATAAGTGAATATTTGGAATAGGAGAAAGAGTACCAGTGTGGGTAATAGGTAGAGATGCATCGTTTCCTACGATCACAGAGTCCTTACCCGTGTAATTTTTAGATTGATCCAAAATAGATGGGCCGGCAGTCATATGGGCCGAAGCCCCAGTGTTCAGAAACCAATCAGTAGCATCGGGTCCAGCAATAGAGCATGACGTGTTAAAGACTTCAACAAGGTGAACATGAGAAGAATCAAGTCGAACATACCGTTGGTTGCAGCAGTCAGCATAATGGCCCTCTTTGCAGCATATTTAGTAGTGAGATGGTCGACGACCCTGACCTGAGTGGGTTCGTTCTAGATTGGAAGAGTTGTTTTTGTGAGAATAAGAACGACCTCGCTGGTTGCTAAATGAAGTAGGGTGGCTTCCATGGGTGCGACCACGATTAGTGGCTGTGAATGCTATAGGAGTGGAGTTAGAGGACTCAAGGGAACGCTGGAACAACTCAAAACTTTCAGCTTTAGAAACTAAATTTGCAAAAGAGGGGATATGGGTGAGAGCCATCTGAGCAGTAGAAAAAGCTGAAAATTCGGTGCCGAGTCCACGAAAGAACCAGTGCACTTTATCAATGTCCTCGACGGGTCTGCCAATGGCATGAAGTTGGTCACAAATTTTTTTGAAGGCACAAGCATACTCAGCAACAGGTTTAGTGCCACGTTTCATCAACTGCAAGTCATCCTTGAGTCTCAATTCACGAGCTTTCGAATGATGGTTGAACGCAGTTTCCAACGCAAGCCAAACATCATGTGCAGTAGAGAGACCAACGACAACAGCCATGGCCTCCTCAATGAGAGAGGAGAGTAGGAGACAGAGAAGTCGTTGATCAGCTGCTCTCCATGCCAAATATTTGGGGTTGAGTGTTGAGGAGGTTTCTCGTTCAAAGTGAGCTGGTGGAACCATAGTTCCATCAACATAGCCCAGCATGTCTCGACTCTCATGTTGGCTTTTTCACCTTAATCTCAAATTAATTAATTGATGTTTTGATGATAACAAACATACCTTCAATTATTAACAATTTTCAGTATTTTTGTCCACAGTGTAAGGTTGGGAATAACGATTTCAATGTCTTTTTTGGTTCACTTAAATTAGAGATGAAACGAAGAAGTTCCAATTAAAACAAATACCCGACGTGATGAAGTGGTGGCAAAATTGACATTATGACCAATCAAATTCAAAACAAGATACTTAGACGTGATGATATGGTGACAAAATTGATGATGTGGTGACAAAATTGACATCATGGACTAGCGGCAAAGTTGACATCATAGACCAATCGAAGTATGACATTTTTAACTTTGTTAGAGTAACAAATCATTTACATTTATAAAAGTTTTCGATTACTTTTAAATGGTAAAAAATTATAATGATTTCATTTACGTTTTGAAAAAGAAAATTATTTGAATTACAAAATCATTTCAATTAAATTTATAATAATTTCAATGAGATTTATAAAACTTTTCAATTACTTTTAAAATGTTAACCAATTGTTTTTATTAACATTTTTTTTATTATATTATTATATTTCAATATTATATATATATATATATAATAAAAATGAATTTAAAATGTTTTTAATATTTATTTAAAATAATATATATATATATATAAATTCTATAATATTTACAATAAATTTAAAAATAAATAATATTATTTTTCGTGGTCCACATTTCGGTTTGATCCATATCAATTCCTATTTGATCGCTATTTAAATTCATCACATCTTCATATTTTTCAGAAACATTTGTTTCCTTGATCTAAATTTTTTTTTAAAGCCTCCATTGTTGCTCTCTCCAAGGCTTTCAATTCTATTTCTTTTTTTTTATCTTATTTTGTAGAGAGATGTCTATTACTTTAGAGTGTTGTGGTGTGTTCCTATAAGATTTCAGACAATTGTACTAGTTTGGTCCTGAGTCGGGGAAAAGATTGAGTTTGCTCTTGAACTCGTAAAAAGGGTGGTGTACCGGTTTTGATCATGAGCCGTGAAAATGATTGAGTTTGCTCTTGCACTCGTAAAAAGAGCGGTATAGCGATTGGGCTTTGATCCGAGAAAAGAGTCTAGAAAGTTTTATTCAAATTCCCAAGAGGTGCTTGGGGAGTGGAGTAGGTCGAGTTTGACTGAACCACTATAAAAATAAGATGTTATATTTTTCAACCCTTTTCCTATTTAAATTCTAAATTGTAATTTTTATTGTTATTAGAAAAAAAAAATTAATAATTATATGGTTGAAACCCTACTGACCCCTCTAGGTTTGTCATATCGATCCAACAATTGATATTAGAGTAGGTTGCTCTTATAATTTTTTTTATAATCTTTATTTTTAGAGATTATGGCGAATCTACGTGTTAAAAACGATTTTTGTGAAGGACAATCAACCTCTAGACCTTCTTATTTTGATGCGACAAATTATACATATTGGAAAGCTAGAATGAAATTTGGAAAACTATTGAAGTAACTCAAGAGGGAACAAATCAAGTTAAAGAAACAAAAATTAGCATGTTAGCTCATAATAAAATGTATGCAAATGAATCTCTAAGTGATGAAAAAGTAGCAAATTTTTGCTTCTGGCTCATAGTGACAAAGAGGATGAAGAAGACGAGGTAATTCTTGAATCTCCTTCTTACGATGAATTATTTAAAGTTTTTGAGAAGATTCAACTTGATTTAGAAAAACTTGGTTCAAAGTATGTTATGCTTCAAAAGAAATATAAGGCTTCAATTATAAAAAATAAGTCTTTATTAAATGAAATTTCTGGCTTAAAAGAGAATAATGATAATGTTGTAAAATTTGATATACTCGGTGAAAAACATGTATTTGATTGTGATGAGAAAACTGCGTTAATTGATAAAATTAAATTTCTTGAGCATGATTGTTGTGAAAAAGATAAGTTAATTAATTAATCAAAGTAAAGGAATCAAATATTGTGCAAGAACTTGGTAAGGCTAAAGAGTCTATTCTAAAGTTAACTATAGGGGCTCAAAAGTTAGATAAAATAATTGGAGCAAGTCAGCCTAAAAGAAGATTAACTATAGGTGCTCAAAAGTTAGATAAAATTATTGATGAATGTTCTACACCTTCAAGTTCTAAAACAATATTTGTTAAAGTATCTTCCATTATGTCTAAGCCTAACACATACAAATTTGTATCTCAATATGATAAATCTAGATTTGTGCCTATATGGCATTATTGTGGTGTTGAATGTCATATTAGACCTAATTGCTTTAAATTGAAAAATTCTCAAAACATTACTTTCGGAAGAAAATCTTCTCAAAATATAAAAATTTAACAATGTTCTAAGAAATAATTTTTCTATTGAAAATAGAATACATAAACTTAGTCCAAGAAATAAATTCCTCCATGATGTTGCTTGTTTCTCGTGTGGTAAGTTTTTTAATATGAATGCAAGCATGATTCCTAAATTTGTGAAAACTAACTTGTTAGGACCCAAACAAGTATGGGTACCAAAAGGTCAATTTTGAATATCTTTATTAAGCCTTCAAGAAAAATAAGTGGTATTTGGACAGTGGTTGCTCAAGACACATGACGAATCTAAGTTTGTGAATCTTTCCAAGAAGGATGGCGGCTTAGTAACTTTTGGCGACGACAAAAAAGGTAAAATAATTGGTAAGAGTACTATAGGTAATGACTCTGGTACTCTCGTCGAAAATGTACTTTTAATTGATGGTTTAAAGCATGACTTACTTAGCATTTGTCAATTATGTGATAAAGGTTTTAAGAGTTATATTTGATAAAAATAATTGCATAATTGAAAATGTTAGTGATAAAGAGTGTTGTTTGTTAGAAATAGGGATAACAATATGTACATTATTGATTTAAATAGTTGCCCAACAAATGATAAATGTCTTTCGGCTTTGCATGATAATTCTTGGTTATGGCATAGAAGATTAGGACATGCTAGTATGCATTTGATTTCAAATATCTAAAAAAATTCATTAGTGAGAGGCCTTCCTGACTTTAAATTTGAAAATGATAAAATCT
Organism: Cucurbita maxima; assembly: GCF_002738345.1. NCBI lineage: Eukaryota > Viridiplantae > Streptophyta > Magnoliopsida > Cucurbitales > Cucurbitaceae > Cucurbita > Cucurbita maxima. The sequence continues at coordinate 265,425 of NW_019272037.1, forward strand.
GTGATGCTTGTCAAATGGGTAAGCAAACCAAGTCCTCTTTCAAATCTAAAAAATGTGATTTCTACTACTAGACCTCTTCAACTATTAAGTTGATGATTTTTCAAACATAAAAATGATGTTTCGAAAAGATTTGCTAGTTTTGTAAACGAGTCCAAAATGAAAAAGGTTTTTTAATTACTAAAATTAGGAGTGACCATAGAGGGGAATTTGATAGCTTAGCATTTGAAAATTTTTGTGAAGATAATGGTTTTTATCATGATTTCTCTTCTCCATGAACTCCTCAACAAAATGGTGTACTTGAAAGAAAAAATCGTACTTTACAAGAATTTGCTAGATCAATGCTAAATGAATATGATTTACCTAACTATTTTTGGGCGGAAGCTATTAATACCGCATGTTATGTTTCAAATAGAGTTTTAATTAGACCTTGTTTAGATAAAACTCCTTATGAATTTTGGCATAATAAAATTTCAAATAGTGGGTATTTCAAAGTTTTTGGTTGCAAATGTTTTAATTTTAACAACAAAGAAAAGCTGGAAAAATTTGATTGTAAGACGAATATTGATATTTTTGTTGGTTATTCCTTTATAGAGTTTTTAATAAGAGAACTTTTATAGAGTTTTTAATAAGAGAATTTTAGTTATAGAAGAATCTATATATGTGGTATTTGATGAATCTTGTAATGATATTTATAATGAGTATATTTGTAGGGATGATTTAGAAAGAAATTTTGGAGATTTAACTATTTGTGACAAAGGAAAGGAAACTCTTTCAAGTAAAGAAGAAGTGAGCTTAAATGAAAAGAAGAAAAGTTTTTTATCAGTGCCAAAAGTATGGAGCCTCATCTCATCCCAAGAACTTGATTTAACACTACATATTCACATATTATGCAACATGCATTATCAACTACTTTTGACTTACAAGCGTGCATAAACTTACCCATGATAGCCAATCAAAATATCAATACTCGACAATACATATTCATACATTAAGCAACATGCATTATCCACTAATTTTGATTTACAAGCGTACATAAAATCATCCATGATAACCAACGTAAATTTAATATTCAACAATACATATGCCTCCATTTTATGGCCAAGCGTACCGGGAAGTGACGAGGGTTTGTCGTTCAATTATGGGCGACTCTTTGGGCTTATGATGTAAGCAGTCTATAGAATCCCATAATTGGGCTCTGATACCAATTGTAACAACCCAACTTATCATATAAGTAGCGGTCAAGGCCGTTACAAAAAATTATGTGATTTCTTTGAAGATGAATGAAAACCATGCAAAACGATCATTTATTAGAAATCAGGTGCGGGGTACCCCTTTAAAAAGTTAAAAAAAAATGCGGCGTAAAGATATTCAAAACAAAGTAGGAAATTAAAACCAAAAGGAAATCTGGTGTGATCGCCTAGTTTGGGCATCCACAACATAGTTTAAATTAATAACAAAAGTGCACAAACGTCTCTCCAACAAAATGAGACTATAAAAAACATAAAAATCCTTGAATCGACCCGTGACTGACTTTGACATCTTACTCGTCACCTCCGTGCACAGCTTCGCCTGAAATCATTTTAAAAATAGGGTGAGTATTAAAATACTTAGTAATGAACTTCTCTATTGGGGTCAAACATATAAATCGTCATGAGGCAATAAACCAAAACACACAGCAGGTGATTATTGCCACCAGAACATCAACGCCACCTTTACTCCTTAAAATGGTTATTCTTGGCTGGTTACCTGAAACACAGCGTGTAACCCTTACCTAGATAGTCATTTTCTACAATCACTCCAAAGGTGACTATTGGTGACTAGTTACCTGAAGCACACAACGTGTAACTATTACCACAAGCCCCTTAACCGTTGCTACCTACAAGTACAATATGCAGGCAATAAGCCCCGCCCGCATATGTTGTGTCATACCACTCGCATCGAACCCAATCACCAAATACCACTAACCACAACACACAACCTAGCCAGATTACACAAGATTACATACCCTAATAAGATTACACAACAGCACACAACCTAGCCAGATTACACACCCTAATAAGATTACACAACAGCACACAACCTAATCAAATTACACGACACACAACAATCAGATTTATCCAGCCTAATCAGATTACACAACCTAATCAGATTACACAACAGCAGACTACCTAATCGAAGTACAAATTACACGACACACAACAATCAGATTATCCAGCCTAATCAGATCTAGCCTAATCAGATTATACAGCAACACACAACCTAATCGAATTACTCGAATTACACGGCACACATTAATCAGAATACATAGCACATAGCCATAGGACAATTCTGTTTGACCTATTTTTCAAAAACAAAAGGTTTAGTTTCAACAAACGTGTCTCATACCTAAGAAGATGCTTTCTTAGCCTTTCCTAATCAACGACAGTGGAGTGAAACCATCAATAGATTATTTCAGAGTTTTTGAATGTGTGGGACATATCCATATTCCAAATGCCAAGAGAAGCAAACTTGAAGTAAAAGTGTAACATGTGTTTTATTTGGAGTCAGCAGCGAATCCAAAGACTACAGAATGTTTGATCAAACTACTAGTAAGTCGTAATGTAGCTTTCGAGGAAGATTGTGAATGGAATTGGAAAGTTTTTTAAGGTGAAACAAAATTGGACTGGAGAAATATAGAAATTGATAAGAACACATTCGAAGGATGAGAAATCAAAGAGGAAATGACTGAACCGGTTACTGAAACAATTGAACTATTTACTAAAAACAATTTTCCAATAACTATTGCACCAGATTTGACAATAAAGGAAGGGAGGTAAAATTCTTATTGTAAGCATTTATGTTGATGATCTTTTATTTACTGGAGACGATGAAGAATTATTGGAGAAGTTTAAACATTCAATGAAGAAAGAGTTTGATATGACTGACTTAGGTTAGATGAGATTTTTTCTTGGAATAGATGTAATACAAAGATTATATGGTATTTTTATATGTCAAAGAAAGTATGCTGCTGAAGTTTTAAATCGATTGGGTATAGAGAATTACAATTTTGTATGTAATCGCATTGTTCCAGGACAGAAAATTGGCAAAGATGAAAATAGTACAAAAGTAATGTAACTTTATATAAACAAATAGTGGAAAGTTTGATGTATCTCATAGCTACTCGTCCTGATTTCATGTTTGTTGTAAGTTTGATTAGTCGTTTTATGTCATGTCCAACACAACAACATTTTGCAGCAGGTAAAAGGGTTTTAAGGTACTTAAAAAGTACAGTAGATTATGATGTATTTTATAGAAAGGGAGGAGTTAGTAATTTAATTGGATTTACTGATAGTGACTATGTCGGAGGCATGAAAGATAGCAAGAGTACTTTAGGCTGTGTTTATGATGAGTGGAGGAGAGCAGTAGCTTGATATTCTCGTAAGCAGCCTATAGTCACCTGATCAATCACAGAAGCTGAGTTTGTTCCTGCTAGTGGCTGTGCATGCCAAGCTGTTTGGATGAGGAGGATACTCAAAGAGATTGGTCACTCTCAAATAGAAGGAACAAAGCTAATATGTGATAATACTTCAACTATTAAGCTATCCAAAAATCCAGTTATATTCCAAACACATAAAAGTAAGATTTCACTTTCTTAGAGATTTTACAAAAGAAGGAACTGTTAATTTATTATTTTGTAATACCCGAAATCAACTTGTTGATTTGTTGACAAAGCCTCTCAAAATTAAAAGCATTTTAGAAGTTGTGTGAAGAACTTAGTGGGCAAAGAGGAGGAATTGTTAAAAGAATTTGATTAGGTCAAAACAGTGAGAGTATTTTTAAGTATTTAGGTTTAATATTTTCCAACATTTTTGTAGAAGATTTGTTTTTTTTTGTATTTGAGGTAAGTTTCCGAGTATTTGTAAAGCTATTCTTCAATAATATCGTCACTCCAAACTTCAATAGTTTATGTTTCTGGTTAGTTATTCTCAAAATCTAACCACTTGAACACGTTAAGGTTGGTAAAAATAAATATTTAGGGTGAATTCTCAAAATCTAATATATTAAATTTGAAGCGAAAACTTTAAATTAAATATATTAAACTTTATCATAAAACATAAACTTTATCTTAAAACACTGGCATAGAATTACTTGTTCGAAAATATTTTTAAAACGACATAACGAAATACTAAATGAAATAAATAAACATTAAAAGTAAACAATCTATTCTAACCTAAGTCTAATAAAATAAATATAGTTACTATATGCATGTGTCATGGTCTCAAGATGCAATGTCATAGTCGGCACGAATGCCTTGTTTTTATCTGGCTTGAGTATTAAAAAAAAAATACATAGTAAGCAACCACCCTATCGAAGTTAAGTGCAAACACATAAAAATTCATGAGTGGAACTCATCATATCAGTTTATTTTCCTGCCGCGGCTTTTTTAACAGACAACTTAGATGTGTACTTAATTCTCCTACACACGGTCCACACGTGCGAGGACCCACTAGTCGATTCACACACCTCCTAGCCCACTTTCTGGTTGGGCGAGCATTCTTTGGTAAACATAGTGATTGTTATCATGACTCGTAGCGTACGCGTCCGTACTATCGTGAAGGAATAGGGGTACCCCCAATCCATGAACACACAATAATACATGAGGCCCAAACATTTTTCCATTTTTATTATCATTTAATACCACGGGCTTATTAGAGTAACAATATTTTTTTTTTTTACCAAAACACAATTAGTACATTTATTACCTCATTTATGAATAGGAACCATTAATATTTACTTACACACAAAATTAACCTAACCCCTCTAATTTTTTCTTACCCATATTAAAGACGTACATGTCTTTAATAACATAGGTAGAAATTTAAAATAAAACATTTTCAAATGGAGCTACGGACTTAATTGATTAATTTAAAAGAAGAAAATAAAAATAACATATTATTTGAGTGTCATTTGAGTGTCAAAATGAAAAGCCACCTATCAAAACAATGCATACTATTTATCTAAAATCACTATCATCATCCTAACATACTCTTAAAAATATACTTAGTAAGTAACATATTTGTAGACTCTCATCGCTTCCTTCTTCTACTAGGTTCCCACAGCTTTCTTTGGTCTATACGAAGTTTCAATTGATTCTATATTGATCATCTACCTGTGTAGTCCTTAGTCCTTCATCGAGACTAGTTTATGAGGTCACAGTGCCGGTCTTGACTCATTTCTAAAATCAATAGAAGTATTCATACTAAACTAGCTATGTGCGTATTCCCTAACTCTTTCAAGATCGGTTTATGAGGTTGTAGTGTCAACCTTGACTCATTTCTAAAAGGATCACCAAGGACTGTAAGTACGTAGAAGGTAAGCTTTCACGCCTTTACAACGTTCCTTGTCGTCAAATTTGAGAGTGAGTTTCGGATTGGATTGAATACTCACGAATCTGTGCATTATAGGGTCTTACACGAGGTAATACAACGTGGGAGGTGAAGAGGAAAGATAAACGATGAAGAATCGAAGAAAAAATGGCGAGCATCGATGTTAGAGACGATTTCAAGAAGAGAGAGAAATTTTGTCAGAAAAATTGCGTGAATTGGGTCAAGAAGACGAAAGTCCGTGGACTTTGGTTCGAATTCGAATCGGGTATCCAAACGCGTGCAACCCCCAAGCGCCTTGGCCCAAACTGCTATAGAACTTCAGCCCGAGAATGCGCGCCAATAGCCTGCTGACCATTGAATTCTCGAGGCCTAAATCGAACGTTTCGACCCAGTCCACACAGCCAGCCTAGGCAACCTGCAACAGTCGTGACCTACTACCCACAATTCACGACCCGCACACACGACCGACACCTCGACCTGAAGCTGTTTGCACATGTGTCGGTCTCCTTTTATGCCACATGGCACACCGGCAGCGAATAAGGCAAACTCGTGCTCAAATGCGTCCCACTAGTAGAGACATCGGGAGATCTGACACTTTGGTGACAGGTACACTACCTATTTTAAGTTCTTATGCTTTTGCTATATTTGATTTTGGTTGTGGGCACTCTTTTATATCTTCTCCTTTTGTTACACAAGCAGGATTCGAACTAGAACCCCCCCCCCCCCCCCCCC
>NW_019272037.1:272028-361725 GCF_002738345.1 Cucurbita maxima
CCCCCCCCCCCCCTATTGCATGTATTGTGTGCGAGTACTCCGTGGGGGTAGACTTGGTAGCTAAAGATAGAGTAAAAGATGATCGAGTAACCATAACCAATCAAACCCTAAGCGTAGACCTGATAGTAGTTAGCATGATAGACTTCTATGTAATACTAGGCATGGATTGGTTAGCTGAAGACTACGCTAGTATAGATTTTCGTAAAAATGAAGTGATATTCTCACCGTTATTTGGACCCAACTTTAAGTTTAAGGGTACATGCATTAGGACTACCCAAAGGTAGTCTCAATGATGGGCTAAGAGACTAGTTCAACTAGGGGTTTGACTATATTAGCATGTGTGGTAGATGTAAGAGAAAAGGAAAAGAACCTAGACACTATACTAGTTGTGAACAAATTTCTAAAAGCTTTTCGCAAGACCTACCAGGAATACCCCCTTCCCAAGCGGAAGACTTTGCCATAGAACTTGAGCTGGGAACTGGGCCTATTTCCGAAACACTCTATCGCATGGCGGCAGCAAGGTTGAAAGAACTCAAGGTGCAGTTACAAGGCCTACTGAACAAAGGATTCGTCCGACTTTGCGTATCCCCTTGGGGTGCACTGGTGTTGTTTGTCAAAAAGAAGGATGAATGGATGTGTCTGTGCATCGATTATGGAGATCTAAATAAGAGGACAATAAAAAAAACAAGTACCTTCTCCCTCACATAGAAGACCTATTTGACCAACCTAGGGAGGCCATGGTATTTTCCAAGATAGACCTTCGGTCAGGGTACCATCAAATCAAGATTAAAGAAGGAGATGTACCAAAAACAATGTTTAGAACAAGATACAGTCACTACGAGTTTGTGGTAATGTCGTTTGGCCTCACCAATGCTCCAACTGTGTTTATGGAATTAATGAATTGAGTGTTGCTCATTAGTGTTTATAGACGACATCCTAGTATACTTGAAAATGGACAAAGAACAACTCCGAAAAGTTCTAACAACCCTAGGAGAGAACAAGTTGTACGTCAAGTTCTCAAAATAATGTATGAATCTTATTGTGATATAATATAATTATAATGTCTATTATGTTTTAAATTCTCTTTATTCTATTATTTCATGAATAATTTGGCTGTCCTTTTTAGAGTCATCGAGTATCGGTCCTTACATAACAAATGTGTCAAGAAGCACGTCAGACTTATTAAGTTGAATTTGTTCCTCAAAATTGAACTCGTATATATAGGGTCATTTTACCCCTTTAGCTTAACCTCAATATTTAGAGAAATTCTCATGAGTAAGTTGAGAGCCAAGAAGGTATGGATCAAGCTAATCAAATGAGGGAAGATTTGGATATATTTTCGATTAAGAGAATTTGGAAGCCAAACTTGTTTCATCAAGAGATAGTAAGCTAAAAGTGAGTGAAACATGAGAACCCATACGAGTTTCAAAAGTTGGTACCAAACCCAGAAAACAAAAACTTGACTTTAACATTCTCCCTAATTTTTTTAATAATAAGGCTTGAAATTGGTTTCATTGAATTCATACGAAGTTCTACAACTCTATAGTAAAATCCACGTGGAATGAATGCTTGAAAAATATAAACTCGAAGTAGTATTTTCAATCATTAGAATTTAGAAAAAATGATGAGAATAATATAGTCCATCATCATTACTACAAATGTAACGACCCGAAATTTTTCTACTTAATTTAAGGTTGCTGCTGTATACATATCATGCACATTGAATGCGTAAAGACTTCATTTAAATTCTATAAAACATAACTTTTATCTTAAAACACAGTCATGAACTTATGTGTAAAACACCTTTAAAAAACGACATAACAAAAGGCTAAATAAAATAAATAAAGGTTTAAATTAAAAACATCCTATTCTAGCCTAAGTCTAAGAAAATACATCAATTTTATAGTAAAACAAACCCTAAACCCTATGCATGTGTCATGGTCTCGAGTTGCGCCGCCGTCATTAACCGTACATGAATGTCTTGCCTTAACCTGAAAAATATAGTAGCACATGACTTGAGTATTTAAAGAAATACTCAGTAAGTGACCTAAATATTGGGGGTTAAATGTAAGAACATGCTATGACGGGACCTATCCTTCCAGTCTATTTTTCTACGGTACTATCCTAATGGGTAACTTGGATGTGTACCGTATACTCTACACACAACCCATACGTTCGAGTATAGACTCACCAGTCAGTTCGCACACCGCTGGGCCACTTTTTTTGTCGGGTGATCATACTCTAGTAGCTTATTAGGTTGGACACCCGTTAGAACTAGTAACCGTCACAGCAACATTAGGTTAAATATAATGATTATTCTCCTACCTGACCGTCGCAGCATTATGATAAACATAATGATCGCTCTCTTGCTTGGTCATCACAGCATTATGATAACCATAATGATTGTTTTCCTGCCTCGTAACGTACGCGTTTGTACTATCGTGAAGGGTAAGGGGTATTCCTCAATACATGAACACACAATAATACATGAGGTCCCAACATTTTTTTTCCATTTTCATTATCATTTAATACAACCCTGCTAGCGTTTCGTACATATCATATCGTATTTCATATCATTTCACAGTTTATTTATCATATCATTTATTTTATATTTCATGGATACGTTGGGGTTGTATTTCATGCTAGTTCTTTGTTTTGCATGTCAATCACATCATATTATTCAAATTACATAACTATATCATATCATAACATTCGATGCTTATAGACATAATAATATTCATCATATACATGTCATACCATAACATATTACGTAATTTACTAAAACTTCTCACAAAATCTTATTGATTCTAGAGTTATTTCTACCTAACAAAAAAAACCTAATAATTCGATAAGGGAAAAATATAAAAATTGATTTCTTACCCCAAACTGAACAAAGCAAAAACGAGATCTGAAATATAACTTATAAAGATGTGAGTTGAGGAGAGATTATTGGAAAGGGATTATCTTTAAGAGATGTGAGATGAGTTGACTAGAGATTATTGGAAAAGAAGGGTTATTTATTTATTTATTTATTTATTTATTTATTTATTTATTATTATTTAAATAATAATAATTTTTATTTATTTATTTTTTTTTTTTAGGCTATTACAATCAAGATTTATTATTTTTTTTTATTGGGTGTTTATAACTTAAATGGAAAGAACTTTTATTCAATAAAATGTTCATAACACTATTTATTTTTTTTAAAGATTTTTGAATTTATAATTGTTTGTGAGATCATAAATACTGGAAAACATTATTATTATATTTATCTTTTAGTTCATACTTATATTTTATTATATCTAAAACAAAAATTATTTAAAACCTAACCTTCTTGCGCATAAGTAAAAATGTCTATTATTTATCTTTTGACACTAATACATTTTTTTCATATTTGATTATAACACAAATTCTCGTTTTTCAAAATCTGAGTTTGAGAGACTATTTTGATCATGCGCAACACATCCCTTTGCTCCAATCCGAACACCTTTCACAACCAGCCCTCTCTTCCAATGCCCTTCATGTTCATAAAAGCCAAATTCAATCTCATCTGCTTCCACAACCATGGTTATCTACCTTGAACTCAATAACAATCTCAAACCACTGGTTTTTTTTGTTTATTCTCTTAATTTAAAATTATAAAATCGAGAACAATATATAATTTTTTTTTTTTGGATGATAATAGTAATTGATTCACCAACATGTAACTAATTTTTATTATTGTTAAAAATATATTAAATAGTGTATTTAATTTTTTTAAAGTCTCGTACCAAAAATAAAAGTAATTTTCTTTTGTAAATGTTTTTAATTACTTCTTGCTTGGGTGGTCGTCCTAGTATATGCTACTTTGGTTGTGCTATAACTAGATGGATGTTCTTGCAATTGCTCCTGCTTTTTCGACCACCAACTCTCCGTTTTAATCTTAATGTGATATAAAAGTTTAGAAAGATTTTACTACTTTTCGAAAATGAATTCATCCGATGATTATTTTTAATTATTTTGGAGGGAGGAATGCCTTTTGTCTATGAAATTTGTTTTTATATAAAACTATGAATAAATTATAAAAAAAAATAAAAAGGAACTATTTATGCCTTAAAAAGAAGATTCAAGTATTTATATTATTTTCTATTTATGATCCTCAAAATACATTTTAATTCTTTTAAAAGATATATTTTACTTTTCATTTACCCTTTGTGTTTTGAAAAAATAATTAACAATTTTTTTTAAGTAGAAAATAACATCTATTTTAATTATTTATAAAAAAAAATGACACATCCTTCTATTCTATTTGACATACGAAAAACATAAAACTAGAACGGTTATTTTGTTGAAAGTTAGTTATAATTTTTTTCTAGCAATATTTATGAGTTGATATTGTGCATTAATCACAATTATTTATGAAGCCAAATAAATAAATTAAATTAAAAACTAATAATTTATCTGTGATACTGTGAATTTAAATGTTAACCGAATTAAAGAGAAAAAAAATACATAATACAGATAAGAGAAAGAAAAGATTTGGGAGAAAATTAATTAGAATACAATAAAAATACAAAGAAAAAACGAAAAATACAGAAAAGATTCGTAAACAAGAATTAATTAGAATACTAAAAAAAATACATAGAGAAGACTATAGACACTCCAGAAATACTTGTTAACAAAATCAAAAGAAAAGAAGAAAAATACAAGAGAAACAAAATCAAAATAAATAAATAAATAAATAAAAAAAGAGAAAATACATAGTTTACAATCAAAAGGAAAGAAATAAAAGAGGAAATACAGAAAAGAGAAAAATAAATAAATAAATAAATAAAGAGAGCAGGAAAGAGAGGAAAAGAAGAAATGTAGAGAATGCCAAAATACAAAATAAAATAAAATAAAACATAGAAAGAGAAAAATTGACAATAATATCTCTAAACAAAAATTAAGAGATAAAGTAAAGTAGACAAAGTAACCCTTCAAAAAAAAAAAAAAATAGATAATGAAATCTTAATAAAAAAGAAATATATATATATTTAGAGGTATATTATAACGCTCCAAGACTTTATTTATGTAAAGTCTTTAATGCTCGCATGAATTCTAGCACATGAACCATTATAAAAGTTAGAGAATTGAACGTGAAATTGATGTCATGAATTCATATAGGTTGACTAAGATACAAAGGACAAAATCGAACTTTCAACAAGGATAAATTGGTGACACGAGTATAAGCTAATCAGGTAAGTGGCCTATAGCTATAAGATAGGCTAAAAATTGTATGAGTTATAATGATGTATGAGCTGTATCGTATGATGTCGTATGAGTATACGATGATGTATGAGTTACGATGCTTGATGATGTTCGTAGTATATATATTTCGATGAATGACGTACTTGATATGCTTGATGAGTATGATGATTGCGTGACGTTTACCTTAATATGATGATGTTTTCCATATTCAGCATGCTATATGATGATGAGATTCATATTGTCTCATGTCGTTAGATTGACATAGGACACAACCCTAAGAGCATGAAAACGATATTAATACAAATATCCACGAGTATGTGTTACCTAGATTAACAAAGAGATGAGACTAGAGGGTTGGGTCAGAAGAGACATTATGATAGATTTAGAAGGACCTCATGCATATTGTATGTTGATAAGCATAATGCTACTTCCCCTAGAGATGATGAGTGCGGACGCGCACAGTATAATGATGAGTGCGAATGCGCACAGATGAGGGTGTTCATGAGGCACATGACATTATGGGGTTCGCTGACCTCCATACGTCGCTACAGATTAGCTTGACCAGAGGGTTCAGGGGGTGTGCGAGCGCCTTGGGGATTCACACTCGCATGTGTGAGTCTTGTGTAGGGAACTACTATGCATCCAATTTGTCTGAGACTAGAGGCCACCCCGATGATGATTAGAGATAGGTCCCTGAATCATGATTGAATGCGTTTGTATTTGCATGGGCTCCTATAGTGGGGCCACTTACCGAGTATTCTTCGAAATACTTAGGTTGTGTGCCAGATCATTTTTTAGGTAAATGCAAGGTGCACTTGTATGGAGGGCAGCGGCATCGCGAGTAGAGATTGTGGCTCGTTCATAGGGTAGACTCATATTTAAATTCCTAGTCTTATGTTATTAAGGTTTTTTTGCATTTCATTATTTTAAATTATTTAGTGTTTGTTTGCATTTTCTTTAAATTTCAGTATTTCATATTTAAACATGTAAGACCATGACTGTGTGTTTCAGAAAAGAAGTTGTTTTAAGCATTTTTCGAACTTTATGTTATAAATGATGTTCATGTAAGAGTTCTACTTCCGCATTATAGATGAACATGAGACGTTAGTAGCAATTCTGAGTACTTGGAAATTTAGGGTGATTACAAAGCAAAACTTGAAACATTGGTTTGGATTTTAGATTTCCAAGAAATAATTAAATTTACCAGTAATATGCAAAACTTTGATCTCGACATTGGTTTGTTTTTAAGACTTTAAAAAAAAAAAAGTTGAATTTCACGGAAAGATGCAAAACCCAGCAATAGACCGATGTATTCAGAACTTGAAAGGTTGTCTCCCAATGTGGTTTTATTAGTTCATGCATAAATGATTTACTCAAGGATTAGTATTTTTCCCATTTAATTGGATTGGAACAAGTAAATATACTGGTTGATCTGAATGATGAATGTAATAAGGACGTGTTAAATTAATATTTGAAATTTTGAAGCTAGATTTGGCTAATTCCGCCAAAAAGAAAATTTGGATATTTAAGAACACTAAGAAATCGATGTTCCCTTGAATCACTTGAGAGTTTGCTCATCATCAAATCATTTCATTACTGAATCCCGTAAAGATGTGAAAGAAAATACGAACATCTTGAGTATGCCACCTTTAAGCTTTGGTGAGAAATTTGAAGATACTTGTCACGTAGTCTTGAGATGAGGAGAATAATTGAGAACATCCGTAGCCAATTCAAGATCCAGATTGAGATTTGAAGGCTACCTGCTGGTGTCGAAATTTGGATAGCTCGCCACAAACATCTTAATATGAATATGTTCTTGATTTTATTGTTGGGAGAAAAAATATCGTGATTTGTGGTGCTCAAAAAGAGACAATAGTTATAGAGACCAGAAATTAAAACTTTTGAGATGTGGGCTTAAAAGGATGTATATCTTGTGAAAGGTGAACCCAATTCATTTGTCGTCCTCTATTTCGATCACTTTTCTTCTGTTCTTTCTCTTCTCCTGCGACACATGTTAAGAATGATTCTCTGTTACCATGTTAAGGATGAGAAACGGTGGGATTAAAAGTCCAAGCTTTATTAGTGTTTACCGTTTAAATAAGATACAAACTATCAACTAACCTCTAAAAAAATGATTCTCTGTTACCATGTTTACCGTTTAGTAAGCTAAAAGTCGGTGAAGCATGAGAACCAATACGAGTTTCACGTAATTGTTTGCTGTGTTTATACTTACCCGGATTGGTAAACCAAAAAAAAAGTAGTATTACGTATATTTTATTGTATCTAAAACAAAATGTATTTAAAACTTGACCTTATTGCCGGTAAGCAAAAGGTGCTGTTATTTATGTTTGCAAGCTAGTACATTCTTTTCATATTGGATCATAACACAAACTCTGGCCTCTCAAAATCAAAATAAGTGTAGTCTGAGTTCGAGAGAGAGGATTTCGATCATGCGCAACCACATCCCTTTGCTCCAATCCGAACGCCTTTCACGAGCAGCCCCCTCTTCCAATGCCCTCCATGTTCAAAAAAGGCAAACTCGATCTCGCCGCTACTTCCACAGCCATGGTTGCCTACCTTGAACTCAACAACAATCTCAAACCACTGGTTTTGTGGCTTCCCCAACAGGCATTCCTGGCGCGCTATCTTGCTCCCATCTGGCTTCTTCAACTCGATGTTCAGTGGAGCATTCCACCCGGAGGCTCTACTATTCAGCTGTACCTGAAGTGCTACCTCATACACAACATTTTGTGAGAGCATAGACTCGTTGATCTTTCCACGAATGTCCAGCCAAGATACTTCAATAAGCTCTGCAACGTTGCTATCGCCACTGCAAGTGTTTAGACACCCGAGTGAGAGAGATCAGGAAATCAAGTTCTTATCATTTTTTCCCCTTGAGAAATTAGTTAAAAAATTATACCAGGATCCCCATTTCCAGTATCTCTTATCTTCAATCCAAGCTATTGAGAGAGCTCTTGCAAATATAAAGTACCAGTTGCTGTTTGACTTCTTATCAAAGATGTACTTCTGCATTCAAAGTAAAGAAAGCCAATATTCTGATTTAATATGGTTATGATATACAAAGCTGAGTAAAATGAGTTGAAGTATATATGGTTGCACTTACTATAGCTCCCTTGTTCAAGAGGATCCCAGCAACAAGTTGGTCATAAAGCTTAAGGAAGGAGGGATAGTGCAGTGCTACGTCAGCATTCTTCAAAATAACATCCAAGCAATGACCGAGCTTCACTTCTCCTCCTAATTTCTCTCTGGCTTCCTTCTCTTTGTTGTCCATTGCAGTGCCTTCTCTTTATGAACAGAAGTGAGATATGAGTTAATGTGAGAGGGAAGAAGGGATATATATAACCCCTTCTTTGCTGCACTATTTTCAACCTAAGCCATGCTTATTTCTTATTTTCATACGCGTGTCTATCTCTATGTCTATTTGATACCGAACTGTTTTACCGTCTATAATAATCTATCTTCTTTTAAGAAATCAACGTCCTCTTTGATATATTCTTTTACTTTAAGATTTTAAAAATTATAAAATCAAGAACAATATTTTTATTTATTTATTTATTTATTTATTATGATAATGGTAATTGATTCCCCCATGGAAAATTATAATTAAATATATCATATCTAATTTATTTTATTTAAAAAGTGTTGGTCTCTTTTTAATTACTTCTTGCTCGGGTGGTTGTCGTCGTATATGCTACTTTGGCTGTGCTATAACTAGATGGATGTTCTTGCAATTGCTCAACCTGCCTTTTCGACCCCCAATACTCCATTTTAACTTTACCGTCGTAGAGAAGTTTTGAAAGATTTTACTACTTCAAGAAAATGAATTAATCCAACGGTTGTTTTTAATTATTTTGTATGGATGAATGCATTTTGTCTATGAAATTTATTTTTAGATAAATCTAAGAATACACGAATTTAATTTAGAATATGAACTATTTAGGCCTTAAAAAGGAAGGTTCTATTATTTTCGGTTCATGATGCCCGAAAAGAAAAGTAAAAGAAATGAAAAGACATTTTAATTCTTTTAAAAAATATATTTTCCTTTTCATTTATATTTGTGTTTTGAAAAATAATTAACCATTTTTTAATAGAAAATAGCATATATTGTAATTAAAACCTTAATTAAATATAATATTTTGTTCGTTAATAAATTAAAAAATATATATTAAATAAAAAATCTATTTGACACACGAAAAAAATAAAACTAGAACAGTTATTTTGTTGAAAGTTATAATTTTTTTCTACCGTTATTTATTCGTCGATATTGTACATTAATCACATTTATTTACTCATCTTCGAACGCTTGAGTTTTATTTAGACTATGGATTTTTAAGGATATCTATTTTTAATAAATTTAATCTTAGAATTTATAAAAAAATTTCTTGGATAATGTGATGTTTGATACTTTCTCCTTTAGGAAAGTTAAATAGAAAGATCTTATTTAATATAAAGAATAAATTAAATAAATGTGGTGATGATCTTTATTTGGAATTATCTCAAAAGAATATTTTGGAGATATTGTTGACCACGAAAGGTTACGTAATCTTACAATAAATATCGAATAAAGTTGTAGCTAATTTTTAATTTATTAGCTTCAACTCTTCCAACGATTGAATTTTCTCCCCAAAATTTTTTCCCGTGCTTGAACCGGCTATGGTAAAAATCTCTAAACAAAATCTTTAATAAATTACAAAAAAATACCTAATATATTAATTATTAATTTCAAAAATTCGAGAACTTATTTTAATTAATTTCATTCTTTCTAGCGTTATTATGAGTTAGTAAAGAGATTTTATACACCCATAGATTATAAGCTCTCATAAAACAAAATTAATTAATTAAACTCTTCAATCAATCAATTTTATAGAGCATGTTATGTCCATTAATATATACTGCGATCAAATCTTATGGCTTTAAATAGAATGTGACAACCTTGTGTTTATAAAATGATAGTCAACTCTACAGTAGCTTTCCTAGTGTTGTATGTTGACGATATCTTACTCATTGGAAATGATGTGCGATTTCTGACTCCAACTAAGCATTGGCTAGCGATACAATTTCAAATGAAAGCTTTGGGAGAGGCTCAGTTTGTTCTTGGAATACAAATTGTTCGGAATCACAAGAACAAAACACTAACGTTGTCTCAGGCATCGTACATCGACAAAATGTTTATTCGATATAAGATGCATGACTCCAAGAAAATACAGCCATGGTCTTACGTGTTTAAATACGAAATACTGAAATTTATGGAAAATAAAAGCAATACAAAATAATTTAAAACAATGAAATGCATAACAACCTATTCTAACCTAAAATAAGAAATTTACATATGAATCTACATTATGCATGTGCTACAGTCTCTGCTTGCGATGCCCCCGTCCTCTGTACAAATGCGCCTTGCGTTTACCTGAAAAATGATGTGACACACACCCTGAGTATTTTGAAGAATACTCAGTATGCGGTCCCACTATAGGGGGCCATGCAATGCAAACACATGCAATCATGACTTAGGGACCTATTTCTAACATCACAGGGGTGACCTCCCGTCTTGACAAATTTGATGTGTAGTACTTCCCTACACACGACTCACACTAGTGAGTGTGAATCTCCAGGGTACTTGTGCACCCCTGGACCTTCTAGTCAAGCTAATCTATAGCGACATCCGGAGGTCAGAGGAACCGTATAGTGTCATGAGCCTCATGAACACCCTCATCATCATATTGTGCGCATTCGCACTCATCATCATACTGTGCGCGTCCACACTCATCATCTCTAGGGAGAGTAGCCATATGCTTATGAATATACAATATACATGAGGTCCCTTTAAATCCATCATAATGTCTCTTCTGACACAACCCTCTAGTCTCATCTCTTTGTTACTCTAGGTAACACATATTCGTGGATATTTATATTAATATCATATTCATGCTTTTAGGGTTGTGTCCTATGTCAATCTAACGACATGATGCAATATGACACTCATCATCATATAACATGCTCAATATGGGAAACATCATCATATTAAGGTAAACGTCATGAAACCATCATACTCATCATATTGCCATAAATTGCATCAAGCATATCAAGTACGTCATTCATCGAAATATATATATATACTACGCACATCATCATGATGGTGTTAATATAACACATGCGGAAGCAATTTGGATCTTAGGCACTCTAAGTACATCAATTATAGTAAATTAGCTAGCATGTTCAAAAACATTAAAACTAAATGAGTTTGAATACTAATCTTTTGTCGCTCAAGTTTCTTTTTCCTCACGAACTGGTTTCGAACCACCACTAGTGTCTTCTCCACTATTGTTCGGCCTTAGAACGGGATTATGAAATCCAGTGAGTGACTAAATTTGGGAGGGATTTAGTATACATGAAAAGAGAGTTTTTAAGATTTTTTTTTTCAAGGTTTTGCCCTTGGAAGACCTTTTGTATATCATGATCACTTTATTTATAAAGTCATGTTTTCATGTTAATGCAAATTTGAGATCAGCAAATTTTGACAC
This sequence comes from Cucurbita maxima, assembly GCF_002738345.1. NCBI lineage: Eukaryota > Viridiplantae > Streptophyta > Magnoliopsida > Cucurbitales > Cucurbitaceae > Cucurbita > Cucurbita maxima. The sequence continues at coordinate 283,800 of NW_019272037.1, forward strand.
TCAAAATTCCACTCAAATGTTTGGGATTATGTGGCAAGCATAAGTTTGAGATCACCAAATTTTGACACTCAAAATTTCACTCAAATTTGTGGGTTTATTTGGCAAGCATGCAAGTTTGGTTAAACCAAATTTTGACACCTCAAAATTCCATTAACTCAAACATAGATTTTTCTATTAATTGAAGTCATCATTTTGATTTTCTTCATTTTGATTTAACAATCAATTTGAATTGTTAATTTCAAATTAAAGCAATATTAAATGATTAATTAAACTATTTAATTAATATTTAATATTAATTCAAATGTCAATCCCAATTAATTCCGACACATATTTGATTAAGATATTTAAATCTTATTTAAATATCTTAGATTCTTTCTTTTTGTTTAATTCGTAAATAAAACAAAAATGCGGTTAAATATATCGTATATATATAGCACATTCTCCCTAATTTGAATTCGAACACTTCGAACTCACTCATCACATTGTTCTATGGTTTAGTCCAATATGAGCTAGCAGAGGGACCTAATGAACCTATAGATCATGGGCTCCAACGATCCAAGATTAACTGGTTAAACTCATTAACCTTATTAACCAACATTCGTTAACTACTAGGACACTTCATTATAGCCTAGTAGTTGCACTCCCCTCCCTATAGATATATTTCTGTCCATTTGATATAACCATGATTAGTAAGTCGATCTTTCACAGGTTGTTCGTAACTAGAGTTTGGTCAATTTACCATTTTATCCCTGAAGTTACTTCTTGTTCCTTATGTCTCACTGATCCTCTAATGAACAATTGGTTTGTGGTCCAACTAGTAAACCGAATCTCTCTCAGGCCAATGAGAGGGTGGGGCCCCCTGTTCAAGACCTAGAGTCAGTATTTAAGGGAATTACCTCTCTTCTATCCCTAAAAGTGGGTAGGAGTAAATTCTATCTTGCACCCCACGTCCCTAGCCATTTACCCAGTCTTACCCCTGAAATGGGAGGCCTATTGAGTTGGCGAACTTGAGCCACTCTCACCCATGCAAATCTAAGGATAATTTCGAATAAACAAGATTTCATGGTTAGCTCAGATTAAAATCGAGTTACCTAGGTCATCGAATGAAAAGAAAATCAGTCTCAGCAATAAGCGACATTATAAAGTGAGAGTGATTTTCTTCATGGTTCGATCTTAAGCAATATTCATTGCATAGGACGCCCCCACTCACATGTCTCCGCATGTACAATTTAGTGATCACATTGTTTATGTCATATACAAAAGTGGGCCGCATCCATAATGTCCCCAGGATAAGGTACTCAGCCTTATCCCTGTACTATAGATCATTTTGACTGTATACTTGAACTTGATCCACTTTTATGTCTCTACATATAGTTCAAGTAATCATACTATAGTCAGAGTGTTTTTAGTTTATTGAATTTAGATTAATAATCGTAAGTTTACTTTATTCAATAACAATCTTTACTGAATAAACAACAATAATAACTTTATTGAAAATAGAATATGTTTTTGTTTACCAACTGAGTTTTAGGACATAAAATCCAACAAACTCCCACTTGGATTAAAACTCTAGTGGGGTTTTATAACATTGAGTAGAGAGAAAGACATAAATACAATAAACTAGGGCATCACATACGTCTTTTCTCCCACTTGCCCTAGATTACATAACTCGTAGTCCTAGACTCACTAGGTGCCCTTCAAACACTTTAGCCGTGAGGGGCTTTGTAAATGGATCAGCAATGTTGTGCTCTGAAGCTATCTGTGTGACGATCACATCTCCTTGTTGCACAATCTCCCTTATGAGATGATATTTGTGCTCAATATGTTTTCCTCGCTTATGGCTTCTTGGTTCTTTTGAATTTGCAACTGCTACACTATTATCACAATAAAGAGTGACGGGAAGATGCATATTTGGAACGACTTCCAAATCAGTTAAGAACTTCCTAAGCCATATAGATTCTTTCGTTGCTTCACAAGTAGCAACATACTCAGCCTCCATGGTGGAATCAACAATGCAACCTTGCTTTATGCTTCTCCATATTATTGCTCCTCCATTCAGTGTGAAGACAGATCCTGATGTCGATTTTCTCGAATCTACATCGGTCTGAAAATCTGAGTCGGTGTACCCTGTAAGGATCAAATCCTTAGCACCGTACATTAGCATATAGTCTCTCGTTCTCCTAAGATACTTGAGGATATTCTTAACGGCAGTCCAATGAGCACGTCCCGGATTGGACTGATATCTGCTAATAATTCCCACAGCATAGCATATGTCGGGTCGGGTACATAGCATGGCATACATCAGACTATCGACTACTGATGCATAGGGAATGTGTCTCATATCTTCAACTTCTTGAGGTGTCTTAGGACTTTGTTCCTTCGACAAATGAACTTCATGCCTGAAAGGTAATATTCCTTTCTTGGAGTCCTGCATCTTATATCGAATAAACATTTTGTCGATGTACGATGCCTGAGACAACATTAGTGTTTTGTTCTTGTGATTCCGAACAATTTGTATTCCAAGAACAAACTGAGCCTCTCCCAAAGCTTTCATTTGAAATTGTATCGCTAGCCAATGCTTAGTTGGAGTCAGAAATCGCACATCATTTCCAATGAGTAAGATATCGTCAACATACAACACTAGGAAAGCTACTGTAGAGTTGACTATCATTTTATAAACACAAGGTTGTCACATTCTATTTAAAGCCATAAGATTTGATCGCAGTATATATTAATGGACATAACATGCTCTATAAAATTGATTGATTGAAGAGTTTAATTAATTAATTTTGTTTTATGAGAGCTTATAATCTATGGGTGTATAAAATCTCTTTACTAACTCATAATAACGCTAGAAAGAATGAAATTAATTAAAATAAGTTCTCGAATTTTTGAAATTAATAATTAATATATTAGGTATTTTTTTGTAATTTATTAAAGATTTTGTTTAGAGATTTTTACCATAGCCGGTTCAAGCACGGGAAAAAATTTTGGGGAGAAAATTCAATCGTTGGAAGAGTTGAAGCTAATAAATTAAAAATTAGCTACAACTTTATTCGATATTTATTGTAAGATTACGTAACCTTTCGTGGTCAACAATATCTCCAAAATATTCTTTTGAGATAATTCCAAATAAAGATCATCACCACATTTATTTAATTTATTCTTTATATTAAATAAGATCTTTCTATTTAACTTTCCTAAAGGAGAAAGTATCAAACATCACATTATCCAAGAAATTTTTTTATAAATTCTAAGATTAAATTTATTAAAAATAGATATCCTTAAAAATCCATAGTCTAAATAAAACTCAAGCGTTCGAAGATGAGTAAATAAATGTGATTAATGTACAATATCGACGAATAAATAACGGTAGAAAAAAATTATAACTTTCAACAAAATAACTGTTCTAGTTTTATTTTTTTCGTGTGTCAAATAGATTTTTTATTTAATATATATTTTTTAATTTATTAACGAACAAAATATTATATTTAATTAAGGTTTTAATTACAATATATGCTATTTTCTATTAAAAAATGGTTAATTATTTTTCAAAACACAAATATAAATGAAAAGGAAAATATATTTTTTAAAAGAATTAAAATGTCTTTTCATTTCTTTTACTTTTCTTTTCGGGCATCATGAACCGAAAATAATAGAACCTTCCTTTTTAAGGCCTAAATAGTTCATATTCTAAATTAAATTCGTGTATTCTTAGATTTATCTAAAAATAAATTTCATAGACAAAATGCATTCATCCATACAAAATAATTAAAAACAACCGTTGGATTAATTCATTTTCTTGAAGTAGTAAAATCTTTCAAAACTTCTCTACGACGGTAAAGTTAAAATGGAGTATTGGGGGTCGAAAAGGCAGGTTGAGCAATTGCAAGAACATCCATCTAGTTATAGCACAGCCAAAGTAGCATATACGACGACAACCACCCGAGCAAGAAGTAATTAAAAAGAGACCAACACTTTTTAAATAAAATAAATTAGATATGATATATTTAATTATAATTTTCCATGGGGGAATCAATTACCATTATCATAATAAATAAATAAATAAATAAATAAAAATATTGTTCTTGATTTTATAATTTTTAAAATCTTAAAGTAAAAGAATATATCAAAGAGGACGTTGATTTCTTAAAAGAAGATAGATTATTATAGACGGTAAAACAGTTCGGTATCAAATAGACATAGAGATAGACACGCGTATGAAAATAAGAAATAAGCATGGCTTAGGTTGAAAATAGTGCAGCAAAGAAGGGGTTATATATATCCCTTCTTCCCTCTCACATTAACTCATATCTCACTTCTGTTCATAAAGAGAAGGCACTGCAATGGACAACAAAGAGAAGGAAGCCAGAGAGAAATTAGGAGGAGAAGTGAAGCTCGGTCATTGCTTGGATGTTATTTTGAAGAATGCTGACGTAGCACTGCACTATCCCTCCTTCCTTAAGCTTTATGACCAACTTGTTGCTGGGATCCTCTTGAACAAGGGAGCTATAGTAAGTGCAACCATATATACTTCAACTCATTTTACTCAGCTTTGTATATCATAACCATATTAAATCAGAATATTGGCTTTCTTTACTTTGAATGCAGAAGTACATCTTTGATAAGAAGTCAAACAGCAACTGGTACTTTATATTTGCAAGAGCTCTCTCAATAGCTTGGATTGAAGATAAGAGATACTGGAAATGGGGATCCTGGTATAATTTTTTAACTAATTTCTCAAGGGGAAAAAATGATAAGAACTTGATTTCCTGATCTCTCTCACTCGGGTGTCTAAACACTTGCAGTGGCGATAGCAACGTTGCAGAGCTTATTGAAGTATCTTGGCTGGACATTCGTGGAAAGATCAACGAGTCTATGCTCTCACAAAATGTTGTGTATGAGGTAGCACTTCAGGTACAGCTGAATAGTAGAGCCTCCGGGTGGAATGCTCCACTGAACATCGAGTTGAAGAAGCCAGATGGGAGCAAGATAGCGCGCCAGGAATGCCTGTTGGGGAAGCCACAAAACCAGTGGTTTGAGATTGTTGTTGAGTTCAAGGTAGGCAACCATGGCTGTGGAAGTAGCGGCGAGATCGAGTTTGCCTTTTTTGAACATGGAGGGCATTGGAAGAGGGGGCTGCTCGTGAAAGGCGTTCGGATTGGAGCAAAGGGATGTGGTTGCGCATGATCGAAATCCTCTCTCTCGAACTCAGACTACACTTATTTTGATTTTGAGAGGCCAGAGTTTGTGTTATGATCCAATATGAAAAGAATGTACTAGCTTGCAAACATAAATAACAGCACCTTTTGCTTACCGGCAATAAGGTCAAGTTTTAAATACATTTTGTTTTAGATACAATAAAATATACGTAATACTACTTTTTTTTTGGTTTACCAATCCGGGTAAGTATAAACACAGCAAACAATTACGTGAAACTCGTATTGGTTCTCATGCTTCACCGACTTTTGGCTTACTATCTCTTGATGAAACATGTTTCGCTTGTTGCAACAAAATCGTAACAAAGGGTTTCACCAAATGACATGAGCTAAGTTAGGAAAGTTTGGTTTCCAAATTCTCTTAATCGAAAATATATCCAAATCTTCACTCATTCGATTAGCTTCATCCATACCTTCTTTGCTCTCGGCCTCCTCATGAGAATTTCTCGGAATATCGAGGCTAAGCTAAAGGTGTAAAATGACCCTGTTGTAAAGTTCTATACAACCTCAATTTTGAGGAACAAATTAAGCTTAATCCGTCTTTATGGGCGTGCTTCTGCACATATTTGATATGTAAGGATCGGCTCTCGGCTCTCGATGACTCCAAAAAGGACCGGCAAATTTTTGACGAAATAAAATAAAATAAAACAAAGAGAATTTAAAACATGGTAGACATTATAGTTATATTATATCACAATAATGTACCTACATTTATATAAAAACGCAACTTAACCGTTAAAAGACAAAATAAGGAACATACACAAAACATTTAAAACAAAAGGGTGTGGAGGACGATGAGTGAGGCTTGTCTATGACACCTGTTCTAGAGTCCACTCCCAACCTTAGCTCCTTATTTACCTCGAAAAATATGAAAAACATGTAGTGAGTACAAAGATTTTGTAAGCTCCTTGATATTCTAGGGTACCACACTCTTTCTTTTCATGTTTTGGTTCTTGTTGTAAGTACTTGGGTGATTAAGTTCTTCTTGACTAGTGGGTTCGAGGTCTCAACCTTGGTTCTCATCGAAGAACCTTAGTACTGTGGTTCTGGGTTCTTGTCTTTAGAACTTGGATTTTGATCCTCGTTCTAGTCCTTGATCATTGTCTTGTTATTGGTCACTGTAGTAACCCAAAATTTTGAAATTTAGGGGGTGATTGTCCCACATTGCTTAAAGCTGAGAAGTGGGGGGTTGACCTCCACTACAAGAGGGAGGTCCCTCACTTCATTTTATTATCCCATTCGAATGCTTCGAAGCCAGTCGAAGAATACACTTTCTAATAGCTCAATAATATCATTTTGACTGATTCGACTTGGGTTTGATACGCTCGGACCCTTTCGTCTTAGTTTCAATTTTTCGAAACGTTTAAGGTTGGTATGACTACCTTTTAACTAGTTTAAATTTTTGGAGTTTAAGAAGGTATTTGTGCATAATTAGGCTTAGCTAGTTTAAATCAAGTTTAAATTATTTTATGCAAAACTAGGTGAACCAATTCCCTTAGTATAATTCTAACTTAGGATTGTTGAACTCCTCAGGTAGAATTAAATTTCAAAGAGCAATGTTAAGCTAATATCAAGGAGTCGTAGAATTCTAACTTATGATCTTTAGATGATGATGTGATGACGTTTGATAATGATGTGATGATGTTATATGATGACATGATGACGTTAGATAATGATGTGATGATGTTATATGATGATGTGATGATCATGCATAATAATAAGATGATGCGAGACGTATGATGATGAAATGACGATGTTCCTTATTAAGATGATGTGAATATATTAAATGTCACGATGCATTATGGAGACGAGTTTTCAAAGACAACCCTAGTTAATGTTAATGATGATGAATGTATGAAGGTCAATGCGTGCATGTTACTTAGAATAATATGTGAATGGTGTATAGGGTTGTGTCATAAAGATGATTTAAAGATGAAAGTTATAAGAACCTCATGCATTTTGTGTGTTCATATACATCGGGATACTTCTCCATTTATGATGATGAGTACGAACGCATACACTATGATGATGATGGTCATGCCTTGCATAACATTCAGGGGTCTGATGACCTTCGAACGTCGGTACGGATAGCTAACTCGACTATGATGGGTCCAAGGAGTGTGAACGGTCTGGGGACTCACGCTCGTACGTGTGGATTGTGTGTAGTGAAGTACTACACATCAAATTTTATCCGAACTGGAGACCACCCCTATAATAGTTTTAATGATAGGTCCCTTGAACATGAGTTGCATGTGTTTGCATTCCCTAACTCCAATAATGGGGTCACTCACTGAGTAGTTTTTAAAATACATAAGTCGTGTGCTACTTCTATTTCTTGTAAAAGCAAGGCATGCTTGTACGCCCGACGACAAAAACACAAGTAGAGACCATGACACATGCGTAGAATAGTGGTATTTTATTTTCTTAGTCTTAGGTTAGTATAGGGTTTTTTTATTTTTAATGTTTTACTTGTTTTATTTAGATTTCCTTACGCTGTTTAACATCTTTTAAACATGTAAGTTCATGACAATGTTTTATGATGAAATTTCAAAGGTTTAATTTCGCATAAGAGCATAGGTTATGATGATGGTAGCGACTTTAGTTAGTAGAAATGTAGGGTCATTACAGTTACTTTTTAGTTCTTGTTTTGTTCTCCAAGACACTGGCCCAAGGATTTACAGTACGAGTCATGAACTTGACAACCTATGTACAAGGCTTCATACGTTCCAACTGACATAGTTTGTACCTACGTCTAAGGCTTCATGTGTTCCAAGCGACGTAGTCTTATCCTGCATCTAGGGCTTGCCCTACGATATGGTCTGAAAAACTATACCCAAGGTTTCATGTGTTCCAAGTGGTATAATATGAATACCTACTAACCAATTAGCATACTCTTATATTTAGGAATTGGTTGATAGTATATTTTGTCTCATTTTTTTAGAGGATAGTTGATAGTTTGTATCTTATTTAAACGGTAAACACTAATAAAGCTTGGACTTTTAATCCCACCGTTTCTCATCCTTAACATGGTAACAGAGAATCATTCTTAACATGTGTCGCAGGAGAAGAGGAAGAACAGAAGAAAAGTGATCGAAATAGAGGACGACAAATGAATTGGGTTCACCTTTCACAAGATATACATCCGTTTAAGCCCACATCTCAAAAGTTTTAATTTCTGGTCTCTATAACTATTGTCTCTTTTTTAGCACCACAAATCACGATATTTTTTCTCCCAACAATAAAATCAAGAACATATTCATATTAAGATGTTTGTGGCGAGCTATCCAAATTTCGACACCAGCAGGTAGCCTTCAAATCTCAATCTGGATCTTGAATTGGCTACGGATGTTCTCAATTATTCTCCTCATCTCAAGACTACGTGACAAGTATCTTCAAATTTCTCACCAAAGCTTAAAGGTGGCATACTCAAGATGTTCGTATTTTCTTTCACAACATCTTTACGGGATTCAGTAATGAAATGATTTGGTGATGAGCAAACTCTCAAGTGATTCAAGGGAACATCGATTTCTTAGTGTTCTTAAATATCCAAATTTTCTTTTTGGCGGAATTAGCCAAATCTAGCTTCTTTCAGATATTAATTTAACACACCTATACTACATTCATCATTGAGATCAACCAGTATATTTACTTGTTCTAATCAAATTAAATGGGAAAAATACTAATCCTAGAGTAAATCATTTATGCATGAACTAAGAAAACCACATTGGGAGACAGCCCTCCAAAGTTATGAGATATATCAAATGCTGTCTATTGCTGGGTTGTGAATCTTTCTTTGAAATTCAACTTTTTTTTTTAAAAAGTCTTAAAAACAAACCAATGTCGAGATCAAAGTTTTGCATCTTATGGTAAATTTAATTATTTCTTGGAAATCTAAAATCCAAACCAATGTTTCAAGTTTTGCTTTGTAACAACCCTAAATTTCCAAGTACTCAGAATCGCTACTAACGTCTCATGTTCATCTATAATGCGGAAGTAGAACTCTTACATGAACATCATTTATAACATAAAGTTCGAAAAATGCTTAAAACAACTTCTTTTCTGAAACACACAGTCATGGTCTTACATGTTTAAATATGAAATACTAAAATTTAAAGAAAATAAAAACAAACACTAAATAATTTAAAATAATGATATGCAAAACAACCTTTATAACATAGGACTAGGAATTTAAATATGAGTCTACCCTATGAACGAGCCACAATCTCTACTCGCGATGTTGCTGCCCTCCATACAAGTGCACCTTGCATTTACCTAAAAAATGATCTGGCACACAACCTAAGTATTTCGAAGAATACTCGGTAAGTGGCCCCACTATAGAAGGCCATGCAAATACAAACGCATTCAATCATGATTCAGGGACCTATCTCTAATCATCATCGGGGTGGCCTCTAGTCTCAGACAAATTGGATGCATAGTAGTTCCCTACACAAGACTCACACATGCGAGTGTGAATCCCCAAGGCGCTCGCACACCCCCTGGACTCTCTGGTCAAGCTAATCTGTAGCGACGTATGGAGGTCAGCGAACCCCATAATGTCATGTGCCTCATGAACACCCTCATCTGTGCGCATTCGCACTCATCATTATACTGTGCGCGTCCGCACTCATCATCTCTAGGGGAAGTAGCATTATGCTTATCAACATACAATATGCATGAGGTCCTTCTAAATCTATCATAATGTCTCTTCTGACCCAACCCTCTAGTCTCATCTCTTTGTTAATCTAGGTAACACATACTCATGGATGTTTTTATTAATATCATTTTCATGCTCTTAGGGTTGTGTCCTATGCCAATCTAACGACATGAGACAATATGAATCTCATCATCATATAGCATGCTCAATATGAAAAACATCATCATATTAAGGTAAACGTCACGCAATCATCATACTCATCATATTGTCATATGCATCAAGCATATCAAGTATGTCATTCATCGAAATATATATACTACGCACATCATCAAGCATCGTAACTCATACATCATCATATACTCATACGACATCATACGATACAGCTCATACATCATTATAACTCATACAATTTTTAGCTTATCTTATAGCTATAGGCCACTTACCTGATTAGCTTATACTCGTGTCACCAATTTATCCTTGTTGAAAGTTCGATTTTGTCCTTTGTATCCAAGTCAACCTATACTCATACGAGATCGAGTTTGCCTTTTTTGAACATGGAGGGCATTGAAAGAGAGGGCTGCTCGTGAAAGGTGTTCGGATTGGAGCAAAGGGATGTGGTTGCGCATGATCAAAATCCTCTCTCTCAAACTCAGAGTACACTTATTTTGATTTTGAGAGGCGAGAGTTTGTGTTATAATCAAATATGAAAAGAATGTACTAGCGTGCAAACATAAATAACAGACCTTTTGCTTACCGGCAATAAGGTTAAGTTTTAAATACATTTTGTTTTAGATATAATAAAATATACGTATGAACTAAATATCACGAAAGAGATAAATATAACCGTACTTTTTTTTTGGTTTACCAATCCCGATAAGTATAAACACAACAAACAATTACATATTTAAAAAACTTTAAATAAAAAGAAGTAAATAAATAAAAAGCTAGTAAAGCAAGCTTTCAAATTCTCATAATGGAAAATATATCCAAATCTTCACTGATTAGCTTGATCCAGACCTTCTTTGCTCTTGACTTCCTCACGATAAGTTCTTAAATATTGAGGTCAAGCTAAATGTGTAAAATGACCCTGTTGTAAAGCTGTATGAAACCTTAATTTTGAGGAACAAATTTAGCTTCAGCTCAATAATAAGTCTGTAAGGACGTGCTTCTTGACACATTTGTTATGTAAGGATCGGTTCTCGATGACTCTAAAAAGGAACGGACAAATTTTTTGTGAAATAAAATGAAATAAAACAAAGAGAATTTAAAACATAGTAGAAATTATAATTATATTATATCACAATAAAGTTCATACATTATTATATAAAAACACAACTTAACGGTTAAAATACAATATAAGGAACATACACAAAACATTTAAAACAAAAGGGCGTGGAGGACGACGAGTGAGGCTTGTCTATGGCACCTGCTCTAGAGTTCGCTCCCACCCTCAGCTCCTTATTTACCTGGAAAAATATGAAAAACATGGAGTGAGTATAAAAATTCTATAAGTAGTCTACTTGTAGGCTCTTAATGTGTTATTGATATGCTCTTGTTGTAAGTACTTAGGCTATTTAGTTCTGCTCTTGACTAGTCGGTTTTTACCATGATCTATCCAGAGGACCTTGATCCTTAGATTCTTGAGTTCTTTCTTTTTTTCTTTAAACATAATTACTCGAATATATACCACATTATTTCTAGTGGTTGCATGTTCTAGCGCATAGGATGACTTCGATCGAGGCTTAAACTAGTTAGCATATCGAAACTCATCAACTCACGAGTCCAAGCCGTTATATGGTACTTATCAACTCATCTCGAGCCTAAACTAGGACTACTTAGCCTAAGAAATAATATATTTATTAATTATATTGTTGAATGTTAATGAAATGAACAACTACTTCAGAAATACTAGATTTTAAGGTATAATTTGTTATGTTATTTATGTTTCTTAGATCATTTATAATTAAAAAATAAATAAATAAATAAATATTTAAAACAACATTTTCATGCTTTTCGTGTATCTCCTCTTTGGAATTTAAAATTTTAAAATGCATAATTATATTAAAAAGAATTTTTTTAAAAAAAAATTATTTAGATAGTACTTTATTCTATAAACTCAAATTATTTTTGTTAAATTAAAATACGTATAGCATGATCTATTATAAATTATATGATATTTTAAAATAATAATTATACAAAATCTATTGAAAGGTCAATAAAGGGCGCTTGTACACACTAAACCGAAAAATCGAACCCCTAAACCAACAAAGCATTTCACTGAATGAAGCCCACTTGCCTCCCGCAAACCAACTTTCATAAATAACATTATAGAGTATCTTTTAAATAAAATTACAATGTAGAAATAAACAAAGACAGTATAATGTATGATCAAAAATAAGATTTAAACCATATATCTTCCTTGGTTTCGAGAATCGATTAACAACTATATAACATTACTTTTAAATAAAATTACAATGTACAAATAAACAAAAACGGTATAATATATGATCAGAAATAAGATTTAGACCATATATCTTCCTTGGTTTCGAGAATCGATTTAAACCATATATCTTCCTTGGTTTTGAGAATCGATTAACAACTATTCTAACTCATGGAATACACTACGATAGTTTTTAAACCCCAAAACTAAGAAGATTACATCAAAATGCCCAATCAAAGATACACATACAGTTGAGCATTAATGGAAAGAAAGAATGAAAAAGAAGGAAAGAAGATTCGCCAAAATTTTGAATTCTAACGAAACTTGGAATCATCAAACATTCATTGTAAGTAGCAATGCAAGCGCAGAGATGCTATATAATATTAGTTTACTCATAAGGATTTTTAAAGTTCTTCAGAAGCTCTGGGATGTCATAGCCAAGCATATCATCCACAGCTTGAATCATTTTAGGCTTCAATTTCTCAAATTTATCAATACTGTACCCATTTAGTACCTCCCTAAAATGCTCCACGTTTGGGAAGTCCCCCGGCGGTAGGTGGTACTCCCTTTGAACCTGTGACAACCAGAGTTCTCAGTTAAAAATTCATTGAGATATATATACAAGTAAACTACAATTATGTTTAAAACTATACTCTTAAATTTTGTCATTTATTCAAAAGTATCTCTATGCTTTCAATAGTTACAGCATTAATCTTGACTTTTTATAAACATTTCTAAACTACTCTTGAAGCATAAATTCTTTCTGAGTTTCGAATAAAATTTGGGACTTCAAACAGTTTGGTACGGACCTAAAATGATAAAGCGATTCAAATTTTTGTCACAGGTCAAGGCCACACCCTTCCAAGTCTCAATTTTCATTCAATTTTCATTCAAAGTTTTAAATCATTGTACTTTGTGAAACTTTATTTTCAGCAAGGGCTACCATATTGTAACTATTGAATGTATAGGGATAGAGAGAGCTTAGCTACCTTTCCAAATTCATCTTCAAGATTATCAATAAGCCGTTGTTGAGTTTTAGCTTTGCCCATCATGGCAGGCATCTCCTTTTTAAGGTGGCTGATTATGTAGGCATGAATCTTAGCCGCTCTGGCGCGTTTTACAAATTCATTAATCTGGAATATGAAAATGAAAACTTCGTTATTTAGATCATAGTGGTGCCAAAAAGGGAAAGGTATCTATGATTATTGTCATTGCATATGCAATCAAAATATGTATTTAGAATTATACCCGACGGTCACATGCTTTCTTTGGAATATCAATCAAGTCTGCTAAGAGGTCATCTTGCTCCTTCATAAACAGATCACGACCAATTGGGCCGACTGAGGCTTCGTTAACAGGCTTGTCGTTAAATGACCTGATAGAATCAGGTAATAAAATTAACCAAGTGAAATAAGTAAGAAAATAGCAACTTGATCAGGAAATCTCAAAAGGGTTCAAGATACCCACAAACACAATATCCAAGAAATATCAAAATGAACGCACAACTATCAATTTAGTAGACTGGAAATCGAAGAACCTACCCAATATAAACGCGAACGACTTCTGGAGTATTCAACACTTTACCGAGGGACCACATCAATGCTCCATATACTCTCATTAACTATAGAATGATGAAAATTCAAAAAGGTAAACATTATATCCTCCAATAAAGGAGACTGCAAAGAAGAGAATAATTGCAAGAGTCTAAATCTTACTTGTTGAGTATCAACTTGATCAGCTTTATTGAGAACAACTCGAATCTTATCATCATGGCCACGAAGAGATCCTATAACACGCTTGAACTCGTCACTGATATCCAGTTTGTGGGGATCAAACAAAAGAAGGATGAGATCGCATTTTGCTGCAAACCATGATATAACCCCTGTGAAATCATAACTTCTCTGTGTGCGTTGCTTTTCCCCGGATAGAACCCCAGGAGTATCCACAAAGGTAATTTGATCAAGGAGCTGAAAGTATAGGTGGAAAATATTAGCGTCGTTATAGCAATTGGAAAAATGAAACTAATTAAGATATAAGAGCAATAAGATGAACTGACAGTATTAAAAGTTTTTAACTAAGCCATTGAAAACTTCAACTTACAGGATGTGGCATTTGAGAACATTCGAACTTCGACAGGAACGCTCCACCAAAGGATGTCAAACCAGAGAATGGCATGTCTGCTTGAACAGCAATAGTGTTTCCTGGAACACTTCTCTCATCTGGTCCAGACTGAGCACAAATTCACAACCAAGCAATGGAACCGTGGACATGTTAGCATATGATCCTTAATAAGAATGTATCATCCAGTTTGATTACATAGGTAAAGTTAACTTTTCTTCATTTGAGAAATTGTAAGAAACACATCCAACAAGGAGAAAAAACATATAAAATTGAATGCGAAGATGGGTGTCACAACCTAACAATGGTTGTGCCCCAATTAAGTGGGGAGAATGTCACAACCTAATTATGAAGAGGGTAGCTTGTGACCCTCACGTTGCAACAAAAGAAGCGGCGATCCTCAAGTGGCACCCATCCAGCCACACGAGAGCCTAGATGAGTGTCATGATGCGACCAAGGAGGATGGTGCATCATCCAACACACCCCACAGAGTGGGCATTGAAGACAAGTCGAGGCATAAGTAAGATAGAGACAACGAATACACAAGAATGGCAAAGATAGGTTTGTTGGAGGGTCAGGTAAGGCCCCAGGCCTTAACCTCGAATGTCGGGGTTCCATAAGGAATTTGAGCATGCGGTTCTGGAGTTCAGTCTGTCCGTATGAAATATGAATGCTCGTCAAATTTGGTGTCGATTGGACACCGGAAGGTCGCTCCATGACACCATATGACCATTCGCCAAAATCGCATTATGCGTGTAGCATTGAAAATTGCTCATAAGGTACTATAAGGGAGGCATGGTGTCAATTCTCCACCACCCCTGGGCCCTATAGTCTAAGCAAGCTACCCTATGGCATGTGTGTGTCACAGTGAGGGCAAGCATGCCGAGACGAATGTCTCAATCGACTTCCTTTAAAATGCATTTTTCAAAGACGGTATCGGGCGGCACGGGTGTGCCGGTATTGTGCCCCAGCCCGCATGTCAGAGGTTGATATATGCACCTGCTATTTGGTACGATATTTGTAAATGACACAGCATGGGCACGGGAGGGTCAATGCCTCGATAGAACCCGGATGGATGGATGTTTGGGATGTCCCGATGTGATGAGCGACACGTGGGCCCGTTCTCAATGACATGACTGAGTGAGTTGAGATGGCCAACAACACCCCGAGACTCGGTGGCGTCAAGACATATGGGCCATGTCAATGGGAATTAAGATGACAAGATGAGATGCAATGTTGCATTGAGAGATCTTGGCTCTATGTAGAGGCAAGATCGAGTCGAATGACTTGGCCTAGTGTAGAGGCAAGTGGGTTGTGTCACGGACGATTGAACATGCATGCACAGGTGGCGTGTCTGGTCAAACAAGCTTGGATTCCACACAAGCAATGTTCGATTGACAAAGACAAACCTTGCCTAAGGTCCGATGAAGCCACGAAGTCGGGGCAAAAAATATATATGGGGCTTGATTCCCCTTGAAGCTGGTTGTGAGTATGTCAAGATCAAGACGCCGCACGGTTAAAAACGTAGGAGCATGACACTGGGCATACTACATCCATATCTTTCCATAAACAAAATACCAAGAGGAAAAAGATCATCTAGGTTGATTAACGAAAATTATAACACAATAATTGTAAGATAATCAAAATAGAATTGACAAACAATTCGACGCTGGCAGTTTTCAAGTACAATATGTTCAGAACAAACAGTCCTAAAAGCAAGCTATCAGTTATTATTTTTTAGTTTAAAATTATTATTTAACAACAAAAGGAAGGTTTCCCTTACCATAACTACTACAAATCTATCGGTTGTTGGCTCAGGTCCAATGTGAGCTCCTGAGAAAAAATATTAAATAAATAAATAAAAAATTTAAAACATAATTCAAAGTTTATACATGCAGATTACAAAAGATGATAAGGTAAATTCAACTCACCTGTATAATTACATTTTAACAAATGTTTGATAAATGTCGTCTTTCCAGTTGAATATTGGCCCAACAACATTACCATTGGCTTAGCATCAAAATCACTGCTTGTCTGCAAGAAATTAGTCAAAACTTAAGGAGCGTTTACACAATGTCAGTCGCAACTCTTCTTCCATCATTACTAAAAAAATTTAAGTGGACAAGAAATTTCCCAATCTACTCACCAGCGATGGGGACACAAAATCATTAAACCGATAAGTAACTTCCAGCGGCTTCAGCTTTTCATTATATAGTTTCTTCAAACCGTCAATTATTGATGTTACCGCAGTATGGGAAATCTGAACAAGCAAGAATGCAGAGGAAAACATTACCAGAGAGAGCAGGTCAACATTTGCAATTTCATTTCATTACTTCCCATGAAAAATAAATATCTGGAACAAGTTAAAAAAATGTCTAACAAAAATAAGAAACATACGCAAACTAAAAAAATAAATAAATTTAACAGGAGAAAAAAAGCATAATACCTTGCTCCCAGATTTTGAAGCAAACCATGGAGTTGATGGCGGTGGCATAGATTGAGTAGTTCCTATATTGGCGGAGTATCAATTTAAATTAAAGTCCAAGTTGGCAATTTTATTATTGAAATTCAATGATCAGAAATTGTCTAACCGTTTGTTTCATGTTTGCTAGATATTGCTAATCTCTTAGTCTTCTGAAAAGAGGATCAGAAAAATGATATCTTACATTAATGTTTCATTATTTCAATGGAAATTCGACATCGTCAAATGAATGATATTACTTACAGCAACTAAAGCATCCAAGCCGTCAAGCACTGGAAGTTTAATTTCCTCCATGCCGGCTGAAAGCAAGTAAAAGGACATCAATGTATAATGAGCAGTAACTGAGTATTGCCTTTGCATTGCAACGGTAAGCACATGAACTCAATAGTTGGATTCAAAGAAAGCACTTTCTGGTTGCTATATATGACCAGATTTATCCCTTTCTACTTTTTAAAACTTTTCACTAATAGTTTTCAAATTATCTAGTTCAATAATATGCAAAATTCAATCAAGGAACCAAGCATTAGAGGATTGATTAACTGGTTAGAAATAATTTCTGGCCATGAATCACAATATTAGCACCAGGGAAGTCTACAAGACATTCACTTGGACTATATTGTGTTAGGATCGCAACAACACACATACTCATCTAGATGAACACAGAGAATATGAGAGAGAAAATGCAACCAGAAATAATGGTCAAAGGTTTATGTTGTTGACTTCATTTATGTACAGTGACTAAGAATATAGAGAATGCTACCTTTCAAACCACCCACTATTTATAAATATCTTATCATACATATCTCTACACCATTTTACTATAAATAGTCATTTACTGAACATTTTTCATATAGTTTTACTTCTATAACAATTGAATAAAATAAGTTATAAATAGGCAAAAGACTTCATCCCAACATATTGCCCCTTGAATTATATACAGAGAATGCATGCTTCCGGAGGAAAAATAATTCAATAAACCTCAGTATCAATGGTATCTATACTGATATTTCATAGAACTAAAAGTTCTGGCACATGGTATCTGCGTTATTTGATGTCTTGAGCCAGACCAATAATTTGTAATTTCAAAATAATACGGACTTAATAACAAGGAAAATTCATCTGTTACACTTACAAGAATAATAGCAAGAGCACAAATTCTTAAAAGTAAGAGACAGAACATTAAATACATCATTCAACTTGCCTGCTTTTTTGAGGATATCTGAATTCAGATCATACCCTGCTTGCGCTAAAGAAATAAGCTGGTTGTTATCAAAGCAATAGTTAGAATTAGAAAAATCCCCACGTACTGGTTAAAGTGAAAATCAAAATATAGTCGAATAGAACCTGCATGGCAGTAACGAACTCATTGAACCCTAAATATCCTTGTCGTTTGGAGTCTGCAATAGCCCAAACCTTTAAACAGGAAAAGGGAAAAGGATGTAACAACCTCTGAATCCAAATAGAAATAATCCCCCAAAAGCTGGGGAGTGATCGGAGCAAAACTCTTTACTCACTGTGTAACAACCGATGCTATAAAAAGAAAAACAGACATCAAAGGGATATAGTCGATGCAATAAAGCCTTGTTAGCATCTGAATTATTGAAACGTATTTAGATAAAATGCTCCTAAGTTTTTCATCAACAATTTTCTCAATCACGTGTAAGAGGAAAAGTTAGAAAAACAATAAGCATGAACTCTTTTAAGTTTCTTGAAGTCAAATCAAATCAAATTAAATCAACGTAAACACAATATTTGACCAAATAAACAAATAAGTTTCTTAAAGTTTCATTCCAATGAGGTAGCACATCAAATTCGGGCATCCTACTAAGAATATCAATTAGGACAAACAGAAAAGGTTCCCAACTAACTCAAATCATAATTATCTAATCTATCCAGGAGTCGAAGTTAGATTGAGCGATTAACTCAATGGATTTCAAAAAACAAGTGAGATACCTGTTTGAGTTCTGCGCGAGAAAGATGAGACGTGGAGAAGAACTGTATGGCATCATTTCCAGTAACACGATCATCTCCATCTACACCAAAAAAAGAAGAACAGAAAACAAAACGATTGATTAACATCCTAGATGAGTAATAGAACAAGCAAGAAACTGTAATTGAGGATTAAGAGAAGAAACAAAACCTGAATCAGCCAAACCGAACCATTCCTGAAAGATCTTAAGCTGCTCTTTCGAGCAGGAGCCAATCGCACCAGATCCAATCTCCATTTTTTGAAAGAAATGGAATTCAAAACTTGACTACCGGATTATGACAGCTCTACTCTGTCTAATATCAACAGCTTTGGCGCTCGGGATGAACAAAATTGAAACCCACGCCGTTTGCTGCTTTTTTGGCTGGGAAACGGCTGAGTGGCTGAGCTATACTTCCGTGTAACGTGATGTATATTCGAAACAGTGATCCTTCGTGATTGGATGGTCAGGATGGAGGTATTTTGGGATATGATTCATCAGATTTGATTCGGATTGGACACGTGTGAAGAAACCAGGAAGATTACGGTGGGGACTTCACAGGTGATTGTACTTGATTTATCCACCCAAGACTTTTGAATGAGAGTGAGAGAGAGCGCCCTTTTGATGTTTGAAAAATCTACTGAGTGGAGCCCACATGTAGCCACTGATTATTGGATGATGAAATGCAGTGGGGCCCGCAGAGAGGACAAAAACAAACAAAAAAAAAAAAGTGTTTTAAGATTTTGTATTTTTCAAAATTTTAATCTAATTTTTAGTAATCATTTTTTAATTCATGCCAAATTTTGTAATGTGAAAATTATCGTAAAGAAATTTAGAGAAAAAATAAGCATAATTTTCAAACATAAAATGGTTGACGGGTTAGGTGTTTGCTCTAAGTTTGATAGTTAGCTCTAAATTTGGGATAATTTATGACCTAATTTAAGATTAATGGGGTATGTTTGATAGTTAGGAATATCATATGTTTTCTTAAATCAAAGGAGACCACTAAAACTAAATCTAAGGCGAATTTGGTAGCTTTAACTTTTCCCGTTAATGATGCAAACAATCGCAGATTCCAGTTTTTTTTCTATGAGTTGTGAGTAGGGGTGTTCGTATAATCCAATATTTTGTTTGGGTTGTATTAAATTTTTGAAAAATTGAAAATTTATTTCAATTTGTGGGTTGACTTTTTTTCGTTGGGTCAACCCAACTAACTTGAAAATAGGATTACAAGTCAAACTTAATCTTAATCTACTTTAAATATATATATGTGTGATGTTAGTGATATGATACTCTTATATGTTTTATAATTAAATTTTATAATACTTTAGTTATTAATGTAATATATATTATATATAAGTATGATTTTTTAAATAATTAAAAAAAATAATCCCCATAACCCAACCAAACCTAATACCAAATATAGAAGGTTAGGGTGTGAAGTTTATTTGGGTTATTTTGAGTAACAACTCAATCAAGAGCACCAACCCAATCAACAAAAAGAAATCTGGGTTATCTAAAAGATTTTTCCAACCTAACTCAACTCGTGTACACCACTAATTGGGAGGAAAGTCAAGTAGGGTTTCCAAATTTCTCTCTCATTTTTTCTTTAGCGGTTACAAATTAATTATCTAAAAGAAAACATATTCGTGTATGTTAGATGAACATGACTCTCCACAATGGTATGATATTGTCTAGTGTAAACTCCCATGACTTTGCTCTGGGCTTCCCCAAAAGGCCTCATGCCAATAAAGATAGTATTCCTTGATTATAAATCCATGATCATCCATAAATTAGCGGATGTGTGACTTTCCACCAATAGTACCGTTAGTGTAAAGTGAACAACTCAAATGATTTCCAACCAAGTCTATCTCGAATTCTATTATACTTAAGACTTATATTACATTTTAAACCCTAATTTTTGGTTTTAAAGCATTTATATTGCTCTTTTAAAAATATCACACTTTTCCACTAAAAGAAAGGCAAGAGCATCAAGAAATACCAACAGTCTTGTTGAGCAGCCACAAGAACAGTGCAAGTTCAATAGCAAAAATGGATTTCAGCCATGTTCTATCCACCATGAATCCATACACTGTAATTCCCGCTTTGTTATTCCTCAAATATATCACTGCACAACAACAAACAAATGCCCTCCTTTTAAAAACCAGATCAAATGGTTCATGAATTTTGAGCTATCTTTTTACTCACCTAGCGCCTGCCTCTTTTGGAATGAGATTGTGTCCGCAAAAACTGGCATCAGTTTTGCATCATCCAAGTCGTCCTCGTCGCCGTCCTCGTCATCCGAGTTCAATTCAATGGTAGCTGCTGTTGGGGTGGTCTTATTGTCGAGATCGTCGAAGGTGCTTACGACGGCGGAGACGTGCCACTTTGCAGCAAGACATGTGATGGACTGTGCTTTGTGGGTTATCTTTGCTGCACTGCGGAGGCATATGAACAAGCCTGTCACCAGGCTGATGGAGCATAGCTGCATTGTCAAAACTCATACCTGTTATTCTATTATACTTTTATAACATCGCAAAAACAAAAGATATATAGCGCCGAATTTCAAAGGTAAATCTCTATATAAGTTGATGGGCTTGTCGAGACTCCATATATTTCCGATGAGAACGATGACGAGGATCCTAAGATTGGTGTTTTTGTGAAGGAAGAAGGTTCAATCAGTAAAAAAAATGAGAGAGGCTATATTTGCTAAGGGAAAACCGATTGGGTTGGAGAAGGTGAGGTTGTATGCATGGTATATGGTAATGGGTGGGCCTGCAAAGGATGAGTCGGAGGCCAAAAGGGTAGAGTAGAAGAGTAATCAATCAGCTCCGTTTGCGGCAGCCATGGAGACTGCCCCTGCGGTGTCAAAGCCAATGATAGTTGGGAAGAACAGTAAAGGATACAAAAGCAATGATGAAGTAGCTAAACCGAAAGAACTCTCTATACCATGAGAATATTTAACCACAATTCGGTGTAAAATTTCTCTATTTATAATCAAATAAATTACAAAAATATGAAAAGATTAATAGCAATAAAAAAATACTATCACAATGAGAAGGTAAATATCTAGATATTTATCGATAATAAAAAATCAAATATGATATATATGGTAAACTATAATGCATACTAAATATCTTATATATATATATAAAAGAATAAGGTAAATATCTAGATATTTATTGGTAATAAAAAATCAAATATGATATACATGGTACACTATAATGTCGTACTAAATATCTTTTATATATATATATATATATTTTTAAATCTTTTTTAATCATCTTATTCTATTATTCGAATGAGATCTTGATTTAATCATGTACCTCTTCTTTAATACGAGTAACTAGGGAAGATGAAGTTAAATAAAGAAGATTACCGCAAGTTGTCCAGCCTTGGAGAGGTTAACGTGAGCTTTTGCCGTTGTAGTCATGAGAAGAGAGATGAACTGACTGGCAGTGACCAAAATCAAAGACAACAAAATGAAGGCTCGGAAGCGATGGCTGATGATGGTGAAGGTTCTTCTGAGGCCCAAATGCAGAACCAAGATGGTGCCGACATCGGTTTCCCGACAGAAGACGGAAGCGAAATCTTCGAGCCTGATCATTTGAAGGCAGCAGATGAGGCGGAAGAGGACGCAGACGAAGAAGAAGATAGAAGTTCTGTAGAGCCATGAGCAGAGCTCCAATGTGCAGGAGGTGATGTAGCTCAGGTACATGTTGTTGGTGTAATATGGGATTTGCTTAGCTGCGGTGATGTACCACCACATCTTGTACGCTGCTTCTGCCATGAAACATGGTACCACGAACAACGAGATCAGCTCCATTGATCTCTGCAATTACATTCAAATTATTACGTTTCAACACTTTTTCTTTTTAAATCTTACATTCAATTAATTATATATATATATATATTCTTTTTTATTTTGTAGTTAAAATATTATTAAGATTTATTGATTTTTTATTTTATTAATTTTTTTAAAAAAATTGTTACATTGATTACTTTTTTTATTCGGTAAAATTATTGAAAGCTTCATTTAGTGTTTTATTTTTATTAATCTGTAAAAATATTAAATATATTCCTTTTTTTTCTTGACATATAATAAATTTAAATTAGGTTGATTTAATCTGCTCGAATAATCGATTAGATTGACAAAGATATTAAATATTTTTTGATATTCGATCCAATCGATCAAATTTAAACTTAAATTGGTTGAGGCTAAAAAAAGAAGTCAACATAAAGAATTTTCATATACTTAATTATTTAAAAGAATTTTGAATAAGTTCTAAATGAGAAGAGGTAATGATTTTGATGTATGAACAATAATAGCAATACTTATTAATTTTCCATCAAGTTGGGTTCAACTTGGCAATATAAATTCATAAACAAACAAATTTCACTCAATATCACAAAATATTGACTCATAGAAACAAATTATGAATTGATAAAATTAAAAATAAAATTAAGGAGTGTTCATCTTCATGTTCACGAAAGGGGATTTGGAAATTGTGTAAGGAAAAGAAAGGAATCGTACCTGTAATTGCCTGGAATACTCAGCCTGAACCCTAGGGCTTGCTTTAGAGAGCTTATCGAGGAAGAGAAATCGGTTGAATCCGAAGAGACGGAGCCAGAGAGAGAGAGAGACGAAAGAGAGCATCGCAACGGCGGAGAGAGAGAGCTGAACGACGACATGGAATGGCCTCTGGTGATCTTCGTCGCAATCGGAGCAGGAAAGAGCGAAGTGCGATGCGAGAGGGACGGCGATTGCGAAGATGAAGAAGATGAGGCAGGAGAGGGAAGCGCGATATGGATTGGATTGATCGTTTACGCAAATCCATTTCAGGAATGATTCTAACCTTCTCAACTCCGGTGCTTCTAATTCTGATTCTGATTCTTGCGAATCCGTTGGAGATGGAGATGGAGATTTCTTGTCCCTGTTCTTCATAGCTTCGGAACAGGGGAGCGGGAGATTTTGGTGCTTCAACAACCAAAAAACGAGAAAGAAAGAACAACATTTATGTATTTATTAGATTAAATTAATAATAATAATAAAAAAGTATTACTACATTTTATATTTAAACTTTCACTTATCAAGTTTTTATAAATATTTTAAAATTGCTTTCAAATTTTTAATTTTTTTTATTAATATTTTTCGTTTTAAAATATATTTTTTAAAAAAATTATTATCTGCTTTATTTTTACTTTTAATTTTTAGAAAAAGTCTCGTATTAATAAAAATATAATTTCTTATTTATAAATTTATAGGTAAGACTTTCTTTCAATAATTTTTACTTTTTTACTGCTAAAATATAAATAAAAACTATTTATTTACATTTTATAAATTATCTTCTCCCATGCTAATATTAACAGAATGAATTAATATAATGTTTGTACTTTCTAGATCATTTGAGAGAGAGACGGCAATGAGACAAACAAACGTCAGAGGTGGGGCCCATTGGAAGCAATGTCCACAGTGGCGTTGCCACGTATTAGTTATTTATTACTGGGACCCTGTAGTCTCCACGTGGTGCTTAGCTGACTGATTTTTTTACCACGCTGGCTATGCTGATTGGTTGCTTCCTTTTTAAATACACCACTCTAGTACGGCTTTATTATTATTATTATATTATTATTTTGGGAAAAGTAGTGTGCCTTTGATTGGTAATTTGAAAACCACTATGATTTGTATTTTATGTTTGTTTTAGTGTTTTTAATATATTTTAATTAAAAGTTAAAAACTATATTATTTATAAAAATTAATTATGATGTTATAATTTATATATTCTATTTAAATATGTGGTAATCTATATTTTCAAACCTCTACAATTTTAGGTACTCTATCGATTTTTATTTCCAAAACAATAACGACCATCTAAAAGAGTTATTAAATAAATAGGTTGAAATCTATATTTTAGAAGTTTGTGAAGACCCGGAATTGAAAATATACGGAAGAATGCAATGTTGGTCGGAATAAGATGATAATAATGTGTTGGTTGGATTGATTGTGGCTTTGGTCTTGGCTATGGCAATCTTAATTGTGTGTCCACCGAAGACGAGGAGGAGAGTTATTATCTACCGTTGTTCCGAACATTGAATGTGTTTCTTTTCGGTTTAACCATGTATTTCTGAGCGTGGAAGAAGGGAAATTTCATCCTCAATCTCATAATCTGTTGTTTGGAAAGATTAAAATTTTGATTTCCATTTGTGTGAAGTCTAAAACTACATTGCCTTATTAATATCTTCATCTGCACTCGGAGACAGATCCAAGCAAGGTATACTGTAATTTTAGCTGAGTTAGTTCGACGAGCCCCTTGAGGTCAATAAGCAGGCAGAAATGGATGAATTTGATAAGAGCAATGACTGGAAAATCTAACGCCCAGGTTAGAGAACATAAACCCAACTTTAGCACCACCCTTTAGCCATTAATGTTCATCTCTTCTTGTGAATAAGAAGCATCGTGCCTCTGCTTAGTCTCTTGAGATCAGAGATGAGAGGAATGAAACATTTTTTATAAGAACATGAAAACCTCTCCCTAGCATATTCATTTTAAAAATCTTGAGGGGAAACTCAAAAGATGATGATATCTGTTAGCGGTGGACTTGGGTTATTACAAATGATATCAAAGCTAGACACCGAGCGGTGTGTAAGCAAGGACGTTGGACCCTGAAAGTGGTGGAATGTGAGATCCCACCTCGATTGAAGAGATAAACGAGTGCCAACAAGGATGTTGAGCCCTGAAAGAGGAGTGGATTGTGAGAACCCACATCAGTTGGAGAGGGAAACAAAACATTCTTTATAAGGGTGTGGAAACCTCTCCCTAACAGACGGCACCGGGCAGTGAGCCAGCGAGGACGCTGGGCACCGAAGGGGGTGGATTTTAAGATCACACATCAATTGGAGAGAGAAACGAGTGCCGACAAAGACCCTGAGCGTTGAAGGGGTTGGATTGTGAGATCCCACATCAGTTGGAGAGAGAAACAAAACATTTTTTTATAAGGACGTGAAAACATCTCACTAACAGATGCCTCTTAAAAACCTTGAGAGGAAACTCGAAAACGAAAGCCCAACAAAGACAATATTTGCTAGCGGTGGGCTTGGATTATTACATAGTCAGCCATATTAAGAACGTTGGAGTCACAAAAGTTGGTAAAACGTCTCTTTAAGACTTTTATACAAGAGCCCTCTCTCACAGATGGTGTATATACTGAACTGGTCACTAATCATGAAACCAGCTAGGCTATAAAAGAGTTGGGCAGGGAAAACGAAATCTCGTGATTCCATAATAAAGTAAGCTCTCTCCCTCAAACTGGATAACATCATTTCATAAAGAAGAAGGAAAGAGACTGAGAGATCAAAATGGTAAGCTTAGGCAGAGAAAATGGCTGGAATGGGCCAAGAGTTTGGTAGGACCCTTCCCTGTTAAGGTACCAGCCAACAAAGACAGTCTTATTTCCTGTCTTAATCAGAGAACAAAGCACATGCTTAACTACAGATACACGTGGTTTAGACCCACAGTTACAGAGAGGATTCAACATCACCAAAATAGGCATATATTGGATCAATAATGTCAAAATGATATACAGTTGTTCTCAAGTTCTAGACTGCAAATAATGATAAGAAAGTGTTGTAAATCAGATACATAATTAAAGGCGATTTAGTTTGAGGAATATATGGAATAGAAGATACATACTTGAAGAATTGAATACCAAAGAAGACTCAGAGCAGGCCTTCCAAACTTCTCCACCAGTTGAATTGAAGAACAAATTCAGATGGGAAATCATCCTGATATTGAACCTCTATTTTCTCCATTAGAACAATATAACATCAGTATATATGATAACTATAAAATCATTCAATTATTGTTACATTTACGTTTGCAGTAATGATCAAACAATCAAAATCAAGTTGGGTTATTAGAGCTCAAGCCCCCATTAACAAATATTGTTCGTTTTGGTCCACGTATCGCCACCAGTCCTACGGTTTTAAAACGCATCTATTAGGGAGAGGTTTCCATATTCTTATGAAAAATGTTTTGTTCTCCTATCCAACAGATGTGGGATCTCACAATCCACCCCCTTGAGGGCCAACATATTGGTTGGCACACCGCCTGGTGTCTGGTTCTGATACTATTTGTAACAGACCATGCCCACCGCTAGTAGATATTGTCCGTTTTGGCCTGTTATATATCGCTGTCAGCCTCACGGTTTTAAAACGTGTCTACTAGGGAGAGGTTTCTACATCTTTATGAGAAATGCTTCGTTCTCTTCTCCAACCCATGTGAGATCTCACAATCCACCCCCTTTGGGGGCCAGCGAGGAATATTGTCCGCTTTGATCCGTAACGTATCGCCACTAGCCCTACGGTTTTAAAACATGTCTACTAGGGAGAGGTGTCAACATCCTTATGAAGAATGTTTCGTTCTCCTCTCCAACTGAGATGAGATCTCATAGGCAATAGTACACCCTTTGACATTTCTACCCCCACAGAACAGAAAAGGTTATTCACTCATAAACTAGAATCAATACCCATTACCTAAAAATATACAAACATATATTGCACATACAGATTTATGAATCATGCTTCAGCTTCTATACAACAAACAGAGTTGTGGTAAATGCCCTCCTCCACGGCTAAGATCTGGCAAAGACACCCCAGATTTTAGCACGGCTAAGACTTATCAACAGCTTCTTTGACCCCTCAACATTCATTTCAACAAGCTTTTGTAGATACAAACCAGCACCAGCACCAGCCATCAGCTTTCTACACTTGCTTGAAATCACAACCGAGGCTAATAATGAAACGGGGTACTTCTTATCCAGATTCAAGATTGAAGGATCTAAGAGATGAACTGCACTTACAATTCCCCTCTCCTCTTTCTGGAAAATTCTTCTGTTACCATTATATTGTAATAGAGAAGACAACGCCTTAGCAGCTGCTGTTTTCTCATCAACAGACTTACCATCCAACATATTAACTAAGGGAGTGATGAATCCAGATTCCCCCATTTCTTTTCTTGCTTTTGTGCAGAAGCTGAGCTCGTAAACTGCTCGAGCTGCTGCAATTCGCGCACCTAATACTCCGCAACTCAAAACTGGAAGAAGCCGATCAAGAAATCCCTCTGAAATAAGAGTTTCTGCAATGGGAGAATAAGAAGCCAAGAGGCTCAAAAGCTCAACAGCCACTTCAAGACTACGAACTGATGGAACCGAATCCCAGAAAATTTTCAAGAACTCGATCCCACCTTCTTTAACGATCAAGAGCTTCAAATTATCATCATCTACAACTAGATTACACAAACAACCAATTGCATTTTCTTGAGCCAATGGAGTTCCAGAGGTCAAAAGCCCCAAAAGAACTATAACCCCATTTTCTTCAATGAAGTTCTCTTTGATTTCGCCAAATGATGCAAGATTTCTCAAAACCGCAGCTGCAGAGGCTTGAGAACCGGGAGTTCCGGCCTCACAAATCTCCAACAGAGATGAAATCCCTCCTCTGGAACCGATTGACCTAGCATTTTGCTTGGAAATACTCAGAGATTGGAGAGCTAAACAGGACTTCTCTTTTGCAAAACCGCTACCAGAATCGAGAATCCTCAGCAAGTGATTCAAAAGCACGATTCCTTCAGCAATCATTACATTCTTAACGCCATCCACCGTAGAAACAATGGAAATAGCAGCAACAGCCTTCTCCTTCAATTCTAAAGAACTGGAATCCAGTAGCCGAACCAGAACAGGAACAGCCCCTTGAGCCGCAGCAATGGTGACATTCTTATCATCCTCATTCAACAACTGCAACAGAGAATCAATAGCCAATACTCTGGATTCAATGCTTCCAATCTGTAACCTAGTGATCAAATTCCTGGACTCCGCCCGCACGGCCTCCCTTCTAGACGAGGAACTCGAAATCACACCGTCGTGAAGAATCTCACTCTTAATCAACACATCACCGTCTTTGAGTAGGCAGTCTAACTTCGTGAGAACGGAGAGAATATCGCTTTGAGTCTTGAGTTTACCATCGGAAACTCCCGGATTGCGGCACTTGTGCGAGAGAGAAGCCGCTTGAGTAAGAGTTTCTATAACAGAGTGAAGGAAATCGAGAGAGAGCGGATTGGAAGAAGATTTGGGAAACTCAGAAACATCGATCAATTGAGCGCGAAGATCCGAGAGTTTGGCGGCCATGGAAGACCATTTGCCCTTGAAATCGTTGATGAGTGGAATATCATCAAGAACAGAAGAAATGAGATTGTTAGAGAGAAGGAAATGGCTGTTTTCTGGAGGTACTTTCATGGCGTTGAGTGAAGGAAGGAAGGATGGAGACGGAGATTCTACAACGAAGAATCTGCGAAAGGTATGAGAACGCCACTAAATTTGCAGGTACTTGTAGAAGAAAATCTCACGCACAAATAAATAAATAATATTAACAATAAAATTATAAAATTATTATTAAATCCTATCTAAAATAAAAATAAAAAATAAAAAAAAATGGTAGTAGATATTACCGTTACTAATCCGACTAGTAAATGTTTGATATTTGTAATATTTATTTAAATTTGATATTTAAAATTAATTTTTGTACGTTATTTTTATATAATCTATGATATGAGTTTTTTAATAACTTTTTGTTAATTAATTATTTTTTAAATTTAATAAAAGAACGATTATTAGCTTAACTAATTATTTTTATATATATTAGTCCCTACCGCTAAATTAGTTTATTGTTGATTTTTTAAAAAATATTTACTTTCTATTAACTTTCCTTTATAAATTATGAAAATACATTAAAAAAATATATATATTATTATTTAAATAATTTTGATAAAAAATTATTAAATTCAAGATTTATTAAAAAAAAAAAAAAAGCAGTAAATAAAGAAGAGTTGAACAATTGGGGTGTGTGTTAATTAAGAAGGCGACCTATTGTGTCTCCTTGTCTATAAAAATATATATTATAAGATAATTGTTTGACAGCGAATTTTTAATAAAATTTTAATTTTAAAATTTTAATAAACTAAATTTATCATTTTAATTCTTTTCACAAAAGAATTTATTCTTTGAGTGAGATAATGCAATTCCAAAAGAAAAATTATTTTCCTCTCATAAATAAATATTTATGCTTATGGTCTTGAATTAAATCCTCTATTTTTATTGAATTATTCTTTGAGTGTTATTTTAATTCATAATGTTAAATTAATAGTATTATTTGGCCCTAAATATATGAAATAATTATCATAATTATGACTTTTCTATGAATTTGTTCCTTATTTGTTTTTTCGTTCGGCTAGAATAGAGGTTGGGATATAGTGATATATGCTCTTGGTGATTAATGGATGTTATCTTCCCGTTCAGCTTACGTGGATGTTTAGATTATGTTTTTGATGTTTTAGGTAATCGATAGAAATATCTCTCTAATAAGTAGAGTGTAATAGTGTATTGTAATCTCTTCTCGATTGGTTTTAATAAAAAGTGTGAATGTTTTCCACAAAAATTTGTGTTCCATAATATGGTATTTGAGTAAGATTGGTGTAGGTTGTCTGATCTTTTGGAATTCTTAGTATTTTTGTGTTGTGAGTAGTCTGCGACTCTGCAAGTTTGGTATATGATGGGTGATTTCGAAATCGTTTGAGGAATCAATATACTCGTCAGCAATAATGGCACTTTGTGTAAATGTGTTAGAGCATATTTGGGATGACAAGACACTAAAAGAAGCATGAGACACGTTTGTCATGTTGTTCTTAAAGAAGAACGATATTGTTTATAAACCCATGATCATTCCCTTAATCGAGGCATCTATTGGCACGACTAAGTTTAGGGCATGGCTCTGATACCATGTTAGACAAACACGACTTTCCATAATGGTATGATATTGTCCACTTTGAACATAAGCTCTCATGGTTTTGCTTTGGGCTTCTCCAAAAAGTCTTACACTAATGGAGAGAGTATTCTTTGTTTATAAACTCATGATCATTCCCTCAATTAGTCGATGTGAGACTTTCAGGGCTCGAATTGTAGCTCTAGGGTTCTGATCTCAAATATGGACTAGACTATGATGAAATGTTTAGTTCAGTGGCAAAGATCACTACCGTACAAGTTCCTTCAACACTTGCAGTAAGTAAAGATTGGAAATTATGGCTAATGAATGTGAATAATGCTTTCTTACACGAAGAGTTGAACCGAAAGATCTACATGATCTAATTGAAGTAATGATTGATATGCAAAGTCCAGAGAAGTCTTATTTAGATGTAGCTCGACAGATCGTATGATATGTTAAAGGTACAATTGACTATGGTTTTTTGTACAAAAGAAGTGAAGACTCCAACCTAACTGGATGTGATGCTGACTATGCACGATATCATGATACCCAAATATCAAGCATTGAGTATGTGTTCAAACTCGGTTCGAAATCAATTTCTTGGCGTAGCAAAAGACAACCAACAACATCATTGTCAATTGCTGGAGCATCTGAAAGAACGTACATGGTTGAAACTCTTAACAGAGGATATGCCTTTAAAATTTTCTTCTAATAAAATTTTTAACTTTCAATTTGGAACATTTATTAAAATTGATAAGTCCATTAAATCTTTTATTACATAAATTTTTTTAATTTTAGGTTAAAAAAATATTTTTAGTCATTAAACTTTAAGAAAAAATCGAGCATTACATATCAAATTTTATTAAATTTTAGTAATAGTTAAATAATTAATAGATTAAAAGTAATATATTAGACACAATATTAAAAATTTTAAACGAATTTCAAAACAAAAACATTTTGTTGATGGGATCATCAAGATTGAAGCAACTGTGAGTTTGATCGATCGGACGGCCAGGAGAAAGTAAACGAGTTGGGACCCACATTTGATGATTCAACCTCACCTGTATCCAAACCCATCCTTCTCTTCTATCTAGGGTTTTCGCTCACTGGACATTCGCCAATAATTCTCTCTTCCACCCACACCTCGCTATCTAATTTGAATTTTGACCTCAATCAATCCGATTCGCTTCCCAGGGCGTCCCAGATAATCCAACTTTGTAAGTTTGCTTCCCTCTTTCTTCTTCTCTGCCTGCTCTGGCTCGAGTTTTCCGCGAGAAATCTTGCAATTTCTGAGAGTTGATTTTCATTTTTGTAATTGTCGTTTGGAATTTGAATATTCTGCGTGTGGGAAAGTGGGAGAGAGCGTTGTATTTTCGCTTTTATCTATATGGGGAAATCTGGGACTCGAAAGAAGAAGGGTGGTTCGAATCATGCTTCTTCGGCTGTTAATTCGACTCCAAATGCTAATGGGGGTGTTGATTTGGATTCTTCTATCTTTTTGAAAAGAGCTCATGAGTTGAAAGAAGAGGGGAATAAAAGGTTCCAGAATAAGGATTTTGTTGGTGCTCTTGAACAGTATGAAAGTGCGCTTCGTCTTACTCCCAAAACCCACCCTGATCGAGCTGTGTTTCATAGTAATAGAGCCGCTTGTTTGATGCAAATGAAACCAATTGATTATGATACTGTTATTGCTGAGTGTACCATGGCCCTCCAGGTCCAGCCTCGATTTGTTCGTGCTCTTCTTCGGAGGGCTCGTGCTCTTGAGGCTATTGGGAAGTATGAAATGGCAATGCAGGACGTGCAGGTCTTGTTGGTCGTCGATCCTAACCTTCGAGATGCTCTTGACATCGCCCAACGGTTGAGGGCTGCTGTTGGACCTCGACAGGAGGCTCAACAGGACCTTCAGAGCCGTCCGTCTCCTGCTGCTTTAGGTGCCTCGGCCGTTGGTGCTCCCATTGCAGGCTTAGGTCCATGTTTGCCTGCTCGACCGGTTCAGAAGAAAGTGGCAGCCTCCATGGGGGGTGCTACAGTACTGCTAAATAGTAAAGTGGAGAAGCATCAGGGTGTTCTAACTACTGAAAATGGCCCAAATGAACCCAAATTGCAATTTCCCAAAGTAGTCTTGAAGCCTTCAAGTGGGTCTTCTAAGGCTCCTAATGTAAGTGAAGATAAACTGAAGGAAGATTCACTTTCTTCCTTGTCATTGCATGCTCAAAGTCGAATCCAAGAACCTAATGTTCAGTTGAGGCCTTTGAAGCTTGTCTATGACCATGACATAAGGCTTGCCATGATGCCAGTGAATTGCAGCTTCAAAGATCTTAGAGAGATTGTGAGCAAACGTTTTCCGTCGTCAAAATCTGTTTTGATCAAGTATAAAGACGCAGATGGGGATCTGGTGACGATAACCTGTACAAGTGAACTCAGACTGGCGGAGTTTTGTGCCGATAGCTTTGTTCCTAAGGACCCTGAGGTAGATAAACCTGCTTCATTTGGAATGCTTAGATTGCATGTTGTAGAGGTGAGTCCTGAGCAAGAACCACCTTTGTTGGGAGAAGAGGACGAGAAACCTATCGAGAGTGAAGAATCCAA
This sequence comes from Cucurbita maxima, assembly GCF_002738345.1. Lineage (NCBI taxonomy): Eukaryota > Viridiplantae > Streptophyta > Magnoliopsida > Cucurbitales > Cucurbitaceae > Cucurbita > Cucurbita maxima. Next base: position 317,077 of record NW_019272037.1, read on the forward strand.
GGGAGATGACAGTGGGCACGTTTCACCTCTCAGGGAGTCTGTAGCAGAAGCTACTGATTCTGAAAATGATAAGAAGATAGAGAAAGAAGTTCCGAAGGAAAAACCAGGAGCTTTGGAAGATCCCGAGTGCAAGGAAGTTGAGATGGACGATTGGTTATTTGAATTTGCTCAACTTTTCCGAACGCATGTTGGTATTGATCCAGATGCCCATATAGATTTGCACGAGCTTGGAATGGAGCTCTGCTCCGAGGCTCTTGAGGAGACGGTAACTAGTGAAGAAGCTCAGAAGCATTTTAACAAGGCAGCATCAAAATTCCAGGAGGTTGCTGCTTTAGCTTTCTTCAACTGGGGTAATGTTCATATGTGTGCTGCAAGGAAACGTATTCCTTTAGACGAGTCGTCTGGAAAGGATATCGTGGCAGAGCAGCTTCAAACTGCTTATGAATGGGTGAAGGAGAAGTACACCCTAGCAAGAGAGAAATACGAAGAGGCGCTTTTGATCAAGCCCGACTTTTATGAAGGTCTATTGGCTCTTGGCCAACAGCAGTTCGAAATGGCTAAACTTCATTGGTCTTTTGCACTAGCTAAGAAAATCGACCTCTCAAGTTGGGATTTTACAGAAACACTCGAACTTTTCGACAGTGCAGAAGAGAAAATGAAAGTAGCGACCGAGATGTGGGAAAAAATGGAGGAGCAGAGGGCGAAAGAGCCGAAAGATCCAACCGCAACCAAGAGGGAAGAGTTACTGAAGCGACGAAAGAAACAGGCGGGTAGTGCAGACAGTGAAATGCAGGGAATAGGTGGTCAGTTTGAGGTATCACCCAATGAAACTGCTGAGCAAGCAGCACTAATGAAATCCCAAATCCATCTTTTCTGGGGCAATATGCTGTTTGAGAGGTCCCAAGTTGAATGTAAAATAGGAACAGGAGATTGGAAGAAGAACCTCGATGCTGCTGTAGAACGATTCCAACTTGCTGGAGCTTCCGAGGCTGACATTTCTGTCGTTTTGAAGAATCATTGTTCGAACGAAAATGCTGTGGAAGGGGACGATAAGACGAGTCTAGACATAAACAGCAAGGCGAATCAAGAAAAGGAAGATATCGTTAAGGAGGTCGATCAAGCATCTGGGTAGCTGATAGAAATGATGGTACAATCACTTTATAAAACCGAATGCCGAAATTCATTAGAACAAACCAAAGAAAAGAAATCACATTGTTTCAGCCTGGCACGAGGAGGATGGCTGGCTCCTTTCGACCGTCGCATTGGAGGATGCCCGACACTCATAGCGTGCAGGTTATGAACTCGGACTGGTAACTTTCTTCATAATTTGACAAGTAAGCAAATAATTTGTGTGCCAGATTGATTGATTGATGATTTTTGTGTTGAAGAAACGAAATGAACTGATTCTGGTTTTGCCTCAATAATTTGAACTTACAATTTCAACAAATAAATAAAAAAAAATAAAAAAAGTCTGAAGTTTGAAGATTGTATGTTGAAGTTGTAGATTTCCCCGACCTCTTCTCTTCACAGCAACTCGTTTTAATCTTTGTTCTCGTGAAATTCTTTATTTTTTTTTTTGTTATTTTTACAGGGATTGGAGAGAAGATTCTCTACGAAAATTTCACGATATAGAGTGCCTCAATTATTAAAAAAACCGTTCTCATAGATCTAATAATATTTCATAAACAAAGATATAATTTCTATAAATTTAAATTTATTATCATACTCAAATAAATAGAAACAAGAAATATATACAGAGGGATGTAGAATTCTATGTTGATTTAATCAATAGATTTGGGGTCTCACAGGATCCTGTTTCAAATGGGATGTAGAATTCTATGTGATTTGGGGTCTCACAGGATCCTGTCTCTATGTTGATTTAGAATTCTATGTGATTTGGGGTCTCACAGGATCCTGTCTCTATGTTGATTTAATCGGTAGATTTGGGGTCTCATAAGATCTTGTTTCAAACGGGACGTAGAATTCTTGTTTAAATGAAGAATGAGGTGGGGTCTCATAAGATCTTGTTTCAAACGGGACGTAGAATTCTTGTTTAAATGAAGAATGAGGGAGGGACCATAGCAACAGTAGATTTGGGGTCTCACAAGATCTTGTTTCAAACGAGACGTATAATTCTTGTTTAAATGAAGAACGAAGGAGGGACCATAGCAAGATTTTTCTTCGATAGATAGCTCAATGAGACCCAGGCAAAATAGGATGGGGAATCCTAATGAGAATGAGAGACCAATGAGAGAGTTCTCTAGCTAGGGATAGGTTCAGTATGATATTTAATTACATGCTATTAAATTAAATAAATGTGTATGTTTGTGTGATATATGTGCATTCACATTCGATTGATCATTATACATATGTTAATCGAGATACCATAAACATGATTATATATATATTATATATATATATATTTTTTTACGAGGGAGCACAAATATGAATTTTGTACCTGCTATACAAAAGAATAAACTATAAATTATATTTGAGACCTCATACAAGTTGAATGATCATAGATTACTTCTTCAGTTACATAAAGTACGTACGCATATACTTATGATATTGTTCGTATTCCTCTTTTTTTCATCGGCTTCAATAGTATGAGCGTGTGATTACCCATAGTCTACTTTAGAGGATACGTTAACGAGTCCGCCCAGTGAGTCCATGTGCATGTGTAGACTATGCATAGAAATATATTATGCATCCAATAATACCCGAAAATGAAAGTAGAATTTAAGGAACAACCGTGAAATTAGATTCCAAAAGTCATTTTTTGGATTCTTGGTCAAAATCCTAAACGTCCTTTTTATTTTTATATGTTTTTCTAAATAATAATAATTTTTTAATAAAATAGTTTTCTATTATACAAATTTTTTTTTGTAAGACTATTCCACTCGAAACCTTAAAAAATTAAGAACATAAGTAATGTATGACTCGTATATATTTAATATTTAAATTTTATAAGATTTTAGTTATTAATTTAATATATACACAGATAATTAGTAAATTTTGAAATTGGTATAAAAGATTTTTTAAAAAAAAAAACTACTAAAATCCAAAAAAGAAGAACTACCCTAACGACCGGCGTTAGGAAACGACGCTCACCCTTAACTAACTGATCTTCCGCATTCCGCAAGGCGGGACGTTGAAAGTCCGGAAGGAAGATCTTCTTGATCTTATCCACACTCAAATCTCCACTATTTCATTGATTCATTCATATATCCACTCTAACAATCTCCTCTCATTTTCATCTTTCTACTTCGATTCCATTCTCTGCAAGCAATGTCTCCACCTTTCATCGCTAATGCCGACGTTTCCACCGTCAATGCAGCTTCTCCGCCGGTGATCTCCCCGGTTTCTTCTGAGTGTAGCGAACTGCAAGCCCACCGTATCGATCAACCTCTCCCTTTCCCCTCTGTTCTAAAAAATCCGTTCAAATTCGTCGATGGTCCTCCTAGCTCCGCCGCTGGCAATCCGGGTAATTTTAGCCATGATAACTTGTTTTTGGTACACTGTTTGGTATTTAGTTGGTTGATGACTCCAAGGAAGAGTTAATTATTTATTCTACGCATACAGATGAGATCGCGAAGCTGTTTCCTAGTCTATTCGGTCAACCGTCGGCAATGTTGGTGCCAAGTGATTCCAGTTTGGTACAGATGAATCAGAAATTGAAGATTGGAGTTGTGCTGTCTGGTGGCCAAGCACCCGGAGGACATAATGTGATTTCTGGACTATTTGGTAGGTTCTTATTTTGTCCAGCTTTATAAATAAAGAATGAATGCTTGTTTTTCTGTTCAAGCTGTGGGTTAATTAGCATCATCTACGATTTTGGTGAAGATTATCTACAGGATCATGCAAAAGGAAGCACGTTGTATGGATTCAAGGGTGGCCCTGCAGGGATCATGAAGTGCAAATATGTAGAACTCACTGCAGAATTTATCTACCCATATCGCAATCAGGTTTGTACGATCAAAGAATGTTAGTGTGAATATGTGTAGTCTTGATGCGAAGTGGTTGCCATTTGAATGCGGTTCTTGATTTAAATGCAAATTTCTTTTATCAGGGTGGTTTTGATATGATATGCAGTGGGAGGGATAAGATTGAAACTCTAGAACAGGTGATACTCTTTCTTTCCTGAATTAGCATTATGAGACCCCTTAATTGTGTTGTTAGGAATCATACTCTCCGCAATGGTATGATATTGTCCACTTTGAGCATACCCTCAAATGACCTTGTTTTTGGTTTCCCCAAAAGTCATCGTACCAATGGAGATGTATTCCTTACTTATAAATCCACGATCATTCCCTAAATTAGTCAATGTGGGACTCCCTCCCAACAATTCTCGTAGTGAAAGACATAAATTGACAATTTGGTTTAATTTTCAGTTTAAGCAAGCTGAAGAAGCAGCTCAGAAGCTTGATCTGGATGGGCTTGTTGTAATTGGTGGAGACGACTCCAACACAAATGCTTGTCTCCTCGCTGAATATCTTAGGTACTTTTGAGAACTATGAAATTCTCTTTCTCATGATCATATATGGATAAGCTATTATACATGATTTTGGGCGCTACTAAACTAAGGATGTAATTGCCTAAGGGTTCTTATTTATCCTGTTATGTACTGTTCCATTGTACTCGGTTGCTTATCAAATCCAGGAGTAAAAATTTGAAAACCAGAGTAGTTGGTTGCCCTAAAACTATTGATGGTGATCTCAAGTGCAAAGAAGTCCCCACAAGTTTTGGATTTGATACAGCTTGCAAGGTCCTCACTTCTCTTTGGAACTGCTTTAGAATTCATATTTCTTGTAGACTCAACTTCGATCAATGTTTCAAAGTTGAAGTAGTTTCTTCAATAATTCAAGTAAAAAGGAATATTGCTGATGTTTTTGCAGATATATTCAGAAATGATTGGTAATGTGATGGTTGATGCTCGATCAACAGGAAAATATTATCACTGTAAGCATTTTGCTTAATGAAAATAAAACTAGAAATGGATCTGATCTGCTGATATTTTCATAATAACTGAATTCTTGAGGACTTCAATTATCAGTATTTCGAGTTCGGATTTATCGTTAGTCCACGTTCTATCCATCATTGTTCCAGTTCACCGGTTCTCTACTCTGAGTATAAGCTATGCCATTTTCTGTACCATTCTGTGGATCTTAAAGTTCCTAAATTCTTATCTTGTCCGTTTCAAAAAATTGAAAAAAACATATATCTGGTTGCTTCACCTGCCAAAAATAGAGCACTTCTCTCTGTTTGACTTCATGTTTCTATTCCCTACTGGATCTGCCTAATGCAACATTGTATTGATTCATTGCTAATGTTGATACTCAAGCAAATTGTCATATGGCATTATTACTGTAAATATATCCACAGTTGTACGGCTCATGGGTCGTGCTGCTTCTCACATCACACTGGAATGTGCTTTGCAAACTCATCCAAACATTACTATTATTGGAGAAGAGGTAGCTGCTTTACTTAAACTACTCAACACAGAAATCTTAGGGCATTTACCATTGTATGCTATACCCTAGGGTTGTTTGAAAATCTGTTCTTTTCCACCTGGTTGATTCATGGAGATTTAATCTAATTAATTGATTGATGGTATGCAGGCGAAAAAAGTTTCAGACATTAAATATACTCGTTTTTAGATATAGTTTTAGTTTATAGTGTGCTCCTAATTTACAACTTGTTTTGAAGGTTGCAGTTAAGAAGCTTACCTTGAAAAACGTTACAGAGTACATTGTGGATGTAATTAGTAAACGTTCCGAACTTGGTTATAATTATGGTGTCATACTAATTCCCGAGGGTCTGATTGACTTCATTCCTGAGGTACTGCGCTTGTTAATATAGTCAATTGTGTTTATTTCTTTAGCTTGTATGCTCATCATCCACTAAACCCAAGATACTTGATATCAATAATATCATTCTTGAACTGGTACTCATTTATAACCTGCTTTCTACAGGTGCAGCAGCTTATTGCAGAACTCAATGAAATTCTCGCCCATGATAATGTAGATAAGGATGGAATATGGAAAAAGAAACTTACAACTCAATCTCATCACCTTTTTGAATTTTTCCCACCAGCAATCCAAGAACAATTGTTGCTTGAAAGAGATCCACATGGCAATGTTCAAGTAAGTATTTTTTGTTGTTGTTGTTATATCTTTTCGTAGGATTCCTAGTTTGATGAACTACATTATGTTTCTTACATGTCAGGTTGCGAAAATAGAAACTGAGAAAATGCTTATACAAATGGTTGAAACTGAGTTGGAAAAGAGGAGGCTAGAAGGTGCATATAATGGTGGCCAATTCAAGGGGCAGTCGCATTTCTTTGGGTACCCATTCTGTTCGTGCTTGAACTTCTGCTATTTTAAGTCGACGCTCCTGTTTTTATCACACATTGTGTTTAGCTCTAAACAGGTCTATAACCTTTTAACCTTGTGTATAATTTGACTCTGTTTAATTCTTCTTTTCATTTATAGGTATGAAGGGAGATGTGGTTTACCCACAAACTTCGATTCAGCATATTGCTATGCTTTGGGTTACACTGCTGGAGCTCTCCTTCAGAGTGGAAAAACTGGACTAATATCATCGGTCTGTCTTTCCCACTTCCTGATTGGTTTATTCTCTAACCTTTTAACCTTTCATTTATTTTTTCTGGTTATCCATTTCCTCGGTAGATTATTGTGAGATCCCACATCAGTTGGAAAGGGAAACGAAGCATTCTTTATAAGAGTGTTGAAACCTCTTCCTAATGGTTGACAGCGATACGTAACGAGTTAAAATAATATCTGCTAGCAGTGGGCTTAGGCTTTTACAAATGGTATTAGAGCTAGGCATCGGGTGGTGTGTCAGCGAAAACGTTGGCTCCCAAGATGGGTGGACTGTGAGATCTCACATCAGTGAGGGAAACGAAACATTCCTTATAAGGGTGTGGAAACCTCTCCCTAGTAAACGCATTTTGAAACCATGAGGCTGATGACGATACGTAATGGACTAAAAGGGATAACTACCGCTAGTAGTGGGCTAGGGGTGTTACAATTATTTTCTTCACCTCATTTCTATTACTTATATGTTAGTTATGCATACCAGGTAGGAAATTTGGCCGCCCCAGTTGAAGATTGGACGGCTGGCGGAACTGCATTGACTTCATTAATGGATGTGGAGAGGAGACACGGTATGTTTACTTCATGAAAACGTGCCTTCCTTTTCTCTTGATATTATTTGGTCTATAGAATACTGTTTTGGGGGGTATAAGGAAACGAAATGACAGGGTATATAGAATCCATCCCAAATGAGAACATTTGATTTTATATCAAATTCACGTATACGTGAGTGATAAAGGTTTTACAAGAATACAGTTTTGGAGTCGATGAATTAAAAAGATTCTCTATCTGAACAACTTTGAAAGGCTTTGGAACAGAACATTTTGATGAAGTCTAAGCTTAACTTAATGTTCATCATTTGATCTCCTTCTAAAGGTAGAATTCATATGGCAGGTAAGTTCAAGCCTGTGATCAAGAAGGCAATGGTGGAACTCGGTGGTAATATTTCTCAGAAGAACTTTATTACTACTACTACTACTACCTTCTTCACTCTCATGTGCGGGCTTGAAAGCCAAGCATCGTACTAAAATTCTATGATTCTGTGGTTAGGTGCACCTTTCAAGAAATTTGCATTGTTTAGAGAGCAGTGGGCTGTCGAGAACCAATATATCAGTCCAGGTTGGTATTCGCCCTTCCGATTTAGATCAACTTTTTAAAGTAGGGAAAAACACTTTTTTTTTTTTTTTTCCCTTCACTTTAAGCACTTAGAAAGTCAATTCAACGCACAAACTTTCACGTCATTTTCTCGGTTCTTAGAAGAAAATACCTGTCTTCTTTTCCGAGTCCATTTCAGGAAATGGAACCTTCAAATACTTTATTTCGTTTTGATCTACTTGCAGGTCCAATTCAATTTGTTGGTCCTACCTCAAATGTGCTTAATCATACTTTGTTGTTGGAACTCGGGGCTAAAGCGTGACCATATTCAACTATCAACCTCCCTCAAGAAAGAGAAAAAAGAGAACTATCTCGAATGCATGTCGATCTTTAGAATTGTCATGATTCTCATTGAAACTTTTTTTTTAATAACTATTTTTATTTATAGTGGAATAAGCTCTTATTAGATTCTTAAAACTTGTTTTATGTGGTAATATAATTGAGATTGACACAGAAAGATAGAAGTCCGACCCGACCCCATAAGGAGTTTTGGTCAAAGACCCTTGATGATCAGCTACCCTATAGATCAACCAAGGCCTTGCATGTTCGACTCCATGCAAAAAAAAATCATCTAAAATATGTTCCTCGTCGTCGTTCAACCATTCGAGTTTCTTGAAAGTTTAAATTGAATTTAACTATATATAATTATTTTTTAATTATTTATTCTCAAACAACTTTAAAAATAAGTTTAAGAATTTAATTTTTAAAATATACATTAAAATTAATTGAATAGTTGAAAATAAATAAATAACATTTATTTTTATTAAAAAATAAATGAATAAATGATTCTACATGATCAATTATTTTACATTAGAAATTATTTAATAAAATTTACTTAAATTAATTTAAAAAAGAAAAGAAAAAAAAAATACTCGATCAAACTCAAAAACCAATAAAATAGAAGCCAATCTCCAACGAACAAAGTGGATTTTGAATAATAATAAATAATAAAGAAAGAAAGAAAGAAAAGAAAAAAGGTCGTACCAGAATCCTCCAGCCTGCGAACATACGCGACTTTCCTCAAGATCCTCTCCTCTTCCCCTTTGCCTTACTTCGATCAGCGTCTTCAATGGCATCACGGGATGAGAAGCCGTCGAAGCCCTGCAGCAGTCGGACCGGGGGTATTCGAACCCTTTCCGATCTTAACCGACGGTCCCCTGATTCTGTTGGCGACCCCGATGCTCCTCAAGAGTATTACACCGGTGGTGAGAAGAGGTCTCTTTTCTGCCCTAATTTTTACTTCCTTTTTCTTCTTGCTTTTACTTACGTCAATTTCTATTCCATTTCATTCCATTCCATCAGGACAATGATTCTTCTTCCGTTTTCATACCTAATCTTAATATGTATGCCCTCATCCTTCTTCTCAATTGAAAGGTTATGGAAAATTCATTTCATTCCGGATTCGTCTAAAACATCGTTCCATAAATTTTGGTCACATGGGGTCCGGTATGAACAAGTAGCCATTCTGATAAAGCCAACTCTAATTCTAGCTCCTGTTGAACAAAAAAACCCTTGAAAATTCATTTGTCGATAAGCTTGTGCTTGTTTGGAGGGATCATCATAAATGATTAAAGTGTGTTGTTTTACAGAGGATCAACTAGATCAACTAATAGATAAGTCTAGAATTAGATTACCTCTGAGACACTCCACCATCGAACTTGATCAAAACTTGATTGAATGACTCTATGCAATCTACCACAAGCATTGTTAGAAAATTGAGACACTCCGCAATCGAATTTGATCAAAACTTGATTGAATGACTCTATGCAATCTACCACAAGCATTGTTAGAACCTTGTTTTAAACTGAGACACTCAACAATCGAACTTGATCAAAGATGTATGACTCTGTTGCAATCTACCACAAGAATTGATTGAAACTTAAATGAACTATGCTCAAATTTCTAAGAGTGTGCCTTTTAAGTAGTAATTTGTGAGTATTTAGAGTCTCTCCTCTAAATCTACAACGTGAAGTCAATTTGACAAATAACTTCCCATCCTTTTGATCCCTACAAGAATTATAAAATTAAAAATAATAAATAAAGTTTTGTAACAACTTATCAATTAAGTGCAATTTATAGCAATTTCATCCGCTACTTCAACCGTGTAAATATTCCCTTCTGGAACTGCAAATTGTTCTTCCTCAATCGAATAACCTTGTAACACATGAAATAATAGTTGAACCAAGCTTATCAAATTTTGTAGATGAAGAATGAATGATTGTTGAATCTTCTCGTAATAGGTCCCTCCTATACAGCGATCATCATTTGGAGAACTTGGAGGAGGTAACCTCTTCTGAACTCTGTTCTATTTACCCACCATTTTCCCACCAAGTATTAGCAAACTCCTGGCAAAAAAATTTAACTATATACTTTTTCCAAATTCCAATTGAAAACTTGACAAAACCGAAGAAGAGAGCCCAATTCTTACTGATATCAAACCAAGGTCTTCCACCACCAGCAGTCTTAGTCTCCACGGCCTTCCAACCACTGGAATTACAACCATAAATGGAAACAATCACTTTCCTCCAAAAGGCCTCCTTTTCAAAGCTAAACCTCCCCAACCATTTTAACAAGAGGGAGGTGTTATATACCGAAGAGAACCTACCCCCAAACTGATATGATAAGGAATCACTACAAGGAGAGTAAGATTCGGATTACCTTGTTGATCGAATATCTCAAGGCAAGAACATTGTTTGAGATTCGAATAACTCCACAAGCAAGATTGATCATGTCGAGCTTGAAACATGTAACCTAAACTACATAGAATTGCAAAGAAACTTAGCCATTGGCTAAAGAAAGCACAAATGCTCCTTTTACTATATTTTCAAGTCTATTAACAAATACAACATACATGGCTTTATATAGCCTCAAAATGAAACTACTAAAGGCATTCCAAGAGTTGTAACATTCATGCTTAATGGCCTTAATTAACCATTATGTAATTGTAACCTAAAGTAAATTAAAAGTCTTAAAATACATTAATGAAATACAATAACTCTAAATTACTCTAAATTGTAATCCACCTGAAATTCAAAACATGAAACTTCATTCTTCTTCAATGTGGCATGAATTGAAATATCTTTTGATAATTTCAACAATATTTTCTTCACATCTTCATTGAAGCATATTGTATGACTGATGTCTCTTGATTCATATCATTCTCGAAGGGCAGTCATTATTGAATTGGTTAGCAATTAACCAAATTGGTACCTGGTTTGTAAGTTCCCCCATTTCAGGCAAACTCTCATCATTTTCTCCCTGGCTCTTATAGTCTTCAGTGGGGCCTTAAGGAGCGTGAAAGGGTACATGGGGATACTATTCAACACCGATTGAGCTAGAGTCGATCTACCTCCCTTGGAAAGGAGGAGGCCACACCACTTGTCCTGTTTCATCACCATTTTGTTGATAATAGCCTTTTCAAATATTCGTGGGAACACTGCTACTAAATCATGCTTCACAATGTTCCATGCTTTTTTAAAAAATTTGCTAGTTGTACCATAGGGGCCTGAGGAATTTTGGTTTCCCATATCGGAAATGGCTTTGAAAATCTCTTCCTCAATAAAAGGAACCTCAATGCTTCCTTTTTCATGCTCTGTATTGATGTAAACATGCTTTTCCTTTCAATGATTATAGCTTTTGCTGATCTAAGAAAGAATGTGAGGTTGGATCTAATGTAATAGTTTGTTTTACATTTCTCCCTCCCCTCCCCTCCCCTCAATTAAATGAAAGAAGAAAAATAAATGTCCGGTTATCATACATTCCCTTTTTTCTTGTTAATCCAAAGCTCCTTTTGGAAGTAACTCTGAGGTTGACAATATTGGTTGATGCTTATTGAATGATAACTCTGTTTCCAACTTTCAGTGGGATGCTTGTCCAAGATCCTACAAAGGGTAATGATGTGGATTCACTTTTCAATCACGCTAGGCAAATGGGAGCTGTGGAAGGCCCTATTGATCATGCCCGTTCATCAACCTCCAGCAGCTTTACTGGAACTGGTAGGTTACTCACAGGAGAAACTGTCCGTTCTGCACCTGATCAGCCTGAGAACGTTGTTCACAATATTGTATTCTGGAGTAATGGTTTTACCGTAAATGATAGCCCTTTGAGGAGGTTGGATGATCCTGAAAACGCATCCTTTTTGGAGGTAGGTGAAATATAATACTGATAATGTTCTAATGAAATATTTGTGTACACATGCACACGCGCACACGTACATGCATCCATGGATAACTTAAGAGCAGAAACAACATGGAATGCTGTTTATAGAAATACTTGACCTTTATAAGTGTTTGTATGGTTTTCGAATTCTTGAAGAAATGTTGCTGGACGTGTTCTTGTTTGTTTAGCTCCGTTGGGTACATTTCGTTCTTCGAATTACTGATTACTGCCCTTAGGTGGGTGTCTTTACATATTTATATGATCTTTCATCAGAGCATCAGAAAGTCTGAGTGCCCCAGAGAGCTTGAACCTGCAGACAGAAGGTCCTCCGTTCATGTGAATTTAATTAGGAGGATGGAGGAGTATCGTGTAAGTTTTTCCTTATTAGATTTCACTTGTTGGTTCTACAATTCCAAGATATACGATCCGTGATAGATGATTTAAACTTACCCATTTAAGGGTCGAGAAACTGTTCGAGTCGATAGTTAACCGTTAAGGAACGGTAAGCATTTTTAAAGATTGTAGGCGTGGAGCGTATAAATGTTAGACATAGTATTTTGCATCTTGCAGGAACCAGAGAAGCCACGTCTTCCATTTCAAGGTGTAGGAAGAACTCTTGGTGGTGGCGCCCCAGCAAACGAGCCAACTGCTACTCTCACCGATGTCAATAGCAGTCCAAGCGCTTCTGCAGGCCCGGTCGTGGATGACTCGTTGCCATCAACCTCGATTCAGCTTCGGTTGGCAGATGGAACACGCATGGTAGCTCATTTCAATTACCATCACACAATCAGCGATGTTCGTGCTTTCATCGACGCGTCTAGGCCGGGGGGTGCCAGGAACTATCAGCTGCAGTTGATGGGCTTCCCTCCCAAGCTTCTTAGCGACCTGACTCGGACAATCGAGCAGGCCGGTCTTGCCAATTCTGTCGTCATCCAGAAGTTTTAGCAAACTAAGATAAGCTCTCTATGCAGTATTGAAATGGTTCTCAGATAGTCTTTCAGTACATTTGCTGTTATAAGTTACTGCCTGCATTTTCAGCATCAATCCACCAAAACTGGTCTTTTATAAATTTCATCAGACTACAGAAGCGGAAGAGGTTCAATACTTTGTAGAGGTAAACAGTTAGTGTTGAAGGATCGCATCAGAAACACCCTTTACCCGGGAGTGATTTTGAGATCGTTAAAATCACTTTGAAAACACACTTTTGACGACGTGAAAATTGAGTTTAAAAGTGTAAATAAATTGAAATTTAACTTGTTAGGACATGTTAATTTTGAATCTGATAAAAGCGATTTTAATCATTTCAAAATCACTCTCGTGCAATCCAAGGCAAGCTCCTAATATTTGGATTAACCATGCGACATGAAGCGTAGAGTGTAGGCACAGGGAGAGCTTTGGATATTCAAATATCAAACATTTACAAGTCACAATGCATTATAACATCGGTTACAAATATTAAATATTTTTAATCTTTTTAAAATCAAGTAAGGTTGTAATCCTATTCTCGCTGTAGCATTATAAACATTATTATTACTCTTACTCCCGTCGGGATAAATCTGACCCCTTCCCCTGTTCCCGCCTACGTATATGGGATATTTTAAGAAGTGTGAACATCTTTCTTAGTCGCAAGGTCCGGAGAAAGAATAGGAAAGGTGATTTCACTATATTTCTGACCAGGAACGGGTCCTATCACAAGAATATTTTTTTTAGTGGGACGATAGCTCTGAAAAGACAGATTGCCCATCTTTTCTTTAATCTCGGGAGAAATACGATCGGGGGGGGCTAATTCAAACCCTTCGGGTAAAATAAGAACAACCCCCACATTCAAACTGCCCCTTTTCCCATTCGCAAAAACTTGTTTCAGTTGCATATCATAAGGAATTCGAACAACTGCTTCAAATACAGTATCAGGAAGTACCGCTTGTGGAACCTTGATATCCACGGGCTTATAGCAAAATGGCAGTTGGCGTTGGTCGGATTTACTTGACCAAAAAAATGTCAACCTACAAATTGAAACGAATTTATGGTTTTCCAAAACTTTTAACCCAACCCAAACTGAGAAAAATCTAATCCAACTCAACTTTTATGGTTTGGGTTAGGTAGTCCACTAGATTGGATTATCGAGTCATATGAACGCTCTATCTAAGTTGATTCAATTGAAGTTTAAGGTAAAACTGATACAACTCATTTGTTTTTTCAATCATAGGGAGTTGAAACATCTACGTCTTAGATAATAATTGTTACCTCCTACGCTTAGCTTGGCCAACTCGACAACTTTATTTCTTTCATAAAATAACTAATAAAAATTATGGTATGATTAACCTTTGTAATCAAATTTCTTCCTTTTATGGCACCAACGGTACAATATGCTTTATTTCAAAAGAAAATAAAAAAGGTACAATATCCTCAAAAAGACAAATTGTACTTCTAAAAAGTAATAACTTCATATATATTTATTTATAACTAAAATATTATTTTGTTCGTCGATTTTTAGGTATCTCGGGTCGATAAGAAGCTTCATTATTGGAATGAGTTCATATTCATCCTACTCAACTATAAAGAAAATTTAATTAATTGAATTATACTCAAGTTGATAAAATATATATATATATATCGTGGATAATTCAAAATTATATAGAACAAAAGTAAAGGAAACGAAAGAGGTATGGGTATTGACCCAATAACCTGAAGAAACTCTACTATCTAACTCGGGTTGAGTTGAGTTAGATTTTTTTTTTCTTTCAAGTTTGGGCTGAGTTGGATTTTGAAAATTTGAAGATTCAACACGACCTGTTCAAAGATAGGAATCACAACTCAACTCTATATCCCTATTTTAAAGATTTTTGTGAAGATTAAAAATATTCGACGTTCGTAACAGGTCAGAGTTCGACTTGGTTTGCAGAATGAAACTTTTTTTTGTTCGGGTCAACTCTGACCAGTTGGAAGATTAAAAGTAGTAGACGTTCCTAAGAGGATAGGGTCGGGTCGGGTCGGGTCAGGCTATTAATATACTAAAAAGAAATAATATATAAAAGTAAAATTAAAGCATAAATAAAAGAAAAGGAAAAAGAAATGAACATACAGAACTTCCAACGTACGTGTGAATGTAAAAGGTCCCGATTGCGCTCCAGAGAAGGCGTCAGTCTGGATAGTGTTCATCTTCAACGATGATGAGATTAATGATGACGAGCTAGGGTTTCTGTTCTTCCCCCAATTGCTAGGGCTTTCCAAACGCCAAATTACGACCTTCTTTCTTCACTTCTACTGTCATATCTCTCAATTCCGTGCTAATTTCGTCACTCTCCCATTGCTCTCTCACTGATGGCCAAAACCAGACCAGGCAAGAAAGACCTGGACGCTTACACCATCAGAGGCACCAACAAGGTTGTTAGAGGTAAACTCCTTCGCCTAAAACTATGGAAACTTGTTTCATTTTGCGTTAAATATGCTCTCTCTCTCTCTCTCTCTCTCTCTCTCTCTCTCTGTCGTTCCACTAGAATATCGTCCAATGGTGCTTTAGGAGTTCTGATTTCGCGGATTTTGCAGTTGGAGATTGTGTATTGATGCGCCCATCGGAGACGAGTAAGCTTCCGTATGTTGCGCGTGTCGAGAAGATCGAAGCTGATAATCGGAACAACATTAAAGTTCGAGTGAGGTGGTACTATCGGCCGGAGGAGTCGATTGGGGGGCGGAGGCAGTTCCATGGTGCTAAGGAGCTCTTCTTGTCTGATCACTACGACTTGCAAAGTGCGCACACCATTGAAGGGAAGTGCATTGTTCATACGTTTAAGAACTATACTAAGCTTGAGAATGTTGGTGCTGAGGATTATTATTGTAGATTTGAGTACAAGGCTGCTACTGGAGCTTTCACGCCTGACCGAGTTGCTGTGTGAGCTTTTCACTTTTTTGTTGTATCGAACGGATTCTGGTGCAAATTGCTTGAATGCATTTTGAATGTTCTTGTTTTTTCTTGCAGCTATTGCACATGTGAGATGCCTTACAACCCAGACGACCTCATGGTGCAGTGTGAGGGCTGCAAGGACTGGTAAATATTAATGTTAATTCTGGGAACTAATGTTTACTTTTGTGTACTGAATCCCAGAATCCTTTTGTGTATTTGCACATTCCAGAGTGAAATGTTTACACAAGTAATTGAAGGTTCGAATTTTTTTGATGCATGGCATAATGAATTAAGAGAGAATTTAGGATAACTTTTAAGGTATTGTTTTAACGGGGCACACTTTTTTTTTTTTTTTTTTTTTTAACTTTTTGCAAGAAGCACTAATCAAGTGTTCTCACTTTAAAATTTCTTTTTGAGTGTTATTTGATCTTTCAGATCACTTTTTGCCATGTGACCAAATATCATGGAAATTTTGAAATTACTTTTAATTTGTTAAATGTCAGCTTTATGAACCTCACCTTAAGTTTGTATGAATTAACAATTGAAGAATGTTTAATCAAAGATAAAGTTCTAGATACACTGAAATGGCTTTTAGCATCGATTGATAGATGCACCACAGACATTATTAGTCCATATAACGGTCATCTTAATCGGTTAATTAGTGTTCTATCCAAAGGTGAAGAAGCTAATCGTCAAAGTGCAATGTGATGTGCAGTCTTTTATGGATTGTAATGTGTTGCTAGAAATGGAATATTCACTCGAACTCCATAACTTAGTTGTGGTTGAAGTGGTTTTGTTATACCATTTTGTTTAATACTGGAACTTTTTAGAGAGCCCGAACTCGAGAGTTTTCTGGAAGCACAAACCTTTTATGTTTCCTTTGGCCTATAGGTACCATCCTGCTTGCGTAAGCATGACTATCGAGGAAGCAAAAAAATTGGACCATTTTGTGTGTTCTGAATGTGCATCCGATGCTGATATCAAGAAAACTGAGAATATATTTTCAGCATCACCGGTGGCCGAGGACAAGGTTAGTACTGTTATCTGTTGCTTCCCAAGTAGAATGGTAGTTGAATATGAATCATCTTCTCCAGCATATTAGCCTTTTTGATTCGCGTCAGTCGTTCTTTTTCTTTTTTTTCCTTTCTTAGAATTTAAAGATTAACTCAGTAGCACACGGCAGACATGAAGACAAATGAAATACATGCAATGCTCGCCTTTTAGTTAATTCTATATGCTGAGCTTCAGTTTGGTTTCTTTCCAATCACTTAAGTCATGTTTTTTATTAACTTAGAAGGTTTTTCTTTTGATTCACTTGCTATTTGTTTTCCAAAAGCCAGTCTTGTGATTATTAAACAATGCCCATTGGGCTTCCTTTTTTATGATAACCAATCTGCGATTATCATCTACTTTCTCATGTCTAATGAATAATTCAGGTGCTATTGTTATGTGTTTGGTGAGTTTATCCCAAATGGTTGGTCGAATGCCTTCCAATATCTGTTACTTCTACTGTCGTATTTGTTTAAATTAGAATTCATTGAATGAAATAATTATATACCAGATATATCGTTTTGTTTTCTGCGTCTGCCAAATATTCCTCTTAGCTCAAGAAAATTCTGACAGCTATCTAAAACGTGTCTGTGTGTATGATAAAAAGAGTTCAGAGTTTTTTTGTCAATTTGATTCATCAATGAACAAATTCATTTTTCTCATAATAATTATGAAAACAAACAGTTTCTTATTTTCAAATGTTATTTTTTTGGGCTTGCCCATGTCATATTGGTCAATTGCTTAGTTGTTTCTGTATAGTTTTTTAACTTTCTAGCGCAAGTTGTTTCAAAAGACCCTATGATCCATCCAACTAAGAGGATGTCATTTGTTGGGAGGCCATCTTCCCGAAAGTTAAGGCTCAAAATATTAGAAGTACTGGAATCTCCCCTACGCCGCCCACCCCCTTTGGACAAAATCAATGATTTCTTATCTGTCAATGCAAGTACATTATTATAATGACACCTTTTATCATTGTTATCATTCTAGATTTGAGCTGTATTGTGTAAGTAAACTTTTCCAATAACTTGACAGTTCCCTCTAAGTTCAAGGAGGTAGTTTATTTGGAAAAATCAATACTCCTTTCAGTTTTCAATTTCAGACATGGGTGCATGGGAACGCCATTGTTGATATGGTGAGGAATGTAATTTGCTTTCTATGGTCTGAAATAGATGACTTTTGGACTGAGTTTAGTTCTCTGCGTTTGTCTCATCTTTCATTTAGTTTTTATTTAACCATTCTACAAGAGTATAGCTTTACAATCGTGTTGCATTACTCTTTATTATTTTGTTCCTGTTGCTTATCCACTTAAAAGCAAATGTATTGTCCAATTATCTTTTATAAAAAAACCATGTTGTGATTATCATTTGCGTTTCCAACACATCAAGGCCATTGGATCGAATGCTATTTCTTATAATTGATTGTTATCTCCTTTTATCTTAGTTGAAAAGTTTTCCATCATCAGACAATAAACCATCTTGTGATTATCATTTGTGTGTGGTAGGTTTGATTCATATTTCATATTTAAATTCACTAATCTATCATACACGGAATTCTTATATGACCAGAACTATTCAATTTTTAGTTTAATAGATAGGTCTATGAATTTTAAAAATTTTCGAACATGGAAATGACTTATTTGACACAAAAGTAAAGATTTAGCCTTAAGAGACCTATTAGACAATTCTGACTGATTGAACTTGTAATTTAACCCCATGGATGAAACTTATATAGATTAATGCTACCGCCTTTTCCTTTCGACTGCCATAGCAATCTGCATTTATTTTCCTTTTTATGCACTGTTAAATGCTTACTTTTTCCCGGCCTTTGAATTACGGCCTGCAATACCACTCTGGAAAACACATGCTTTAGTTTTTATCATTATCATTCAGCAAAGTAGTAAAAGGATTTTGTTATAGTTTCACGGTCATTGGAAGTTTGTTATTTCAAAACCGACTTCATTAGTTGGAATTTCTCAGTATCACTGAAAACCCTCACCTCCAATACACATCCATTTTCTCCATTTTGGCTCTGAACCTTGTCAAGCTATTAGTATATTAGTTATCCCTGCAACAGAAAACAGATGTTTCCGGCAGGTAAGAATCAGTGAAAGATAGAAGAAATCAACTTCCCCCATCGACAAAACTATGAGCCCCACCTGTTCGAGGAAGAGGAAGATAGATAACAATCTTATTGTTGCTTTCAGATCCATTTCTCTAATGCGTTCTTATCTGACATGTTCTTAGAAGGACTAATATAAAGTTTGTTAATGGTTGCAGCTCGATTCAAAGCGACGGAAGAGATGACCATAGCAGGTGGAATTCTTGATTGCATTCAACCATGGCAGATATGGAGAGTTCAATTGTTATTTATGCAGGGGGTGTGTATAGCATAGCTTGGACTTTGCTGTGTAGAACTTTTGTTTTGTGATTGAAGCAATATATGTGTGTATGATGTAGTAGTAGTAGTAGTAGAGGCTTAGGGAGTTTCTCCAGAAACAGATCAGTCTGGTCTTGTATCTTCTTTTTGGTAAAATCTATATTTTGTTTGTCTTTGGTTTTATTGTGATTGGGGACATAAGGAAGTGGAAACAGAAACCTGAGAAGCTGCTGAAAATGGTCAATTATAAGTGTACATATGATTAGTTAATTAGTTAATTTAGCAAGGAATACATCTTTATTGTTATGAGACCTTTTGGGAAAGTCCAAAACGAAAGTCATGAGAGCTTATGCTCATTCCTAACCATGAACTCCTCTCTTATTAAAATTTGGAGTTATATCCAAATTTGAAAAGGCAAACATCTTACTATCAACCCATTGTTTCCCCCTCATTCGGTTTCTTGCTCAATCAACAAAAAATCATTACCTTTTCCCAACAAAAATCATGATTTGTATTTCTTGATTGATTTTGGTGGATGAAGGATGTTTTTGATCTTCTCTTAGGATGGTTTGGTTGAAAAAATTGAATGATTTTGTGCTTTTCAGAGGGTAGCGGATTGGGCTGAAAATGAGTTTTTATTTTTGTGTATCTCTTGCTCTTCTCTAGATTTCTCATATTGATTTTGATATATGTATACATTTTTTGTTCATGAAGGTTTTTTTTGTATGTTCAGTGTGAGTTTTCTGGTCTCGAAGGGAAGAATTCGAGTTTCGAGAAAGAATGGGCGGACGTATTTGCATATTGTCTAAGTAGATTAGTACTTTCCTTAAACGCTGATTTTAAGACTCACTCATTTAATCATAAACAAATTGTTTATTAGAGAATAAAATGGTACTTAACATGAACCAGTTTGTTTATATTTTATTGACTTAATTGTAATGATTACATCGATACTAAAATTTTAAGGAAAGTACATACTCTGCCATACATAAGAGTACAATGATTAATTATTAATTTAGTTAAAGAAAAAATTAAAATTTTATATGCTTACGATTTGTACTATATTTAAAAATTAACTATGAAATTTTAAAAGTAGTAAAAATACTCTTTACGCTGTCTTAAAAAAAAAAAAGTCAATATTATGGACGAAGACTATCGACACCTCATACATTATATCTAAATTCTTTAATGTTATTTTTTAAAGTTAAGTGAATATTTTTGGAAATAGTATTAATGGAATTTTTGAAAATTCAAAAGTATTTCTAAAACAATTCTTAAAGTTAAAAAGAATATTTTTGAAACATTTGTAAAATATTTTTTAAATAAAGTATTAATAAAATTAAAAAAAAAATGAACCGTAGAACTATTTTTGGACATTCTTTTTCAAAATTTAAAAGTATTTTCAGACAAAATACACAATTGTGTTTTAATTAATTTGATTTAAAAAAACATTTAAATACTTTTTAATCATATTTCATATTTTAATCAATGTGATTAACTGCCATTTAATTAAATTTCTTTTTGGTCCCTCGGTCTCTGACTGCAAATACGAAAAAGTGCAAGGATCTGTGTCAAAAATAATACAAAATTGTTTATATTTTATTTAGTGTTAAATAAAATATTCCAATATTTATGACATTTTATGAATAAGGTAAACAAAACCAAATTTAGATTGAATAAGTAAGAACAATGATAATCAAAATATTGAAGGAAAGACAGAAACTTAATGTAGAAATCACTTCCCTGCTGCTATACACTCAAATATTTTAATTACAATGGCTTTCTATTATTTGATTTTCAAACAAGTTCGGGATTCGTTTCGGAGCTCTGTGTCGTCCCTCAAAATGGCAAATCAACTACATTGTGCTCGGGCGTTTTGTAAGTGAAACCCGACTCGTCACTCGAATGCCTTTTAACCACACTAGCTCTTTGCACTAAGCGTACCAGTGCTTGTACTACTTCAGACATTGGAGGTCGGAATTCAGGCTCGGGCTGCAAAAGGCTCAAAGATTATGATATGAACTAACACTTTCGAATAACCAGCTGTTGATCCTCTAGACGTGAGACCATGACACATGCATAGGATAGTCGTGTTTATTTTCTTAGACTTAGGCTAGAATAAGATGTCTTTTGTTGTGTCGTTTTAAAGGTATTTTCAAAACACACAAGTGTATGTCTGTGTTTTAAGATGAAGGTGACGTTTTATGAAAGTTTAAATGAAATATACCTGGACACATAGAGCAATAATGTCGGCGAAGCGCGACAGAGATTTCGCAGGGTACATTCCGTTCAAAGTAGGGTCTACCATTTTTGCCAAGGCGTCGATGTCGTGAAGTTGGGGAGTAGCCCATCTCACAAGTGATTGCTCTGATCTCGACCTGGAACTGAACAAAATGAAGGGAATATGAAACATTACATAGATATATATCAGCAAGAAATAGGAATGAATCACGTGTATCGAAGGAAAATTCACCTATCAAGCGGCTTTCGGCCACTCAAGAGCTCCAACATCACGACCCCAAAGCTATAAACATCACTTTTGACCGTGTACAAACCCGACAAGGCAAATTCCGGAGCACTATAGCCAAATGAACCAACCATCTGAGTAGATATCTGGAAGAAACATTTATGTATAATACATCTCATTAGAAATCAAGTCATAGCTATCACGGAAAACGTGCTAAGAAGGGCGTAAAAACGTGTTTCCGAGCTCGGAAAGAATAAGAATTCTCAAGTGTTAACCTGTCGCCCTGTGTTCGGTGTTAAAGCAGCTAAACCACAATCTGACAAATGGGGGTTGAGCTCTTCATCAAGTAAAATGTTTGCACTTTTCAAGTTTCTATGTACAACGGAAGGCAAGCAAACCTCATGCAAGTATCTACAATACAAGAGTTCTGGATCAGAAGAAAATTGGATACCGGTTAAGTTTTAGTAAACTCGACGTACTCTAAAGCTCGGGCGGTTCCAAGTGCTACGCGCACACGTGCATTCCAAGTCAGTGTCTTGCTACTTTCATCAGCAAAATGGAGCATGTCGTGTAAACTTCCATTTCCAATGAACTCGTAAACTAGAAGACGCTGACCATATTCCGCACAATAACCATTTAGTGTCACAATGTTCGTATGCCTCAATCGTGACATGTTTGAAACCGCTTCAAGAAAATTGTCTTCCTCTTGTAGTGATAGTGCTGCATTATCAATTTTCTTTATCGCCATTATCTACATCGTAAAGAAGGATGAGGAATCGACTCATGTTGTTAGGGAGTAAAATTATCAATAAAAGGAAATGCGACTCGATATATGAAGAAACAAGATACGAGTAAACAAATTAGGTCAACATCGGAGAACCTTTGACTAGATATTACTGCTGATTCGATATAAACGTTTGGTATATAACATATACCTATACGACACGATTCGTCTAAGTACATTGTCGCTATCCTGATTATTTAACTAACCGACCAAAATGCTGTTTTTGCCTCGTGTTGCTAATTAATAGCTATAGGAAGCAACTACTTTGTACAAATAAGTTGTGAGATCCCACGTCAGTTGGAGAGGAGAACAAAATATTTTAATAAAAGTGTGGAAACTTCTCCCTAGCATACGCGTTTTAAAAATCTTGAGAGGAAACCCGAATGGGAAAGTCCAAAGAGGACAATATCTGCTAACGGTGGGCTTGGTCCATTACAAATGGTATCAGAGCCAAACACCGGACGA
The DNA here is from genome assembly GCF_002738345.1 of Cucurbita maxima. Classification (NCBI taxonomy): domain Eukaryota; kingdom Viridiplantae; phylum Streptophyta; class Magnoliopsida; order Cucurbitales; family Cucurbitaceae; genus Cucurbita; species Cucurbita maxima. Next base: position 340,047 of record NW_019272037.1, read on the forward strand.
TGTGCCTGCGAGGAAACTGAGCCCCAAAGGGTGTGAACACGAGGCAGTGTGCCAGCACAGACGCTGGGCCCTAAAGGGAGGTGGATTGGGGGGTCCCACGTCGATTCAAGAACGACGTGCCAGCGAGGATGCTGGGCCCTGCAGGGGGGTGGATTATGAGATCCCACATCGGTTGGAGAGGAGAATGAAACATTCTTTATAAGCGTATGAAAACCTCTCCCTAGCAAAAGCGTTTTAAAAACCTTGAGGGGAAGCCCAAAGAGGAAAATATCTGCTAGCGGTAGGCTTGGACCGTTAATGCCAATAGGTCATATTACTAATACAATAGAAACTTGTTGATAGATCAATAAGTTTCCGGGCTTTCTGTTAGGAGGATAGGACGAAAGCATAAACTAACTTCCGTTATTTTACTCTTTCGAACTTATTTTCGGTGCATTAACGATCGATAGTGAGAAGAAGTTTACCTTCCCATTTGGAAACTCCGATTTGTAAACACGACCGAGAGAACCTTCACCAACTATGCATTCTTGGCTGAAACTATTTGTTGCACTTTGAAGAGCAGCAACGGTGTAAGAAGTAGCAGTGATAGGGGACTTCATTCTTTTCACTGATCCATTCGTCGCCTGTAACCTCTCGGGATTTATTTTCTCGGTACGAAGAGGCTTAATATCTCCAACAGCGACAACACTTTTTCCCCGACGCTCTTGCACCTCAGCATTCACTGAAATAAATGTTAAGAATCTCATAATCCAAATGAATCATAACTAATAGCATTTATCCTACAAACTCAAATGGCATAAAACCAACCATTGGTGCCAAATGACAGCCTTCCACTGGAAGCTCTTAGACCAATGTTCTTGCGTTTTCTCTTCATGATGCAGACAGCGAAAGCAACTAACACAATGAGGGCAATAATTATAGCACCCAAAATTATCCCCACCATAACCAAAACTGACAAGCCTTTGTTCGAGTGGGATGAGCTCGTATCAGAACTTGGGGCAGTATGGGTGCCACCGCCAGACCCGGGATGTCTGGAGCTGTTACGAGATCTACCAGGAGGCAGTGGAGTAAAAGGCGGGGGAGGAGGTGCAGGACTATCGTCAAATGAATTTCCATCGTATCTGTTTTATATAGTAGAAGTATCGAAAGACGTTATGCAACGGTTCAATATATCAATATGAATATGCAAACAGAATAACGTGCAATTACTAACATGAAATTTTCGATCGACTTCAGTTCTTGAGGTATCCATCCACTGAAATTATTATTTGCTACATTTCTGTAATGCAAAGAGAACAAAGAAATAAGAAAAGGAAGAGGATAACAGCCAACTGGACCTCGAGCCACGTTATATAAGAACTTACAGAGTGGTCAGAGGCAAACTGATAAGATTATTGAGAGAACCAGTCAATTGGTTGTTCTGCAGAAAGCTACATAGTGAAGAACGGATAGAATTAAAACGTCGGTTTCAGTTTTTCGAAAGGCTTTTGAAAAAAGTGTAGGAGTAACAAACACTTACAGGGAAGAAACATTGGATAAAGAGCTCAAGGATTCAGGAAGATCTCCAGTTAAGTTGTTGAAAGAAAGGTCCCTGAAAGAACAACAAAGATTTTGGTAGATTAATCAGTTTAGAACAGGATTCCGTCGTTGTTTCTTGCATGAGAATAGACACTAACTGTAACAGCCCAAACCCACCATTAGCAGATATTATCCTCTTTGGGCTTTTCTTCTCGGGGTTCCCCTCAAAGTTTTTTAAAATGCGTCTAGGGAGAGGTTTTCACACCCTTATAAAGAATGTTTCGTTCTCCTCCCCAACCGATGTGAGATCTCACAATCCACCCCCTTTCAAGGCCTAGCGTCCTCGAGGCACTCGTTGTTCCCTTCTCCAATCGATGTGGGACCCCCCAATCCACCCCTTCGAGACCCAGCGTCCTTGCTGGTACACCTCCTCGTATCCACCCCCTTTGTGGCTCAGCCTCCTCACTGGCACATTGCCCGGTGTTTGGCTCTTATACCATTGTAATGGCCCAAGCCCACCACTAGCAGATATTGTCCTCTTTGAGCTTTCCGACCAATGTGGAATCTCACACTAACTCTAAGGATCTATGAGGATGGCCATTTGTGAAGTTCTCGAAACTTAAGAAACAGCTAGCTTTGATGACCTGATGAGATATCAAGAGCTTAAAGAGCTCATCAGCGAAGTCTTCGAAGGGTAGCGAAGCACCTTACTTTTTCCCCACTCTCCCAGAACCATGAAGATCTATCATGGTTTCAGATTAACATACTGTAAGGGATATTCTTGTTATTTGATAACCCACGAGTCAAAAAGAAACGCATATTGAAGTGATAGATCCAACCACGAGATATAATTAACACGACTTAACATGATCAACATCATTAAACTTCACGAAAATGGAAGCATTGCATAACAAACAAACAAATTACTACATAAACAAAAAATGCAAAGGAGGAATCAAGGAAGAATCTTACAACGTCCCCAGGGTAGCAAGATTGGTGAAAACGTCCCCTATCGCCTGAGATAGCAAATTGTGGCTCATATTCCTAACCCAAGATTTCGAGAGAGAAGACAGTCAGGGACATCCAATTCTAATTCAATGACATAAAATATAATAACAAATGTATAGAACTGTAACATCACTCACAAATAACTGAGAGAAGCCATGGTGGAAAAGGAATAAGGAAGATTACCACTTAAGCTGTTCTTCGCCATATTTCTACACAGATCATGGATTAGAAGTAAGCAACTAAACACGAGCAAACCAACAAGACGAAAAACGATTAAACATACAGTCTCGTGAGATTCGGCGGCAATTGGTAAGGAATTGAGTCATGAATAAGGTTGTCGCTTATATCACTGAAGAACACAGATAGTAAGTAAGATTGTGGATCGTTGCATGAACTCAAAGACAAGACAATGGCATAATAATAGTTTCCTCACAGTTCTTTCAATGACAAAAGACTCGAAAGCGCATAACCCATCGTTCCATTCAGCTCTAAACCAGAAATCTCACTGTTGCAATAAACAGTAAATCAGTTCATTTGAAGTAATCAAGCGATTGAGTATCAAAAAAGCATCATCAATATCAGTTCATCACTCACATGGAAACAACAGCAGACCCTTCACAAGCCACACCCTTCCATGACTCTGCACATGGATCCCCACCACCAGCAATCCAACCAGTCAGCTGAGGAGGACTGTTCAATGAAGTGTATATAACTTGCAAAGCTTGAACTACAACACCACCAGAAAACACTCAGATGAATAACAAGCCAAACAAGTGTTTTCATCATTAGCAGATCATAACTCAAACAAGAACAGTAGAAATCTCAGTAACTAAGATGAATCTTCCCCATTACTCGCATACAAATGAACATTTAGGGAAAACCCACAACACCAATACTTTCTCCCCCAATTTCCTTCACTCATCTGGGTTTTCTCTAAAAGAGCTCAATCGACATATAAACAACGAACAAATCAAACATCACTAAAGAACATACATTAATCGCATTTCAAACAAACAACCCAATCCACCAAACCCAGACTAAAAAACAGAGCAGAAAGAGGGGAAAAAAGCAATCCGATCAAAACAAAGGATGGAAAAGAAATCAACCGATTACCCACCATCAGAATCATCAGTAAGAGCAGGAAAAACTGGAATAAAACCAAAGATCAACAAGAAAATCATGAAGATGAAGACCCACAGAGCCATTACAACGCCAAGCACATTCAGGGATGCTCTGTTAGGCTGTTGTTTATGGGTTTAAAGCATAGAAAGAAGGGGAGAATGTGAAGAAGAGGGGTGAAGGGAGAAGGAGTAGCAGAAGTAGTAGTTGAAGGTGAGATCGGTGGGCAGTGGACAGAAGCATCGCCATAAAAGAAAGTGACAGCTAGAGAGAGAGAGAGAAAGGGATTCAAAGATTGTGGAAGAGTAATGAAGAGAGAGAAGTGGAAAAAGTGAAGGAAGAGTGTGTCGGCGACAAAGGGGAAGGTGGCGTTGGATTAAAATTCTGGAAACTAGCAATTACAGGAGAAAGCTGATGCCTGTTCTTTGTTTATTCCACGTTTTTATCCATTTTCTGACATTAAATATAGGAACGAAAATCGTCTATCACGAAGGTATTTATTTAGATGGTTGTTTAGTATCTAATTAAATCTCGAAGTTAGATTAAATTTTTTATTTGTTTACTAGTATAGAGCATTCTTACTCTTCATAATTCAATCTTCTCCTCAACCATCAATCATGTTGGATTATGAAAGTCCCACATCGACTAATTTAGGGAATGATCATGGGTTTATAAGTGAGGAATACTAACTCTATTGTTATGAGGCCTTTTGGGAAGCATAAAGCAAAACTATGAGGGCTTATATTCAAAGTGGACAATATCATACCCGGGTTGTGTTCGTCTAACAAATCACACTCTTTTCACTAACAATTATCTTTAAACATTTTAATATTACTTGTAAATAATTATTAGTATTTATAAGATTGTTATAAATATTAAAAATATTAGATGGGTAATTTGTAACGTAATTTTAGTTATTAATATATTATTTTAACTCGAATAATATATATATATATATATATATATATATATATATTTAAAGATTTTAAAAAATACATTGGACAGCATTTATAGCAGGGTCCGTTTTTAATTTCTGTTGTCCTTGTGTCTTTTTCCTTTTATTGTATTTTACTTTTGGGGTGGGGATTGTGTTTAAAGAATATAAATTCATCTCATTTTCCTAAATAAAAAATATTAAACATATTTTTAAAAACTTTTTAAATTAGACTCAGTTAGAAATATTTTATTTTTTTAATTAAATATTTTCAGTAAATCTGATTTTCTCCTTCGTTATTGTTTTATTATGTCAATTAGTTCTTAACACAGGATTGTTTTCGAAGTTTTTAACGTTGTACTTTCGGTTTGGGTTGAGGTTAGGAGGGAAGACCGGGTGCTTGGACTCTCATCTTGTTTTGGTGTCTTTTTGTAACCAACGTTCACGGTTCAATTTTGTTTTGTCTCTTATCTTATTTGGCATATTTTCTCTAAAAGGGTACTACGGTCATTTGGCATTCTTTTACTAATTAATTTAGTTAGAATTTCATTAGTCATTATGGGTTTGTTTAATTAACTTGTGTTTTTTCTCCTTTTTTTTTATCAATTAAAACATTAAATTATAATTACTCGTAATTACATTTTGAAAATTTATTAAACTTCAAATTCCTCAGTCATATAAAATAAATTCCTGTTTTTATAATATACTATTTTATTTCATAACATTAAATATTTTTTTCTGAAATTATAAAAATTAAAATATATATATAATTATTGTGAAATAAAGGCGATAAAATAATTCAAAATTGATTGCTACAAGATTGATTTATGAATAATTATTGCTGAATAGGGCGGGTCCAATATCACAATTTTATTGCCTTTTGCATTTATATTCATCCACTTTTTTACAATAATTTTACCCTTTATTATATATATCAAGGATATTTACGACATTTAACGTATTAAAAACAAAATAAATTTATTAAAAATAATTCGAAAGATTTTAACGTTACTTATTTGTATTTTTTAAAATTAGAGCGTTTTACAATTTTGAGGGCAAATATTCTTTATTTTGGTTATATATATATTTTTTTTTTATTTAAAAATTGAAGTGTATTTTTAAAATAAAATAGTAACGGTCAAAATATTTTTTTAACTTTTTTTAGAAATATTTTATTTAGAAAAATGGAAAAAAGGGAGTGGCTGACTCAGAAAGGAACCCGTAGAAACAGGGGGAGGGGGACGGGCACCGACTTGGGGTTAGTTTAGGACAAAATGACCAAAATGTTCAGTTACGGACGGTTCCCTTTTTGGACTTCCCAGTGGCGCGTCTGACTTTTCACTTTCTGCCAAACCTTTGTAAGTATAAAATATCCTCATAAATGCGTCTTGTGTGCTCTGGCCCACTCCCTGAGTCCTTTACAACACACAAAAACTGAACCCATCTGTCCAAACTAAATGTGACCTGGCAGGGGTCTAGTTCAACCCTGTCAGAGAAATAATATTCTCCATAATATTATTATATTGTCCACTTTAAACCTATCGAATTTGCTTATGACTTTCTCAAAAAGCCTCACACAATAGAGAGTGTATTCTTTAATTATAATTTCATGAGCATTTCCTAAATTAGCTCATATGGAACTTTCATCCAACACCTACTAATACCTTTGACGTTGGTTTTGCGGCATCACGAATGTTCAATTTAGTTGGAATGGTTCAAACTAATGTTATCATTATCATGCGTATTTAACGATTTGAATTTGATAAATTTTAATTTAATGGTAAATGTTACATAAATTATACAATTAATTAGTTAAGTAATTAATTTTTAATGGTTCTAATGTTAAATAAAATATATAAAACAAAAATTTAGTTATTATTTAAAATCATATTTCATATATATATAAATAAAAAAAAACAAAATAAATTAAATGAAAAAGGGCTTGGGTAGAAATTTATATATATATATATATATATATTCACTGCAAATTTGAAATAATAAATTAAAACAAAGGATATGGGTAAGAAGTAAATAATAAAATACTGAGTGAATCGTGGAAGTAAAGAAGTTAAATTCTCAAAATTAAAAAATATTTTCATATTTCTCAATAAGAAAAACTTCAAAAATATAAATATATATTTTTAATTTTAAAACTTTAGCGTAAATTTTAAAAATATTTCTAAAAAATGAATAAAAAAACACCATCAAAAGGGCCTTAAATTTTCAATTCATTAGTTTTATAAAATCAAACAAATAAATAATCATACCTTTCTTTAATGAGATTAATGAAAATTTAATTATACATTATGAAAATCCGTAATAATTTAATATTAAATTAAATTTATTAAATTACCAAAATACCCCTATTTGTGGATTGTTTTAGACTAGAGTCTGTTAAAACTTGTATATCGACCGTCTTAAGTCGTGTACACGACTATTCTGTGCTCGTGACATACAACATGCATAAGATCCTGCATTTTCAAATCATGGTACATGATTATGATGCACATTATGCTTCCATACTTTGCACGACATACGTGTGCATGTCATCTCATTCATTTTTATTATACATGACTCGTTAAGTGTCTCATAGGGCATAACGAGAACATGGTATTATAACATATATGAATTGACATACTGAAACTACATGCATCATAAACATCACATTATACATGTAATAACAGGCAGATAAACCACATAGTACGTCTTATTTATACAACAACAGTAAGATCGCTTAGTTATAATTTAGTCTCATTTAAAGTCACTAATTTTCTACGTCAATGTTCATTGGATCCCACTTATCAAGATCTAAGTATACATATGACTTTTATGACATAATTAGTATTGTTGGATGATGAAAGTCTCACGTATGTTAATTTAGGAAATGATAATAAATTTATAATAAAAAAATATTCTTTCAATTGATACAAATATATTTAAACAAATATAAAAAAGGATGATTATTTTCTATAATTTAGTTCATCCCAGTGTTTTGAGTAAACGCTATCTCTCCTGAACTATTGGGAGAGGAACGAATATGTCCGTGGGTTCAAAGTCTGTGTGTTCCTGAAAGCCACAGGATCGAAGTTTGATCTGGTTGTTGCGAAGAAGGGAAGAATTCATGGCGCTTGGAGCTTGAGTGTGCGAAGAGAATGACCCAATCTTTGAAAATGAAGTCCGAACGAACGCAGAAAGAAACAAGGATACCGACCTTCGTCCATCTCAGTCTCTTCGTGGTTCTTGTTTGAAGGTTCGATTCAATCTTTAGGTATGAACAAGAAAGGATTGGCAATATTGATGCGAACCAGGATGAGACCTAACAACGATCTCACCAAGCTCTCTCTGTCCCCTCTTCCTGTATGTTCGCTGTTCCCTTTTTTCTGTTTAGTTGTAGGGTTGAGTTCAAGTGATTATCAGCCCTAATCGTTGTTGAATTTCTCTTCCTAATTTGGCTTTGTATAGTATCACTGAGTCTTGAGAATTCAGGAAATTCTTATCTGACCAATTTAGCGTTGTTCACAATTTATATGATTTTTGATACAGAACCGGATGCAATCTAATCCACAAGAATCAAGTGGACGTGTAATGGAGCATAGTTCGGACGATGCTATAAGACGGCTCGATTGCTCAGGCAACGCAGAAAGGTTTTTTGAAAATTTATGTACTGGAATGTAGAAATTGTGTATTTTATCATCCAGACTGTGCTGTACTTTACGACCGAAAAGCTAAAGGTCATTTATGATCAATGTTGTCAGAGATTTCGACATTGTGCGTGGATGGATGCATTCGGCCATTTCAATGAAGGAAATGGAAGGTCTAGATGCCGTGCTTAATGATTTTTCAAAGGCAAGTCTATAAATGTAAATGGATTGTATTAATTTCTACACATTTCTTATTATATTCCTATGGTTAAACTTGTGATTTGATTTTGAATGTGATTATTTTTGTGTATAAGTTCCTGTTCCTTCTTAATTACTAGGGCTATTTCAGTCTCTCCCTTGACAACCGCCGTGAGTTGCTTCGCCTGCTTGCCAAAGAGTATGACTTCAATAGAACACAAGTTCGTGTTCTGATGAAGCAATATCTTGGTCTTGAGCTACCTAGTGGTAAGATTAGTTTTGCTTTGTTTTTTTCATGAACAATGTGCTATATATGATGGTAGATGTAGAATTGTAGATTGATTTGCGTCAGGTTTTCGACTTTAGGTGATAATGCACAATCTGCTGGTCAACAAGATGACACCCCACTTTCTGCTTTCTACCATCTTGAGCGAAATTTGAGGCATGCTCTAAAACCAACATACGAAGTTCTTTTTGAGCGGCTTAACACACATCCTGGTGGGCTGGGGTTCTTGTCCATTCTACGAGCGGATATTCTCTCTATTCTTGAGTAAGATCATGATTGATGTTATTTTCATTTTATTCTGATGGGTTCATCTAATTTTAATTGGGAGCCATTTGAAGTGTTGAAAAATGTGTGTTATAACTAAGTCTTTTCAAATAATTAAGAAGTAGTGAACCTTGTGAACCAGTGATAGATCATCGAGAACTGGAAGCACATTTTAAAAAGAGGTGTTACGGTGACTTTGTATTATCAAAGAGGAAAACATTGCGTCTTGAGGGGATTGGATACCTACTTTAAGGAAAAAGTCAGTATGTGGCTCAGTTCTGCTGAAAAAAGACTTTTTAAATAATAAATTTTTTTTTATAAAATTAGTGAACTCGTTGCAGATGATTGAGAACTGGAAACATTTCTTTCAGAAAAGATGATTTAATAACTTTGTTTCATCAGAGAGGAAAACACTGCATCTTTGAGGGCATTGGATACCTACTTGAAGGAGAAACTTAGTATGTGGCTCAGTCCTGCTGTCTTGGAGCTTCACCAAATAACTTGGGATGACCCTGCTTCTTTACTAGAGAAAATTGTAGCTTATGAGGTGCATTTTCTTTCCTTGGTCACTCTTATACCTTTTGTTATACACAGTGCTTATTTTTTCCAACCCATTACAGGCTGTGCATCCTATCAGCAATCTTATTGATCTTAAGAGAAGGCTGGGAGTTGGCCGACGTTGTTTTGGATATCTACACCCTGCAATACCAGGTTTATTTCTCCCCTCCCCCTCACACACATTTCTTGGTTATTGCAGCTAGTCATAGCCTGCATCATCGGCTAATTATAGTTAAGATAAAAGCATTATCAAATTATCCATCTGGAAAACTTGAAGACTTCACAAATTAGGACAACTTAGTCTGCTAGTCATTATGTATGTACTTAAGTTGGAAAATTTCTTATTGGTTGTCTGCATTATTTGGATGGAAACTGCATTATTATTAAAATAATGAAGATTTAGGATCCATCTGTGGTACTTGTGTAAGTCCTTGTGTTCATCTTCTACCGTGATCTTTGGATTTGTGGCGGGTCTTATTATGCAGAAATTATGGGTTTGGGTGCAGAACAATAATGGAATTATGTTGAAATGATAACTTCATATTATACATTATAATCTCAAGGTTTTCTCCAGGTGAACCTCTTATTTTTATTGAAGTTGCACTTTTGAAGAATGTGGCTCAAACAGTACAGGTTATTTTCTGCATCTATAACCTATTATTAATTTATTTTGTTATTAGTAACACTCATTTGTTCCTTGTTTGGTAGGAAGTTTTGTGGGATGATCCCCCGATACCTGAAAGTGAAGCAACCTGTGCATTGTTTTACTCTATATCCTCTACAAAGGCATGTATAAGTTTTGATGTTATTTATTGCAAAAATAAAAAGCTTTGGGAAGACGTTAAATTTATCATCAGAAAGGTGTAAACACAATGCTGTCTGAAAAATATTTCCCTCTTGCAATACAAGAACGTTAATCGATAGGACAGTAATTGCACTTTCCATAAACACTTCTATATAGTTTTAAAAATGTGTTACTTTCAAGTTCTCTTAAAAAAACTGCTCATTTTCAGATTTTTAAAATTTTATTTTTCATTTTCTAAAATAAAATTTGTAATATAATTATATAAAACACATCCTAGAATTTAAAAAATGTATATAGTTGATGAATACGATTGGCTATCAAGGGGGGTATGATCTTTGTTTCGTTATTGTATGTAATAATTCTTGGCGAAGTTAGAATTTGTAATTTTCTGTATATGTGCCCTTTTTGCTCTTTGAAAATGGTTGATTTGGTCTTAAATGTTGATAATAATGTATCTTTTTACTTTCTGATATTAAACCATTGAAATTTTGCAGCCTGGCTTATCAGGAATCAATCTTGGGAAGTTCCTCATTAAACGAGTAATAACACTTGTGAAGAGAGACATGCCATTTATCAGTGTACGTATTCTCGAGACTATTTGGCCAGATTATGGCAAGTTTTGAAGTAAAAGTTTTCTGCTAGATCTCATGTGAACAATGTTACAGAAAGCAGCCTGAACTCTGTAACCTTATTATTTCTTTGACCATCCATGTTCTGCTTGTATGTTATACATTTGAAGTTACTTTAGATGGTGGCATCGATAGGCTGTAAGAAGTGGCTATGGAGGAGGTTTCATTGTTTATTCTCACGTACAATATTTTGTCTGTCACCAACTCTGTCTTTATTCACTAAATTTCAAATTTGTCCATACCTCTCTGTGCAAAGGAAGTTGAAGCCCTCTTCATAGTTAGGCTTTGCAGAATGATGTGTATGATGTTAGAGAAAAAATTTCTCTTCATGAGGAGTTTCATCCTCTTATGAAGGTGAGGGAGAGAGAGCCGGAATGAGAGAGAAAGGCAGAGGACAAGAGACCAAAGGAAAAGAGAAGTGGGTACAAAGTAGTTGAACTAAAGGGATATTTTGGGCTATAAAAATTTATATGATAAAAGGATATTCGATAGTGCATCTACAAGATCAATCTGGATGATAGACGTATAGTTTAATTGATCAATTACAATATCCTCTTCATCCGTTTGAATGATCGAAGTTTTGAATCCTGCTTTTTAAAGCTTCATTTCCCGTTAAATGACACTACCACTTTCTTAGTCTCTTGCAATAAACACTAATTTGGAGGTATATACTCTGCAGACATTTGCAACTCTAAGTCCAATCCCAGGTTTCATGCAGTGGCTCTTATCAAAGTTGGCATCTCAATTAAATCTCGACGAGGTAGAGGTTGCAACACGTACACCCGGAGATGAATCTGTTTCCACTTTCTGGGAGAATATTCTTGAACCGGAGGAGGAAAGACTGCTCATCGAATCATCACAGTAAAAGAATTCGTTTATCATTTGTTTCATTTCCAGCCTCAAAGAATGGTTAGTGATGTTTTCGCCAATACGATGACATTCTCATTGACGTCTTGCAGAGATTTTGTCACCGGAAAGAATGGCATGGAAATCCTGTTCAAGTTATTGACTTTGTCAAACCATGAGTGGATCAGTTCGACAAAATTGCTTTCAGCATTAAAACGCCCTCTAATGCGCTTGTGTGCCAGGTATAGATTTTAGTTTTATGGATTAAGGTTATGTAGCCTTGGTGTAGGAGAGAATTGAAGGCTAATTGATAATTTATGCCATTTGGTTGATTTTAGGTACCTTGTGGAAGAGAAAAAGAGAGGAAAAGCTCTAGATTCTGTAGCAAACTTTCACCTGCAAAACGGAGCAGTATGTATCTTTCCCTCAATTAGCAGAAAAGGAAACTTTTCCTGAGTTCTTTTCTTTTCCTGGAGTTTTTGATTTTTGGTTTTTGTAAATTGTGCTTGTTTTCTTACGACTTCCTTATCATGGTTTTCATATTTCTTAAGTAAACATTTGAATTCTTAGCGAAATTTCTAAAACAAAAACAAGTTTTTTAAAAAACTACTTTTTTCCGTTTTCAAAACTTAGCTTGGATGGTTAAAACAGTTCTAAAAAGTAAAGAACGAACAGAGAAATCATTAGGTGGAAGTGATTTTTACGATCTTAATTTTCAAAAATCAATAACTAAATCAAAGGTTGTCAAGGGGGGATCTCGAATATCAATTTGGACCTTTTATTATCTTTGGAAGTGTGCTGGTTTTTTAATTGGCTTTTTAGCGTTATACTTCAAATCGACAGAAGTAATGTGCCCTCAAAGTGTTCGGGCTTTGATTTGCTGTTCTTAAATGTGGAACAGATAATTGAGAGACTTAACTGGATGGCAGATCGATCCGTCAAAGGCCTCCTTCAAAGTGGAGGCATCATGGTGAACTACGTTTACAGGTATTCTCCTTCAAACATTTCATGGCTTCTCTTTGAAGTACTGAGATAGCAATATAACTATGAACATTCCCTCCAACATCTAACTATTTATGACGTTATAGGATGGAGAAAATAGAAGAATATGCTCATTCTTACTTCAGCACTGGCCAAATACATTCCTCACCTGACATTCTTCGTTACGTCGAGGTAAGTTCGTGTATGTCGGCCAATGTTAATTGTTCATCAAATGCTTACCGACAAGTTACATCTCGTTCATTTTCTTGTTTTTAGACCAAAAAGTTACAGGATGAATCTACAGAGTAGACAAATTTCTGGAAGATTCAATTGGTACATCACCATACCTAAGAATCTATAGTTATTTATTCTTCTCTGCTGCCATTATTGTTGCTGCTGGTGGGAGGTTAGATCTTACAGAATGATATGATATCTGATGTTGTAGCATAGCATCACTAGAATATGTCATTTTATTCGAGAAAAAGACTTGATGTAAATAATCTTTATATAGCTCACTGATCGAGAGCTCTTACCCCAAAGATGAACGGGACTAAGGAGTTTTAACTTTTTTTTAAAGGTATACCAAAGAAAATTTTCTATGCAAAATATACGAAAATTTTGGGGTAAGTTAAAAATATTTATTTATTTTTATATGGTTGATCAATTAATTAACTAACTAATATAACAATATATATTAAATAATATTGATGTTATTTTATGATTATATCATTTTCTTCTCTTGCATTTTAATTAATTTATTGAATTTTTCGCCAATTCACGTTTTATATTAAAATATAATTTTAAATTAATTAAAAGTATTAAACAATTATTAATGCCATTTAATATTTTATATGAAATCAACATTAGTTATCTCAGTATTTAAATCCCAAATAAGCAAATATTTTATATTTATGTCCATAAGATAATATCTACAAATTCAATTGACCTTATGTCAATAAATATTATGTCAGGTATGCTTATCACAAGTTAATTTTTAGTTGTTTTCAACAACAAACTGTATAATTAAAAATTAATAAAACAGAAAATACTAAAGATTAAATTACAAAAGTTAGTACATTAACTTTAAATTTTGTGATGCTTGAATTTTTAAAATTTAAAATTTAGAATTTAATTCTTCAACCTTCATATTTTGTTTAAATTCATGCCTCTATTTAATAAACAATTAAACTTCTAAAATATAAATTTATATCTAATATATCAATTAGTATTTAAAAATATAATTTGTTAGCTATGTATCGACTTATTACAATTTTAGAGCCTTATGGGAAGGTTTTGGAGGAAGAAAATGTCCTAAATCGGCTAAAATGTAAATAACTATTAAGTAACTAATTGAAATTTCTATTCAAGTGTTGCTCGTAGGATGGTTATGAGTTATTTTGGAATGTTCGTTTTATATATAGTAAATTATGTTCGAAACGATTGTATTGACGTGTTAAAGCATGTTAGTGATTAAGAATGCATGGATATCTTCAAAAATGGTAAATTATTATGAACTCCGAGGGTTTATGAAATTGGAGATGTGAAAGATAGAACTGATTGATTGGACATTAATTTGTATAAGCTCTTTAGTAAATGAGAGTATGGAGAAATGTTCCGGTTTATGTTAATGTGTATATTATGCATACCTAAATGGTAATTACACGTTGTGTATCGAGTAGCCACTAAGACCAATAGAAGTGAGTTACCATAAGTTGCACTTCACCTTGCCGTGTATTGAATTGCTAATAGGCTTTAATATATATTCCGTTGATTAGAAGATTCAAGGTTTAAACTATATCATATCTGTACATGAACATCTATAAAAATATGCCATTTATAGAGATCATATTTTTGTTATTTTCGAAAGAAAGCAAAAATATAATTTTGATTGATAGGGTAGGGAGAGTGAGAGTGTCCAAAATAAAAATGAAAAACATGCATTTTGTCCCACATCGACGAGTGTACGATGAAGGAACCGAGGACAAGCTATAAAAGGGAGGGATTCCGGTCCAATAAGTATACCTTTCTCGGCCTTTTGGCTAAGATCAAGTGTAGTATTTGTTCTTATCAGTTTAATATCTGATGCCGTGGACGTAGAAGTCTACTTTTCCTTACAACCTTGTGAGACTCTATACACAAACACCTCTTCTTTAATTGAGGCTCGACTCCTTTTTCTATTCATTTTGGAGTCTTTTGTTCGACATTTGAGAATTTACTAATCTATTGGCACGACTCTAATGCCATACTAGACGAACATGATTCTCTACAATAGTATAATATTGTCTACTTTGAACATAAGTTCTCCTAGCTTTAATTTGGTCTCGTACTAAAGTATTCTTTGACTATAAATTTGGGGTTCCTGAAAGGTTTCGCACCAATGAAGAGAGTATTCCTTGATTACAAACTCATGATTATTCCCTACATTAGCCGAGGGATTTTCATCCACACTTTGGAGTATTAAAACGAAAATCTACTCAAATCTATCCCTCATTTGGCATGCCCTTCTTTTCTATAAATATCTCACTATTGAAGGATGAACTTTGATTGCATTTAGCCCTTGCAGGTCAAGTTGCTCTTGGTTCATTTTGATTCCGTGCTCGATTTCAGCGCAACACAACACAGGAGTATGGTTCGATGCAAGGTTTTTGCATAGCACAATGCATAGGTCTCGTGCAAGGTGTAGGTTAAGTGTGGACTCGACCTAAGGTGTTGATTTAGCATAAACATTCGGATCAACGAATACAATCATAGTTTAATCTCTTACGATTCTCTACGTTCTTGGTCGGTGTCACCATGCTTTAACACCGTTGGATTCTTTCAGCTTTGATTTGGTCTAAGACATTTAATTTTGAAGGGAAATGCTTTAACAAAATATCTAAAATTTGTTTTATTTTTGTTTAATATGTAGATTATGCGATTTAAACCTCTAATATCTCTTGGTCGAGATATATATCTTTATAATCAATTTTTTTTTTATGTAGTTTTACAATAAGCCGAACTATGCTACCCATGCTGGATGTCGGAATAAATTTACATTTGTAAGAAAATAAAAATATAATTTACGATTTGATAGATACAATTACGTTTTATTATTAATGAACCTTTTACCCTAAACCCAGATCCACCGCTAGCAGATATTGTTCTTTTTGGATTTTCCGTTCTGGGCTTCCCCTCAAGACTTTAAAACACGTTTCCTACGGAAAGATTTCTACACCCAAAAAAGTATTTTGTTCTCCTCCCCAACCAATGTAGAACATCACAGATATTCACCTTGTGCTTGACTATCGTAACTAATCCTACGATGCATGAGAATAGAAAGCTATCAAAAATAAAAAATCGATATATTTGTGCTGATATTAAAAAATCGAGAGTTTTAAATTAATACAATTATTTATTAATCTGATTTTAGTTTCTAAATATATATTATATATATATATATATATTTTTTTTTCTTCAGCAGTCTTTTTTGAAAATTTGAAAATATTAATTAAAGGACCAAGTCGAAAACTTTTACAGATAAAATATACACGTATATACCTACCCCATGACCGTTTTATTCACACCATAACCATGACAGTGACATGCAGATACATTCAAGAAAGTATGACACGTGGCATATTATAATTGGGTTGTCAATTACGATGGTCCACAAATGGCGTAACGTTAGGATTGTTTTTTTTTCTTTATTTATTATTCCATTTGTTTATTTTACTTTTTGTCGTCGAGAACCTGCCGGTTCGGGCCGGTCTGGTCCAACTGTCCCAGCGCTGTCAAAATCTTGCCAGCCACTAACCTCTCCAACGTGATCGCCACGTGGACGCACGAGGAGCGCGTGTTCCACACCGCCCATTTTCCTGTGAAATGTATCCGTGCGGCAAATGATTTTATAATTTATATATATTCTTGTAAATTAAATAGTTGATAAATTTTTATTTAAATTAATAATTAATTTTTTTTTTGCACTATCAAAAAAAAAATTATAGATTTTATTATTAGTATTTATATTAATATATATATATATATATATTTTTTAATTTTAGAAAATAAATTAAATGACGTTTTAAAAAAAAAAAGCTAAGGAAATAAATTTATATTATTAAGAAAATAAAATTTATGACAGAAAAAATAGCCGTTATTATTAATATCCTCGTGGCGGTTTGCCGACATCGAACCGTCCGTTTCCGGAATCTTCCAATTTCCAGTTAATTAAAATTAATAAAAATTATTAGGAACTTTCAACAGTTCATTACTTTCAGAACAGAAACCCCCCGGCGTTCTAATCTACTTCACACCGATGGATCTCACCGCCGTTTGTTCACTATTATTGCAGCATTCCTAAGGTTTCTCTCGGTGTTTCCTTTGTTTTCATTGAATCTCACTATGGCGATGCTTTTTGGTTTTGGTTTGTTTACTGTGTGTGATATTCTTCTATTTTTGGTTGGATTTTCACGTGATTTCTTGTTAATTCCAGACGCAATTCCTTTTTTGTTGGATGATTCCTTCTTTTGGTTGGATTGGTAAGTTGGTGACTACGAATCGGGGTGAAGAAAAGGAGCTTAGTAGCGTATCGTGTTAGTTCTCCTTCAAAAGGAGTTGGAGAATCTTCTTTTGGTCGATACGTCTTTGAAGCAATCCGAAGGCTGTCTTGTTCATATTGTTCTCCGATAACTTCTTGGTGTGCCGAAGACTGTGGAGGTTTGGATTGGAGATTAAAAGCGAGTAGGGAGTTTTTCTTTTCTCGTCTTCGTTTTTTCTTTATGTACACTTCAAGCGAATTTGGTGGGATTGAATTAGTCTGCGGCAGTCAATTTTTTTTTTTGCTATTTCTGTATGATTTTGTGCTGAAATTGCTTGTTACTTTTGTTTACTTTCGTTCTATTTAATAATTTACTAATTTTGGGAATTGGTGCCATTAGAAACGATTAATTACTTCATCCCTTGATACTATGAATTCGTTTAGTTGAATTTTGTTTTGTTGCTTGAAATCATCAATGGAGATATTAATTCGTCTTTTACAAGTGTTAATTAGGTTGCTTCTCCAATTTTCCAGATTTTTTGGTTTTATGTTTCTTTAAATGTTCGTTACCCTAGCTGATAACGGTTCCATTTAGCAAATGGGTTAGTTGCAAGAGCTGAATGTGAGATTTGATGGTCAAATTTAGTAGTTTATGGACAACGGAATTTTGCAGACGATTTATTTCCATTAGTTCGGTGATAGAATCTGCTTTGTTTTTTACTTCAGGGAAATAAATTCGCCTGCGGAGGAGCTATAAGAAAATGGCTACTTTGCAAGATATTGGGGTTTCTGCAGCTATCAATATTCTCAGCGCATTCATCTTCCTTTTGGTTTTTGCCGTTTTAAGGCTCCAGCCTTTCAATGACAGGGTGTACTTTTCGAAGTGGTATTTGAAGGGTTTAAGGAGCAGCCCGACACATGCGGGTGCCTTTGTACGTAGGTTTGTCAACTTGGACTTCAGGTCATATCTGAAGTTCTTGAATTGGATGCCCGAAGCCATCAGAATGCCAGAACCTGAGCTTATTGACCATGCAGGATTGGATTCTGCTGTGTACTTGCGGATATACTTGATAGGGTATGCCCCTCTTATGCCTTCTATTTTAATTATCATATACGCTTTTCTTGCATATGTTAATGGCATCTTTATATAGGAACCCGGACCACATGTTGAATTAGGTGAACTAAAAGATATTTTGTTCTCAATTTAAGTTGTTGAGCTGTAAATTGTCCTAAATTTCCCTATTTAGATAATGGACCCATACCAAACCAATTATATAGTAACTGGTATGGGTTGATTTGAATTTTTTAATGTTATTTAATTTAAATTTTGTAGAAGAGAAAAAAAAAAAAAAAAAAAGAGAGGAAGAAATGGATGGTCTTTACCTGTCTTCACATGTCTTCAACATTGAATTAAAAAGAATGATTTAATGTCCTATTTTAAACTAATACTACAAAGTATTGAACCAATAATATTCTGAAGATCGTTGGTGAGTAAAGAAAATCCCAAAGAGTGAAATGAAATTAAGAGACATTTATGTGCAAATAACTTTATCATAACAAAAAGAGTTAGATATATTTCTAATCAATATGTTATTCAATTTATTGGAACCAAACCAGTGTACCCTAATTTATAGCATGACTAATCCGGTCGTTTGAGTTGGGTTTATTTGAACTTTTTGGCCCTAATTTTTGTTGTATGAGTAGCTTAGTTACACTGTTTCTCTTGCTACATTGTCAATTTTTATCCCTTTCTTTCTATCTTATATTGCTTGCTTCTTTTGGACAGTGCTTTGGGTCCTTACAGAAGACATTATTGATGGCGAAAACTGATAACTTTAAGTCACAGCAACAAATATGATATAATAGAATATGTTGTTAAGGGGAAATATAATGCTTTTGTTCAATGTTGAACTTGGGATAGCATACGATGATTTTTTTTTTTTTTTTTTTTTTTTTTTTTTTTTTTTTTTTTTTTTTNATGCAAGGTAAAGACGGGCCACAAAGGGGAGTCAAACTATGAAAATGGGCTCCAATTTATTAAAATAAGACCTAGTGTGTAACAAAAAGGCCTTGTGACGAAAGCTAGGAGAAAAATAGAATCTAACAAGGAACCAAATATTATCAGGTCTTTCCTACCCTAGAGATTCTATCATTCTTCTCGAGTCTCGCCTTAAAGACTCCACAAAATAGCACACACTCGAGCTTGCTACAAAAACGACCATTACTAATGTAAAGAAAAAGAATGAGGTCTTTAATCAAATCTTGACCACTCTAAACCAACCACTTCTCGAAAACTCGGTGGTCATTTTATTAGCCTTTTTCTTTGTTTGGCGAAGGGAGCTTGAAGATATTTTAGTTTGATTTGTTCTTTGAGAGCCAGAAAATGAAAGTTTGAACACCTGAAAGAAGCAACTCCAAATGGCACTTGCAAAATCACGTCTCTAGAGGATATGAACAGGGTCCTCTGTCGTTCTCCAGCAAAGAATCAACAAAATAACCCAACCAAGGTGGGCCTCCTACCTAAACCCGATCCGAAGTATAAATTCTTCTATGTGTAACTTGCCACTTGAAAAAGTTCATGTTCTGGAGAAATTTTTTACCTTCCACATATCTAAAAATAAAACCACTCAATGGGGGGGGGNNNNGGGGGGGGGGGAATTGACCAAACACCGAAAGAAGTGGTAGGAAAAACCTTTGGATGGACAAGCTCCAAAGGAAAACACCCCATAGCCAAGGCTAAAGCGACACTCTTGAGTAAAATAACAAAGCCAAAACATCCATTGTTTCTCTATTGGAGAATGGATGATGGAACCTCAAGAGGAAGAGAGAGAGTTCTTAGATAGAGAAAGGATCAAAGCCACTAAATGATTCCTTAAAGAGGGGACTGCTAACATAATCGAGAAACCTAGAGCAGAGGGGTCTATCCCTTAACAACCTATCCTCAAACAAACTTGTGAAGACAAGAAAGCTCAGCCAAAATATCTTTTCATGGGCTTTTGGAACGGCCTCTAATCCCATCAACAATCAATTTAAAAGGATTAGGACAGTACTTGCTAATGGTGACTTTGTACCCTAAGGTATTAGATTCATGATTGTTGAGGATGATTGGAGTCCCACCTTGACTAATTAAGGGGAAGATCATGGGTATATAGGTGAGCACACTATCTTCATTGGTATGAGGCCTTTTGAGGAATATCATATAAATGTGGAGAGTCTGTTGTTCGTAACATGGTATTAGAGTCATGCCTTAACTTAGCCATGTCAAGAGAATCCTCAAGTGTCGAACAAAGAAGTTTCGAGCCTTCAAGGTCTAGTCATAGTGACTTAGAAGTTGAACAAAGGGTGTATTTTGTTTTAGGGCTTCAGAGAAGGAGTCGAGCCTCGATTAAGGGGAGGTTGTTCGAGGGCTCTCGAGAAGGAGGCCTCATGAGAGAGGCTCTATGGTGTACTTTGTTCAAGGGGAGGATTGTTGAGGATTGATGAGTCCCACATTGGCTAATTAAGGGGAAGATCATGAGTATATAAGTGAGGGACAATTATCTACATTGGTGCCTTTTGGGGAACTAAAAGTAAAGTCATAACAGCTTATGCTCAAAGTGGACAATATCATACCAATGTAGAGGGTTCGTTGTTCCTAATAGTGATGCCATTGTCAAAGCCATTTGGCCAACCGAGCCTCTTTCTGGTCCTTATGTTACCTATGCCTTGTCCCCAAGGTCCACTGGGGGTAACTCACAGGATGCAATCCTTCCTGTCATAAACCCTCCCCATAACAAATCCCTTTTCAATTTCTTGATCGCCTTGCCAACTGCACTAGAGACTAAATATCGACATAGAATAGTTTGGAGTGCCACTTGGGACCAATTGAATTAGGTGGGGGCTAGCCTTCCACCGTTGGAGAAAAAACTATTCCTCCAAGATGGGGGTCTCTTTTGAGGTCTACTTTTTCCTGTGACAGGGTCTCAAAACTTAAGGCTCCTAGGATTGTGCCCAATGGAGAGAACTAAATAAAGAGAGGGCCAACTCACACGCCACAAAAGTCGCCCATCTACCCAATTTGATAAGGTCAAAATTGAGACCTAAGATTTGACGTTTTCCTTGGTTGATCTTGAAACCTTGAATAGCCTCAGAAAACGATAAAGTTTGATTCATATAAAGAAAATATTCATTGTTCCAAAGCGGAGGAGAATTGTATAGTCAGCAAACTGGGGGTGAGATGAGACCACATTTTCTTTTCCAATTGTATCATTAGCAAGTTCATTGAGGGAAATTTTAGTGCCTGGAAGGAAAGAGTAAGTGATTGCATTAACTAACAATTTCGTGGGATTTAACATTTTGTTCTTATCAAAAAAAAAAAAAAAAAAAAAAAAAAAAAA
>NW_019272037.1:361985-376938 GCF_002738345.1 Cucurbita maxima
AAAAAAAAAAAAAAAAAAAAAAAAAAAAAAAAAAAAAAAAAAAAAAAAAAAAAAAAAAAAAAAAGAATTTAACATTTTGGTGAATGAGTTTTTTAAGCATATAGAGAAAATGGCTAACACAGGAAAGAAGAGCATAAATTTGTTTAAAGAGCAAAGCTGTCTTACTTTCATTTCAGACTCTGCATTTCCTTGAAATTAACTTGAGAGCTGAGAGACCACTTGTAATCACAATGATATGTCCACTCGTGCTATGATGCACATAGTAAGATAATTTGATATCGATGCAAAATGATTAAATAAATGCGAACTCATCTATACTTCTTTTCTCTATTCTTGAAATTGAGATTGGTTTAGAATGTAGATGAAGTTAGAGTTATTTTCTCAGGGTTTGGGTCCATGGATCTTACTTATTGTCTACTTTCTGTTTTCCTTATTTTGACTACTCTATAAGAGGCTTGAGACTGTGATCTTTCTATAAGCCTCATCAAGTACAAATGGATGCAATTTTCTTGACACATCCTTTGGGTTACCATGGTCATTTGCTAGATTTCAGGATTGTTATTTTGGTTGATATATTTATTTATTTAATTTTAATCTATTAGTCGTAAGTTCCTTAGCAATGTTGGTTGTAGTATTTATCATACCTCCATTACCTTATTGCAGGCTTAAGATCTTTGTCCCAATAGCATTCCTTGCATGGGCTGTACTGGTCCCAGTTAATTATACCGATGATAATCTGACTATTGCTAAAGTGACGGCAAATGTGACTGCAAGTGATATTGACAAGCTTTCAGTATCAAATATCCCTGCCAAATCACAAAGGTTTCAAATGCTCCTTTCTTTCAATGGCTATAATGGAATTTTTTTCTTAATTAGCCTGTGTGGACCAGATGCTTGCTCTATGGTTTTTCCCCACTGATCATGTTGGTTATGTCGTTGTTATCCTGTTAAGCTTCCACATCCTTTTCTTCTATTAATTATCATTAGTTGGTCCCTCTGTAACAATAGCTTTTCCAATTAAAGACTAGTAAATTTTCATGTAGCAGTCCATATAACTGCAACTAGTTGCATTTTGTTCACTATTGCTGCATTAGTTTGGTCGAATTTCAAAACAACCCCCCTTTTCTCCTTGATTGTATGATCAAAAGAAGTTGCAGTTACGAATTTCGTAGTTTATTTATATTCCATTAATGGAATTAAATGAAACATGTCAAAATGTTTTCTTGCTTGAATTTTGAACATGGTTCATTGAAAGCATGATCACCGAATCAATCTTGAAGTCTAGGTAAGTATCAGGGACACTGGTTATCTATTTAGAGAAATTTAAATGAATTAGAATCTGCCAGTAATTTAAGTCTGTTGGGTTGTCTACTCTCGGGAAAAAATATTTAGTAAAGGAGGGGAAATTTAATCGAGCATTTTCACCCTTCATTTAAGTAGCATTGGCACTTGTAAATCCTTAATTTTCTCTGTAAAAGTTCAGGTTCACACTAAAAAAATATATTACAGCGTTCCCCTCCCCCCCCCCCCCCCCCCCCCCACTTTTTCTAGTAGTGATTGTTAATTTTGATGTCTGTCCTTCTTCAGCATTATTTCATATTTTACTCCTTGTTCCATAATGTAGGTTTTGGAGTCATCTAGTGATGGCTTATGCATTACTTCAGCATTATTTCATATTTTACTCCTTGTTCCATAATGTAGGTTTTGGAGTCATCTAGTGATGGCTTATGCATTTACCTTCTGGACATGCTATGTGCTGATGAAGGAGTATGGAAAGATCGCTTCACTGAGACTACAATTTCTTGCATCTGAAAAACGGCGTCCTGATCAGTTTACAGTGAGATTAGATCATGACACTTTTACATTTGATAAAATTTATTACTAATAAATTGGTTACCTCTAATTGTATCTCTTTTTCCTATGTGTTGTAACATAAGATTTTCTCTCTTTTCTAGCTCTAAGCTTAATTGGGTTTATTGGGTTAAGCCTCTTCATGTAGAGCCATTAGGTTGCTTTTAGTTTTCATGGGTCTGTCGATTGGGTTTGGTGGGTTTTAGTTTTCTAGTTCTAAGCTTTATTGGGTTTGGTGGGTATTCTTCCTACCTCTGGATGACTTGTCTAGGAAATCGTTAAGCTTTGACTAGTTAGAGGTGTTCTTCCAATAGTGCACTTTTATATGCTGCATCACTAATATCATTCTTTCATGTGAGCTTGAGTCGTTTATTTCATTTTTGGCAGGTCCTTGTAAGAAATGTCCCACCTGATCCGGATGAATCTGTCAGCGAGCTTGTTGAGCACTTTTTCTTAGTGAACCATCCGGGCCACTATCTTACTCATCAGGTTTTGGTTCACAAGACTAGTTTGTTCTCTCTCTTTTAAAACATAGACAATCCAAAATGTAATATCCGAGGATCCAAAGAGATTTTTTTACGAGTTCAAGTGATTATGATTTAAAAATGTTTCAATACCATTCTGGAATTACCTAAATGTCCAATTGTCTTACAATGAACGTGTTACAATTCTCCTGATTTGAAGAAAATATCTACAGGTCGTACGTGATGCAAACAAGTTGGCCAAACTAGTCAAGAAGAAGAAGAAAGCACAGAATTGGCTTGACTACTACCAACTCAAGTATTCAAGAAACTCTACAATTAGGCCTTTCATGAAGGTAACTATTTAAGTGGAATATTTCTTATCGGGTCTTCTCCTGCCTATGTTGAATTTCTATCTTTTTTTAAAATGTTCCTGAAATTTGTATTGCAACTAGACTGGTTTTCTTGGACTCTGGGGAAAGAAAGTGGACGCAATTGAGTTTCAAACAGCAGAGATTGGGAGGCTATCCACAGAAGTAAGTAATTCTTTTCCAGTTTCTACCTTGAAAATTTTGCATATTTTATATACTATTGTGATAACTGAGGAGTTTAAAATCGTAAGAAATTTTTAATGATTAGGCTGCACAGCATATGGTGCATAGGATTGAAGCTGTTAGTTGATCATTATATTGCAGTACATTACTTCAAGTATAGGGGTTAATGCCTTTTTTTTTTTTTTTTTTTTTTTGGGGGGGGGGGGNGGGGGGGTGGGGTTTCTTCTGCCGATTAAGTCTCGCTCCATTTATGTTAGGAGATGAATCAGTTATGATTTGACAGTAAGTTGGGAACTACTGACGGAAACTGGATGGGTTTCGTAAATGGCTCATTTTATTTTAGGTTCTTAATGTTATTCAATATTGAGAGAATACTCGAAGTTGTTCGTATAAACAGAAATTGTACTAATGGGTCTCTAAATCTAAATTATATAATAAATGTCATAGTAATATATGTGATTGTTACCTTTTTTTTTCCTGAAATTTTTTATTCCTTTTCCACTATATTTGCTGAGGTCTTTGTACTATCCAGATAGGCTCGGAGAGAAAAAGGATTTCCGACGATCCAAAATCTATTATGCCAGCAGCATTTGTATCATTTAAGTCGCGTTGGGGTGCAGCTGTTTGTGCACAAACTCAGCAATCTAGAAATCCAACTATTTGGTTGACTGAATGGGCTCCAGAACCACGTGATGTATATTGGGAAAATCTTGCAATTCCATATGTTTCACTTACCATTAGAAGGCTAATTATGGGCGTTGCATTCTTCTTTCTTACTTTCTTCTTCATGATTCCCATATCATTAGTACAGTCTCTTGCTAGCATTGAGGGGATTGAGAAAATTGCACCATTCCTAAAACCCCTTATTGAAAGGTATATTTCACCCTTGGATCATTTAAATCCTGTATTTGCTTTTGAATTGACAACAAAACCTTATTATTCAATTTGTTCATTTACCATTCTTTTTCAGGGACTTCGTTAAGTCATTTGTCCAAGGTTTTCTTCCTGGAATCGTGTTGAAGCTTTTTCTCATTTTTCTGCCTACAATATTGATGATCATGGCTAAATTTGAAGGATTTACATCTCTATCTTCTCTAGAAAGGAGAGCGGCAGCTCGTTACTACGTTTTCAACTTCGTGAATGTGTTCCTTGGCAGTGTTATTGCAGGAGCTGCTTTTGAACAGCTGAATACTTTTATTAAGCAGTCTGCTGATCAGTAAGATACTCTACCCCCTATAGATTAGTACGCAATGATCCATTATAGTTGATTTCATTTGTTTTACTGTATGCATTTCCATCGAATAACTGGGGTGATCAGTTTGCAATTTGTTGGGGTCGTTCTTTTTCTGGTTATGTGGTTTCGGGTGCTTACATTTTTGTATGTATGTTCGCGTGCATGCATGCATAAGTACTCATCATCTTTACAATTTCGCACGTTTGTTCTTTTCTGTAGAATTCCCAAGACAATCGGTGTGGCGATACCGATGAAAGCGACTTTCTTTATAACTTATATCATGGTTGATGGATGGGCTGGCATTGCTGGGGAGATTTTGATGTTAAAGCCCCTAATAATGTTCCACTTGAAGAACTTTTTCTTAGTGAAGACTGAAAAGGATAGGGAAGAGGCAATGGATCCTGGAAGTCTTGGTTTCAACACAGGAGAACCTCGAATTCAATTATATTTTCTATTAGGCCTCGTCTATGCAACCGTGACACCTCTTTTGCTTCCTTTCATCATAGTCTTCTTCGCCCTCGGCTTTGTTGTCTTCCGGCATCAGGTTAGTTAAGAATTCTTATACATTTTTCTCATGGATTATCGATTAAGACACACGGATCTTGGTTTGTCTGCTTTGTATTTATGTCTATATTTACTGAATGTTTTATACCCTTCCAAAAAATTGCAGATCATAAATGTTTACAACCAGGAATATGAGAGTGCTGCGGCGTTCTGGCCTGATGTCCATGGGCGAATCATTTATGCATTGATTTTCTCACAGGTGGTTCTAATGGGACTACTAAGTACAAAGAAAGCTGCCCAATCAACCCCATTTCTAATTGCACTCCCAGTAATCACTATATCATTCCATCTGTACTGCAAGGGCCGTTACGAACCTGCATTTATCCGATATCCCATAGAGGTTTGTCAAACTTTATTTAGTAGTCTGGCCATCACGATTTATGTTCACCCCGATAGCCCGATTTTATCGTTTGAACGGGTCTTTCCTCTTTTTTACTTCATGTTTGTTTCTTATCAGTTTTGATTGTAATGTTCGGATTGCAGGAAGCAATGATGAAGGACACTTTGGAACGTGCAAGGGAACCAAACCTGAATTTGAAAGGGTACTTACAAACTGCATATGCCCATCCAGTTTTCAAGGAAAGTGAAGAGGACGATGAAGCCGAGTCAAACGAAGCATTTGAAACAGAGAGTGTGTTGGTAGCGACGAAACGCCAGTCGAGAAGGAACACTCCATTGCCGAGCAAAGCCAGTGTTCCTTCGTCTCCTTCTTTGCCCGAGGTTCGGAGAGATAGCCATCAACCTTGAAAAGTAAATCAAAAGGTACATAAGATTCACATCTCTTTGTACATTTTACTGTAAACTAAAATGGTCTGTTGTGGAGAAATGATGCTGTAAATTGTATGAGAAAAGGTGTAGAATGTAGAGTAGTAACCAATGAGAAGAGTTGGAGTTGTCATTATGTTTAGCATAGTATAATTTTTTCTTATTTAGTTAGTTTCTTAAATAATAAGGATTATGTTAAATTATGTATTGTTGGGGCCTTTTCTGCAATTTCCTGTTTTTTTTGGGTTCAATGTGTAAACTATTTTTGTTAAAGGAGGATTGGATTTAACCTACAACCCTTAATTGTTGAATCTGAAGTGGACTGTAATTGAGTGGAGTTTCTTGAGAGTCGGGTCTTGACCCTAATGTAGTATTCATTCTCGTTCGGCTCTCGAGTCTAAAAGCTAAGCTCTATTTGCTTCGATCGAGTTAAATGTCTTTTTCAAAGAAAAAGAAAGATTACTTAAAATTTCATTTTTTGGGTAGTACAATTGGATGGGAGTCGAGACACAGTCAAGCGTCGGTGATTGATTCAAGTGCTCTTGAACTGTGCAAATTGATATTTTATTAGTGTTCCAAGATTGCTCGGGATTGTGATCGTGATTCAAGTTTTCATTCTAGATTTTGTTTTTAAAATAACCTTTATATAATTGATACGGTAGTTAGGACTTCTTTCTAAATCAATTTAGAGTTAGGCTTTCTTTAACCCGAATCAATTTAGAGCTAATCGAACAAGAAACAAAATGTCTTGCTCAGTTTGTTCGTGTTCACATAAATAAATAATGGTAACATTTGTTCAAGTTAGGCGGACCGCTTCAACGGGACCTATTCTCTTAATAGGCGGCAAAGCAGAATAGGAAAGGAAACTAATTCATTTTATTTTATTTTATTTTATTTATTATTATTATTTTTTTTTTGCAGTGGTGACCCAACCCAACCGACCCTGAAATAGTATCCAATCCAACTCAACCTAGCCTGTTCCAATTTTTCATTTTTTGAGTTGAGTTAGATTGAGTTGTCTAGTTGTTAATTAAAAAAAAAAAAAAATTGTCGTAGTGTCCAACCAACTCGGTCATTTACTCATTGAACTTGAAACTGAATCGAACCGAACCAGTTCCTAAAAACATAACCCAACCCAATCCTTATAATTTGGGTTGGGTTAGTTCGAGTTCTCATATTTAATGTACGCTCCTAATGAAAAAAAAATGTATTTTATGAATTCATTTCCAACTGTGGGTAGGATCGAAATTGAGTAGATATTTATTTTATTTTTTACAACAGCTTTTTTTTTTTTATAATTATTATTTTTTATTTAATGAAAGTTACTAACTATTGGCGGTTGGCTTACCCAAAAAACCCTTTGCATTCAAAGAAGTGAAGGAGGAGCATATTTGGAAAGAAATTAGTGGATTAATTAAATATAGAATTGCCAACCATGACATAATTCTAGCCATTATTAATGGAAATATTGACATTTTATGAATATTCCAAATACCATTTAAAAATAATAATTATAATCAATTAATATCATATTTATTAGGTATCATGAAGCTATTTATTATGTCATAAATTGCTAGCAAAAAATCTATGAGTTATTCTAATATGATGTAAATAAACATATTTTATTTTTGTAACTTTCTAATTCATTAATTAATCTTAATACTAAATTAATAAAAATAAAGTTTCTAAACTTTGTCTTCAAATTTTGAAAAAATTCATTAATATATTTAAAAATGTATGAACTGTAAAACGAATAATGATTTCAATTAAGTATAAATCATTTATTTTTTTTAATAAAAATTTAAAGATGTTAATATTACTTTTAATTAAATATGATAATTTTAAATTTTAAGTTTTTTTTTTTAGTTTAAAGGTGTTATTAAAATTTATAAAATTCTACAGTTATTTTTTTCAAAGCGACGTCGTTTTTCTGATATTTTGAGGCTCACAGAAATCACGAGAGAGAGTAAAAAGATATTGAATTGCAATGTTTTGTTTTCCACTCGAGACTATTGAACGTGTTATCCACGCGCTCTACCTCTAATCGTATATAGTCTTCCTCAGTTTCTTCCTTTTCTGCCGCTCTGCAAATTCTGAAGCCCCAATTCTGTTTTCCCAACAATGGCGCGAAAGTCTTCTCTCCTCAAGCGAACCCTAGCTTCTTCCTGCATTATTCTCGCCCTATATGCCATCGTCAACACCTTCATCAGCTCCACAGCCACTCTCAAGCTCGACCGTTCCTTCCCCTTCAGCTCTGCCAATTCCGTCGTAGTCTCCGATGAATTTGGTTCCCAAGACACTGATCTCCTCAATACTTCAGGAAAATTCGTTTCCCCTGTCAAGATTTACCTCTACGATGTGCCGACGAGGTTTACGTACGGTGTAATTGAGCACCACGGCATAGCGCGCGGAGGGAAATCCGTCGCTGAAGTCACGGCGCTTAAGTATCCAGGTCATCAGCATATGGCGGAGTGGTTTCTGTTCACGGATCTGCTTCGACCGGAGTCGGAGCGTATTGGGTCTGCTGTGGTTAGGGTGTTCGATCCTAAGGAAGCGGATTTGTTCTATGCTCCTTTCTTCGCGTCCTTAAGCTTGATTGTGAACCCTATCCGACCTGCAACGTCGTCGGGTCAGCAGCAGCAGCTTGTGTACAGTGACGAGGAGTCGCAGGACGCCTTCATGGAGTGGTTGGAGAAGCAGGAGTACTGGAAGCGGAACAATGGATGGGATCACGTCATTATAGCGCAGGACCCGAATGCATTATACAGGGTCATTGACAGGGTTAAGAACAGTATCTTGCTCGTTTCGGATTTCGGGCGGTTGAGGGCTGACCAAGCATCGCTAGTTAAGGACGTAATTGTCCCATACTCCCATAGGATCAATACTTATAATGGTGATATCGGAGTTGAAAATCGCAAGACTTTATTGTTCTTTATGGGCAATCGATACCGTAAAGAGGTATACTTATGCAATTCCTTGAAATTATTCTCTTTATGCAACGCCTTTCAAATTAACAATGGATATTCTTAAGGATTCATCTATGTTTCTTCCTTTTGCCCTTTTTTTGGTTATTATACATTAGCTTTTAGGTTTAGAAAGGTGGGAAGACTTGCATGATTGATCGTCATGGGGAGGGAATTGTACGTCTGAAATAAACTTGTGTGGAAAGTGGAAAGTGGAAAGATGACATTGGATAAAACCCTTTTAGCATTATCTCTAGATACTGTTAGCTGAAAAGGATAGTGATATGAGGGCCTTTAATTCACGTTTAGGATATGATGGTTAAACATTCCAGGACCAAGTCTAGGGCGTTATTGATTCTTGAGAACCTACGTAAATTGCACTTAATACTATGGATTTGGTTTTAATTCTTTAGTTTCTTTTCTTGGATATGATTTTTTTTTGGGAGGGGGTAGGAATTGCTTTAGTTTCCTTTTAGTCATATTGGACTCGACATTGATTTGTCTTTTTATTTTTTCAATCAGTGTCTTAGTTTGCTAACATAAACCTCAAATAGTAATGCTGAACTATTGGTAGACCTTATAACAATTGTTGTAGGAAACTCATAAGGTATCTATGCAATAGATGACCCTAGACTTGAATGGATGAATCATCTTTAAAATTTAACCGTTTTTTCCTCTTGACAAGTTACTTCACGGTAGTTTATTCAATTTTGTCTTGCAATTTGACATATATAGTTAATATGCATACACTTATTATCGAAGGATTAGCCTTACATTATGAGATATTTGCGTAATTCATGAGTTAGTCTCCAAGCTGAGAATGAATGATATCTATTACTTAGTCTCAGGGGAGTGTCAAAGGATATTTGTGTATTCCCGTTAAAAGAATAGTTGACCTCCTTGATTTAGCCAGTTAGATTTTTTTGGACTTAGTTACTAGGAATTACTTTTTAGATTTAATTACCTAGGTTATTATTTAGATTTATTGCTACTTGTAAGATTTATTTAGATTTATCTTGTTTTATTACCTATTATCTAGAGATTTATTTAGATTACTTCGTATAATCTACCGATTTAGATTTAGTTAGTTTTTCTCTATAAAGGGACATGTAATTCTCTGCAAGCTAATTTAGATTTTTAACACTTATTACAAGAAAGAACTTCATCCAGCTATTACATGAAAGAACTTCCTCTAGTTTCCTACCGAAGGTATAACTAAATCTAAAGGCTTAAATATTCCTAACAGATATTAGTACCTTCACTTTAACCCGATCAGTCTCAATATCCAACTGCATTCTCCAAATCCTCGCATTTCTTTTGAAATGAAGTACCTAAAGACAGCCAAGACTTAGCACTTCAAAAAATTCACTCTCTTCCTTGGAGCTCTGTTACCAAATGTATCCAGACGCACAAGGGAGGAAGAGAAAAAATTAATGCACTTGAATCGTAGCAAAAAATCAACATCAATTTCTTGAAGAAACTGTTACCGTATGCTTCCTATGAACAATGTAAATAGCTAAAACCAAGTAATAGATTGACCGTGGAATATCAAATGACTTGATAGTAAACTTTTCTTGGTCTTTGCCGCTCTCCTATTATCAAGGTTGAGAATCCGGTCTCTTTTTCCTGTTTCATTTGAAGATGTCATGCACCCCACAACCCCCCTCCAAGTTCCCTCCCAATCAGTTCCATTCTCTCCTAATCATAGCTACCCTTGATGGCACTCCAAAGATCCACTTATGCTGCAATCAATCCTTAAGTTCATACTGCACCAACATAATCCCCAATTGGTTACCCTTTGAGCTCTGGACTATTTTTCGTACTCAGGTTGTAAGTAGAAGAAATCAGAGTTTGTCACTCTATTATCTGAATTTGTTTCCGTTGCAATTTTCATGTCACGAATGTAATTGTGACTCATGTTCCTAGGTCTAATTTGTGATTTCATAATATGTGTTGGCATTGATGTAGAAAGGCAAGCCTAGCCTACATCACATCGTTTTTTTTTTTATTTGTATAATTCTTTACTAGTTTATTATTTTTAAAGATTATACTTACAACCTTCACTTTAGAGTTCTGTTTCCAAACATTTTTGCACATATTGCACTTTTTTCTTTTAATTGGAGGAATTTTCAATAGTTCCCTTTGGCCTCTTTCATCAGGTTGATGTCTTACCACCCTCTGTACATTTTTGTTAATATCGTGTGTAGTTTTCTGTAAAATGAAAAGAAAAGGTTGAGATCATAACTGATTGGTTTACTGGTGATTCTATCGTGTGTTAAAAGGGAGGAAAGATACGTGATATGCTTTTCAACATACTTGAGGAAGAAAAGGATGTCACAATTAAACATGGAACACAATCACGAGAGAGTCGGCGTGCTGCTACACATGGGATGCATACATCCAAGTTCTGCTTGAATCCAGCTGGCGACACTCCCTCTGCGTGTCGACTTTTTGATTCTGTAGTAAGTTTATGTGTGCCAGTGATCGTTAGTGATAGTATCGAGTTGCCTTTTGAAGATGTTATAGATTATTCCAAGATTGCAGTGTTCTTTGATTCGGTTTCTGCTGTGAGACCTGGATTTTTAGTTTCAGAGCTGAGGAGAATATCGAAAGAGAGGATTCTGGAGTATCAGAGAGAAATGAAAGAGGTTAGTACTATGTGTGAATGCTCCTTTTCTTCTCATAAACATTTATATAACCGTAAATAGTTTATGGTAAATTTAATCTTATATAAATACTTTTAACACTCCTAGTAGATTTGAAAATTTATGGAAAGCCCAATAAGTGGAAATCAGTATTAATTTGGAACGAAATGATAGTATAGGGGTTCAAACATTGGACCTCTTGTTTTGATATCGTGTTAAATCGGAGAGAACAGTAATATTTTTGTCATATTGTAATGTGTACAACTTAGATCTTCTTACATAGGAGAAAGACCACTCCATGAGGAAAAAAATGAAGACAATATATACTAAATATTAACAACTAATTTTTACACAGTTATAAAGACTAGAAATTCCAACCGTTTCAAGGCATTCTACTTCTGTTATGCTGTTTGTTTCTTGTGTATGTGTTTAGTTTTAAACCTATTTCCAAATGGGTACAAATAGTGCTGGTTAAGAAGTGATTCCTACTCCCTTGATCATTAAACTGGCTATGCTTTTTGTTGTTTGTTTTCCCTCTAAAAAGCTAAACACTCTTAACAATTTAAACTAACGAAAACTTGCTTGAAACATGTATAGAGAAGTTACAATGTATTTTGTTATTTCAAAGAAATATTATGTCATGCATATTCATAGTCACTTCTATTGGATGTTGTATTTTACTCAAGGTAAAGAGGTATTTTGAGTATTCAGACTCGAATGGCACAGTGAATGAAATATGGCGTCAAGTCTCACAGAAGTTACCTTTGATTAAGCTAATGATTAATCGTGAAAAGAGGATTATTCATAGAGATGGTGATGCACCAGACTGCTCTTGTCTCTGTTCAAACCAAACTGGCATCAGCGCCAGACTATAGTTCTTTATGTATGAACTTCCGGGAGAATCCAGGATGTTCTATAAGCGGCATGCCAGCTGCGAGAGACTTCGAGTTGGAGGAATTTGAGGATGGATTTATGCCTTACTAGTTCCAACTTTTGAGTGCCCGTATTCCTCAGCTAAGCTGGCTTTACTTCTAACTGGGCAGGTTGGTTGCCATATTTATACGCCTTTTCAATTATTACTTCTCTATTATGTACTGTTGAGTTGGTTATGTAGAACTGACGGTAATATTTGTAGTTATTTTTTTCATTTCTTGTGTATTGTACAGAATAAGGGTCTTTAATTCTTCATATTCGATTGGCGTCGTTTCTTCGTCTTTCCGTTGTTGTAGCCTTTAGATAGACACATAGTAAATCTGTTTGTTATTGTAGATATCACTCTCTTAATCAGTGTCTTTGGTTGGTGATCCTGAAAGGAGATTCTTAGGTGAATGATTGTATTGACGAGTGAGAGCAAGTTTGGAATGACTTTTCAAGTGTTCTTGGATGGATGATTTGGTTAGGGATATTGGTTTTGATTTTGTCATTATAGAAAACTGACGTTTTGGTTGGTTGCTGTTAATTGTTCCCAATAATGATTGATTTCTTGAAGTCCAATCCCTCCATTTGAACCTTAGTTTTTTCACCCATCGCCAATTTCACTCTTCGGCCATCTTCTTCATCTTTTATCCATTTTGTTTAGTCCATTTGGCTCTCTCGTGCTCTCATTTTCTTCTTTCAATCTCTCCATAAAAGAAACCACCCTCACTGATTCACTTGCATTGGATATTGCCTGATAGCTGAAATAAAAAATTGAACCAAGAAATTGAATGCAGGCAAGTCCCGACGACACTCGAAGCAATCTCTTACCTCCTTTGAAAATGGTTACGCTACTGGTTTCGATGTTTATTTTTTAAGTTTTTACTTTCCATTTTTATCGATAATAGAGTATTCATTGGTTGGGTTGGGTTGGGTTGCGACATTTTTTTTTAAAAATCTACATCTTTTTGTTTTGGCCGTAATTTTTTTCAACTCAACGAACTTTTATTATTAAATAAGGTGCAATCCAATTTAAATAAACACTATAAACTTCAAAACAATCATTTTTATTCAATTTCTTTTAGTGATATTTATGTTTTTTTTTAATTTATCGTGCATCAAACATAACTCTAGACGGAAACAAAGCAATATTCAATCTCTTTTAGTGATATTTATGATTTGTTAGAATAAATTTTAATCGTGCATCAAACATAACTCTAGATGGAACCTGAATAGAATAAGAAAAGAAGTCAAATGGCAACATCATGTGTCTATTTAGCTCCAAAACATTGTAGGTGCCCAAAAAATGGAGGGACTATAACTTAGCCTCAATGTTTAAACTGTAAAAGTGACCCCTCTTTTACGAACGGATTAAAATGGACATTTTAAAAGAATATGGACCAAAATAAACAAATGTTAACAGTAGAAGGATCAAAATCAACCAAGATGAACCTTTAAAAGAGTATGGACTAAAATGAATCAAAGTCGAATGAAGAACCAAAGCAATATTTAAACCACCATTTCAAAACAAATTTAAATTTATAATTATAAACGTTAAATCATATTAGTGATATTTTGTTAATGTTTTTACGCTATTTTGTCAATTTTTCTACGCTTAAGAAAATGTTCAATTCACTTCTCATATTAATCTCGAAGCTATGGACGCGGAGGAAATGGCCTTCTGATCGATTCATCCAAGTCA
Organism: Cucurbita maxima; assembly: GCF_002738345.1. NCBI lineage: Eukaryota > Viridiplantae > Streptophyta > Magnoliopsida > Cucurbitales > Cucurbitaceae > Cucurbita > Cucurbita maxima. Next base: position 375,640 of record NW_019272037.1, read on the forward strand.
TCTAAAGAAATCATTGCAATCCTTTATTTTTGTTATGTGATACAAAAAAATATATGAAGAACAGTTTTAGGTATGTTATATTAGAAAATATAATGTAATGGAATTGGGTTCAACCTGGAGGCCACTTCAGCTGTCTCCCTCCCAGGACGTGCAGGTGAAGATGATACACAGATTGACCTGTTGTGAGGAAGAGAGATATCAGTGTAAGATGGTACCAAAAGCAGAGACAGAAGAACATAGATTGTTGCTGAGGCTTACAAGCAGTTGCACCACTGTTGATCACTACACGAAATCCTTCAACAATACCCTCTTTCTCAGCCACTACTTTGGCTGCATATAGCAGCTCACCCAGTATCTCCCCATGTCTTGCTTCGGCCTAACAAGTTCATACACACCTCAATTTCACACAGTTGGGCTATTAAATGCTTAAACACAGCATGAACATCTGATCACAAGCAAACTGCATCTTCAAGAAGAACAGCTCCAATCCGTGCAAAACTGTAACCGCCCAAGCCAACTACTAGCAGATATTGTCTTCTTTAGGCTTCCTCTTGAGATTTTTAAAATGTAACTGCTAGGGAGAGGTTTCCACACCCATATAAAGAATGCTTCGTTTTTCTTCTCCAACCGATATGGGATCTCACAATAGGACACGAGGCAGTGTGTCAACAAGGATATTGGGTCTCAAAGGGGAGTGGATTGGAGGGTCCCACATCGATTGGAGAAGGGAACAAGTGCCAGCGAGGACACTGGCCCCGAAGGGGTGAGTTGTGAGATCCCACATCGGTTGGAGAGGGGAACAAAACATTCTTATAAGTGTGTAGAAACTTCTCCCTAGTAGACGCGTTTTAAAAATCTTGAGGGAAAGCCCGAAAAAAAAAAGCTCAAAGAAGACAACATCTGCTAGCAGTGGGCTTGAGTTGTAATCCATTCTAGCCTCGAAAAGTAAAGAACGAAAAAAGAAAAAAGAAATGTGGTTGACATAACTTAATATTATGGTATAAGAAGGGTATTACTTTTGGAAAAAGAGATATAAAAAGAGTTATATGTGATTATTCTACTCAAGAAACATAGTTATCTAATTTATTGGGCATTCAATTCCTAGTTATCCAGATGTCAAACATCTATAGATATCAGATATGTAGACCTCCCACCACCAAACAACCCATTAATGCATAAAAAATCACCCAGAATCGATAATACAGTATATCTTAACTGTTTGCTCACGTTTCTATACTTTGTAGGAAAAAAAAAAAAAAAAAAAAAAAAAAAAAAAAAAAAAAAAAAAAAAAAAAAAAA
>NW_019272037.1:377147-458102 GCF_002738345.1 Cucurbita maxima
AAAAAAAAAAAAAAAAAAAAAAAAAAAAAAAAAAAAAAAAAAGAATGAAAGAAAGAAAGGAATCAAAGAGAAAAAGGAACACTCAATATGCTATTTCAGAGGAACTCAGTATGTGCAGATAGTATACAGAGATAAGAACAAGAGGAGGAAAAAAGAAACACCTTTCCCAGCTCTGTCAATCCATCTCTGAGCTTTGGAATGATTAATATATGAACAGGAGCTTGTGGATTTATGTCTCGAAATGCAAGGACCTTCTCATCCTCATAAACGATGTTGGAAGGAATTTCCTTGGCTATTATTTTGTCAAATCTGAAGCAAAAATGTCAAAGAATATCAATTCCAGAAAGCTCAATATCAGTCTTAAAAGATTATAAAAGTGTGAGATCCCACATTGGTTGGAGAGGGGAACGGAACATTTCTTATAAGGGTGTGGAAACCTCTATCTAGTAGACACATTATAAAACCTTGAAGGGAAGCTCGAAAGGGAAAGACCAAAGAAGACAATATCTGCAAGCGTGGGCTTGGGCCATTACAAATGGTATCAGAGCCAGGTTGCGAATAATGTACCAGCAAAACGCTAGGCCCACAAGGGGGATGGATTGTAAGATCCCACATTGGTTGGAGAGGAGAACGAAACGTTACTTATAAGGGTGTGGAAACCTCTCCCTAGGAGACGCATTTTAAAACCTTAGGGGAAGCCCGGAAGGGAAAACCCAAAGAGGACAATATCTGCCAGCGTGGGCTTGGACTGTTACAAATGGTATCAAGGCCAGGTTGCGAATAATGTACCAGCGAGGACATTGGGCCCCTAAGGGGAATGGATTGTAAAATCCCACATTAGTTGGAGAGGGGAACGAAACATTCCTTATAAGGGTGTGGAAACCTCTCCCTAGTAGACGCGTTATAAAACCTTGAAAGGAAGCTTGGAAAGGAAAGCCCAAAGAGGATAATATCTACAAGCGTGGGCTTAGGCGGTTACAAATGATATCAGAGCCAAGTTCCAAACAATGTCCTATTACCTTGAAAGGAAGCTTGGAAAGGAAAGCCCAAAGAGGACAATATCTACAAGCGTGGGCTTGAGTTGTTACAAATGGTATCAGAGCCAAGTTCCGAAAAATGTTCCAGGAAGGACGCTGGGCCCCCCAAGGGGGATAGATTGTGATATCCCACATTGGTTGGAGAAGAGAACAAAACATTCCTTATAAAGGTGTGGAAACCTCTCCCTAGTAGACGCATTTTAAAACCTTAAGGGGAAGCCCGGAAGGGAAAGCCTAAAGAGAACAATATCTGCTAGCGTGGACTTGGGCCGTTACAAAAAGTTTCTAACATCATAAAGAATTTGAAACACAATTCAAATGGCTCAAATATATGGGTAGATTAGATGGATCAATGGAACAAGATTTTCGCGTCACTCAAACATTGTCTCTTTCTCGAGACTTGGTTTTCTTGACACATGTTAACCTTAATAATGCCTAGATTTAGATCCTAAACATGAGATGTAGATTAGTTTCACACCTAATATTTTGATCCGGGAAGGCAATATATTACCCTTTGCTTTGTTCAAGAGTTGATAATTTCTTCAAACTAGCATGCATATCTTCTTACAAGTGAATAAACTCCCATATTGTTAATAATTCTTCAAGCTTAATTCTTGGATAATGGAATTTTAAGGCTTTAGCAACAGCTAATCGGCCTCAATAATTTATTAAAGACATACATGGTTGGAGCTCCATTGTCTGCATCAGATGCAGCTGCTTTAGCAGCAAGTTTTTCATTGTTTGTGCTGCTAGCACGAATGGTCAATCTGGAGAAAATACAATGCAGCAATAAAAACTATGTCAGTACTTGAATAGCTAGCTTATTGGAATAGTGGGAAGAGATAAGTATTGGAAATTCAAATGGAATTAAAATTCTATTAAGTGGTAAACAAATAGTTTAAAGGTAACGGCCGATATTGTCCTCTTTGGGCTTTCCTTTTCGGGCTTCCCCTCATAATTTTTAAAACGCGTTTGCTAGGGAGAGGTTTCCACACCCTTATAAAGAATGTTTTGTTCTCCCCAACCGATGTAGGATCTCGCAATCCACACCTCTTCGAGGCCCAGCGTTCTCATTGGTACTCATTCTCTTCTCCAATCGGCATGGGACTCCACCAATCCACTCCCCTTTGGGGCCTAACGTCCTCGCTGGCACACCGCCTCATGTCCACTCCCTTTTGGGGCTCAGCGTCCTCGTTGGCACATCGCCCGGTGTCTGGCTCTGATACCATTTGTATCAGCCCAAGCCCACCGCTAGCAGATATTGTCCTCTCTAGGCTTTCCCTTTCGAGCTTCCCCTCAAAAGTTTTAAAACGCTCTCGGAAATTAGAAAATCTCCTATTTTCAACACTGAGACACTGTTTACATTTTAGAGGTAGAAACTAGGGGCTCCATACATATTTTAACAAGATGGATAATATTTCTTCGCTCCCATATATTACAGTCATAATAAGCCAAAGCCATAAAAAGAAATTTCATAATTTCAACATAATCCTCGTAAATACATAGAAAAAGCTTGTCTACCTTCGAGAGCTACTACGAAGTGGAAGGAGAAAGGCCGTGAAGTGATTGCCGGAATGTTTCAATTTCGCAGTCACCAATGTTCTGGTAGTCGTAGCTATACATTGCCTGCTAGTTTCATACCAAAACAAACAATTTCGCATTTCATTGTGACACGAAAATGCTAAAAAGATGGGAAGAACAAAGAACACCTCAAGAAAGATGTCCCTGCAGCCATTGGCTTCCTCAATCAACCAGAGCGAGAAAGACTTCGAAAACCTGCAAAATCAAGGTGTGTTGAACAAACAATTGATGGGTTGGGTTCAATTCAGGCCTTGAGGATTGTTTTTGCATATATTTTCTTATTTTTCTAAAAATAAATGTTCAAACGAGCTCTTACTTAAATGGGTTGGGCCAAAATTCGGCCTTGAAGACAAAAATGGGATTTATTGGCGGCCCATTTTCTCTCATCCAATGGGCTGGATCTGCCAATGCCCATCCATACACATCTTCTTCTTACCATATTGTGCAGAGGACGAGAGCGGAAGTAGGATCGATGATGGCTAATCTTTTCGTTCTCAATTTCCCAAGTTATAGTTCCAGCTTCAGGATCGTCTCTGCTTCAGCTTCTTCAACAAATGGTCCTCTCGCTATCCTTTATCTGATTGTTCATTCTTTTTCCCCTTATTCACTCGAATCAGTTGATGAATTGAGTGTCTTAACGATGAAATGGTAGGCGCTCATCCATTATCAGCAGGGAGCGGCGGTGGCGGTGGCAGCGGCAGCGGGCCAGTGATCCTGGAGCTTCCTCTGGAGAAGATACGGAGACCTCTAATGAGGACCAGATCTAACAACCCCGATAAAATCAAAGAATTAATGGAAAGTATACAAGAAATTGGGCTTCAAGTACCTGTGAGCTTTTTCGCCTCCTCCATTCATCATATCTTGATTGAACTCGTTTCTAGATCGTTTCCCACAGGATCAACAGACTGAAATGATTATAATATTGGGCGTCCATGATTTTCTTGTGCACTTTTTTCTTCTTTGATTCTAGTCATAAGATTTGGATTAGTGCTAATGAATTTGAGTTTAACGTAGAATTTGATTGAAATATGGCAACATATGCTCTAAAGATTTACTTATTCTCTCTCTCCTGTGGATGCAGATTGATGTTCTTGAAGTTGATGGAGTTTATTACGGTATGCTAATTTTATCCTAATCAATGTTAATACTCAGAACTTGCTACTTTTTACTCATAGTTGATTTTGATCGAGCATTGTTAGTTTGAAGTTGATTTTGATCGAATTTTGTAAAATGAATTTCATTCGAGAGACTAAAAGTTTATGATAGACGGGAGATTGATTTTAAGATTTATTTAAAGTACGAGTTCTAAGATGGGTTATTCAAAAGTATAAGAATGGGAATTTCTTCAACCATGATAGCGTGGCCTAATGGTCAATAAGGTTCATACTAATCCTAAAGAGTTTAGAAGCAATAGAATCAAGTATAGTGGTTGGCATCTAGGATGTAATATCTCTGCGGGTTTTCTTGACAACTAAATGTGGTAGGGTCATACTAGTGCCTTGTGAGAATAGTCGGATGTTTCAAGCAGGCTTGATTTGTAGCAAGTGGAAATGTCTCATCTAGTTTATCATTTTGGATGACTAGATTTCCTTCTCATGCCTTTGTAGGTTTCTCTGGTTGTCATCGTTACGAAGCTCATCAACGTCTCGGGCTTCCTACAATCCGTTGCAAAATTCGTCGTGGAACCAAGGAAACCCTAAGGTTTGTTGTACTACATCTTAAGACACGTTTGGAAGCTATTTTAAAATGATTAAAACTACTTTTGTCATGTTCTAACACCGAAACCTGCCTTCATTCATTCAAAATCACTTCAATATTTGATTCTTCACGTTTAAACCTGATTATCCTACCAGCAAAATTGACTTCGAATGATTAAAAACATGTTTGTTAGTGATTTTAAACCGTTTTAAAACCGCTCCTAAACGTGCATATAATACATTTGTTTGTCCCCTCATATTGTATAATACATTTGTTTGTCCATCATCTTGCAGGCACCACCTACGTTGAGGTTTCAGAAGGTTGCCTGCTGGTAGTAAATTTGCAAGTTCCATCGAACTCTTTATTGTTTTTAATGCCATCGAAAGCTATTAATGGATACTCAGAACAAAGCATGTGTAAATAAATATTACAAATATTTTCAAATGTCAAAGGTTTACATGTAAAGAAACCATTACTCATAGATCCATTTCGATGTCTAAAACTTACTAACTCGAGCATAATGCAAGCGTTGCTGTCTCGAGACCTGTCTCGAGACCGTTACTGATATTGAGATTTGTTTCATGGCCAAATCTGATCTACTACTTCCAAAAGTGATCAAAAAAATCATAATCACAATAGTAAGATCTAAGGAACTACTACTTCATTTGATTGATTTTTGTTCTATCATAGAACTTGAAGCAATTTCACGTACATTTTTAACAAAATTCATACAAATTACAATGGCAGAAGAAGAACATGGAACAAAGAGAAGTTTTACTTGTATGCTAGCGGTCCAGATCTTGAGACAGCAAACCTTGGAAGGGGGCTAGGACCTGAGCCGCCTGAAGTCGAGCCTTCAACATGTTTCACTTTGCGGCTGGAACTGTAATCCAAAGGGCCTGAACGACGAGCGTTTCGGTGTTTAGTTTCGATGCTCCTTGAGCTTCCGCTATCATGATCATGGATAGAGCCCTGACTATGCATCATTGATCCCTTAAAGTAACTCAAATCACTGCTTCCATACTGAGGAGTAGCATCGCCACGAGGCTGGCGTGGTGCAGGGGATGCATGAGTTACCGACACAACGGGCGAGTAGCGTGGGGATGCACTGAGGAGCGCTAATGCCCCTGGAGAATTGGCATAGTATTGGCTATATATTGAACGTAGAATGGCATAAGGAACATAAGGCTCCAAAGAGCTTCTTGGAAGGTAAGGTGAGACCTCACATAGTTGATCAAGAAAGATAAGCTGTGCTACAAGATGAGATCTGTTGGAAAAAGAAGTTAGTACCTATCGTACATAGTATGCTGATTAACGATACCGAAAACGTTCAACATTCTATTGAGCAGACAAATATGGAGAAAACTTAAGGTCTCAACTCGAGCAGGTTTTTAACATTCAAACAAACAGTTTCGAGTTGCACTCAGAATATAAACTAAGAAATTTATATGCAAAATTAGATTACCTGTTAGCTTCACTCCATGAATCTAAGATAATTCCAGCAGCAAGTTTTACAAAGAGCTGCATTGTTGACTTTATGCTTGCTTCAACCGATGTAAGACCATCGCCCTCGGAATTCAACGTTCCACCAGCATGACCATTTGGAAAAGGCTGCCTCTGCTCGTGTTCACGATCCAATCTCATGTACTCACTTCCAGCAATCACTGCAGTGATGCACCTGCAACCAGATTTAGTTGAGTATAGCAAGAGATAAAAAGAATCCAGACCGACCGTAAGGCTAATATGGAAGGAGCAAGACAACGCTACAAATGAAGACGTATTCAACCAAAATTCAAGCGTGTTAGAACTCAGAAACAGTTATTGTAAGATTAACAAATGTGCCATTTCACCTTGCTAGGCAATGGATATTATTGTTGAAACCTCCCGTATCGACATTGAAGGCAGTCGAATTCCAAATATTAGAAGTCATGAAGGAGGCAAATAAGTATGGTAACAAAGCCCATGAACCATCATTTGCACCCCCGACATCTTCCAAAATCGATCTTATCCACTGCGTATCATGATCAGAGATTACTGCAACACTGTTAGCCACTTCTCTCATCCTCCTAATATCCTTCCTTTCGGGTAATGCGTCGGGTATATGTTTAACGAACCCAGCTAACAACGAATAAATCAAGGGTGCACTATCTTCAAGAACAGTTCCAGCTGCTTCAGCTAAGTTTTGATCAAAAGCCAGAGCTAGACCTGCTTGAATACAGAATCCAATTACCGTCTCCATGTCTACAATTTGCTTAATGGATGCATCTCTTTCGATTCGGTCGCCAGAATGCAGACTGCTGGCGACTGACTCTAGTGCCTCACGGTTAGACCTTAATGATGTGTCGATGCAGTTTAGAAGTGCAGCTGTATGTTCTTTTAGCATACGCTCTAACTTATCGACTCCATAGCCACCAAATATCCGAACAAAGGCTTGTAGTTCTCTGGCGTCTGTGACAGAGTCAGCAAAATATCCACCCACAGGCCTTGTACTCTTGAAGCATTTGTGAAGTGGAGCAAAAAGAATTCCAGCACCTGAAGTATCCTTGATTATGTTTTCAATGTACCAGTTACAGACAGCTTCAGCTGCTGATCCTGTTTGTTGCTCTGCTGGCTTCTCAAATGAATGCAAAGATGAAACTGGACCCGAGCACGCCTCTGCAAGCAAAACATCTCGTATTCCCTGGGTAAGGTCCATGCTAATGTGCTGCTCTGCAAGATGGACAATACTGATATGCCGACGAATCAGAGATTCTAAAATAGAAGGTCGTTGAAGGTCATTCTCGGTTTTTATTACAGCAAGTAACCTCCTCCTGAAGTTGCCAAGGATGCATTCTCTCATATACTGCAACAAATAGCTTATTAGCTATCATGAAATCATATGATTTTCTCTCATGATGCACGATTCTAAAAGAACCATCAAAGTTGTCATTGTTTACGAGACAAAGGAAGCAACATGTAAAGAAAGGATAATACCAGGTAGGACATGGGCTAGAATATTAATAAAATCATTTTGTTCTTTTTCCCATATACTAGAAAAAGTCGTCTCGTTCAATTTGCTCAATTATGCTAGAAAAAAAATGTGAGATCTCACATCAATTGGAGAGGAGAACGAGCGCCAGCGAGGTTGCTAGGCCCTGAAGGGGGATGGACCGTGAGATCTCACATTGGTTGAGGAGAATGAAACATTCTTTATAAGGGTGTAGAAATTTCTCTCTAGCAGACGCGTTTTAAAAACCTTGAGGGAAGCCCAAAAGGAAAAGCCCAAAGAGAACAATATCTGTTAGCGGTGAGCTTGGGCTAGTACAAATGGTTTCCACACCCTTAGAAAGAATGTTTTCGTTCTCCTCCCCAACTGATGTGGGATCTCACAGTCCACCCCCCTTCAAAGCTCAGAATCCTTGGCACTCGTTCCCCTTCCAATCAATGTGGGATCTCACAATCCACCCCCTTCGAGGCCCAGTATCCTCAGTGGCACTCGTTCCTCTCTAATCGATAAGAAAACTTGTTAATATCATTGTCAAACTCAAAGAAAAACCTTCTCTTGTATGGCTGCTTTCTCATAAAGAGGGGATAAAGAAGCATGGAACTGATTTTAAATGCTCGTGGAATTGTGACATTAATCACAAATCATAAAGGACTGGAAGGATGCGAAAACGAAAAAAATGTGAAAAGTAATCATATCATACCTCCCTCAGAACAAAAACGTGATTTAGAACACATATAGGCTCCATATCATTCAGAACAGAGCATAGATTAGTCAACCTTTGCATTGCAGCTTCAAGCCTGTCAGAGGAAATTTTTGAAGACCGACTTCATTTACTCAAGTTCTAACAAGTCTAGAATATTTTTTAAAGCCTCCATTCCTCGAAAATCTTAAAATGTGGGAACGAAACAAAGTTATAATAAAGAAAAACAGCTTACATTTTTATTGAACCATTATTTTCAGGATAGCTTTCATAGCCAGGTAAGGGAAAACCAGCTGCTCCTTTTGGAGATTTAGACAAAGGAATTGAAGCTCTCGCAGCATAATTTAGAAAAGAAGCTGCTTGCTCTGGTAGAAGCTGAAATTTCTTAAAAGCATTAGCCTCAAGTGTTGAATAGTGCCACAAGTGTTGAATATTGCAATATAAAATTACCTGAATCTCTAGCGCACCAAATCCTCCTTCGGAGTCGAGGATATTAATCAATCCCTCCAAACCACCCATAATAGACTCGATGAGAGATTCTACATATAGTACGGCGTCCCTGCCAATTTTAGTGACCTGCCATGAACTTCAAATCACAAATGCTTCTTCGAAATATTTGATCAGACTGTTCGATAAGGCAATGTAATAGTAGGCGGATATGAACTTGAACCACATCAAAACCCCGACACAATACTCACAACGAGGTCCATCCCATCACCACTACTAGATGTCACTAGATATCCGTCAGGAAATGAGGAATAATCCAAAAAATCTCATTTCTCACATTCATTCTCCACTTTTAAGATATCAACACTAACCTCAAATCCAACAAATCTTTAGTCGGTTCTTCACAAGAATGTAAATCAGTGATACACATTAACTTTTACCATATATCCTCAACAATCCTCGCCTCGAACAACGCACACTATAAAGCCTCCCCTAAGGCCTATGGAGCCCTCGAACAACCTCTTCTTAATCGAGGCTCAACTCCTTCTCTGGAGTCCTCGAACAAAGTACACCCTTTGCTCGACACTTGAGTCACTTTTGACTACACCTTTGAGACTCACAACTTCTTTGTTCGACATTTGAGGATTCTATTGACATGACTAAGTTAAGGGTATGGCTTTGATACCATGTTAGGGATCACGACTCTCCACAATGGTATAATATTGAACACTTTGAGAATAAGCTCCCATGGTTTTGCTTTTGGGCTTTCCCAAAAGGCCTCATACCAATGGAGATGTATTCCTTACTTATAAACTCATGATCAACTCCTTAACGATGTGGGACTCCTCTCCCAACAATCCTCAACAAAAAGTTGTATAAAGAGCATGAAATCTAACTCTAGTGAAGGCTGGGCTCTCTAATTAGTTGGTGAAATCTTTCCTTTAGAACATAATATTAAGCAATGTACATAATTGGCTTGCTCATTCGTCCTCCGTAATCATAAAGCTGGTTCCCACCAAGTTAAGGGACCCAACTTCGGTTTATATGCTACAAATTTGATGTTTATATCATTTGGCATTATTGTAAAAGTGAAAAACCAAGCTTATATTAAACAAAATGAAAGAATATGCAAGGGCATATCAGAAAACCAACCCCACAAAGGGAGTCGAAACCACTTTATAACCTCTCAACCTCTAAAAAAATTTACTATTCCTATTGAGCCCGAATACCCCAAAATACAGGGGAAAGCTGCCAACGACCGCTCTAATCCCACAAGGAAGGATTTATAAAAAGATGTGTTGAAAAATTACCTCCTCTGGGACAATTGGTGAAGCACACTCGGGAAAACTACTGGCGATGCCGAGCCATGCACAGCAATGTTGAGGTCGTCCTTCAGGTCCAAACATCGTATTTCTGAAGACCTTCAGAAAAACAGAGGCATATTAATGCACATTATCAGTGCATTTACAAATTAATCATAATATTGAAAATACAAGAACTCACTGCTGTAAGGTGCTGGTGGTAGAAGTAAAGCTTTCTAAGACTTCCGTGCTTTGATAATTGGTATTCTAGCTCGTCAACACATCTGAAATAATACAGAATATGAAAGTCAATATATTGTGCTACAAGCGGTTGAATATTTGTTCGTCAACACATTTTTTTTAAAAAAATTTATTAATCCTTACATATACATAATATCTACATTTTCTATTGGATGCCTAAAAACGACCTGGTTTCCTTCCGCTTCGCACTTATACCCTAGAGGGTTTTTTGCAATTTAGTATGCCTTGGAATTTATGTTAACGTAATAATAAAAAAATAAAAAATCTATAGCGGATGGAATTCTTTGGAACTCGAGGACACAATTGTGCAACCTATAATACATATCTTGTTAAAGCAAGTTCGAGTCAATAGGTCTCTATGAACAAGGATCTTTAGAGTCTTCCATTGTTCATGATCATACAAGACCATTTTTCCATTATTCAGATTTTTAGACATAATTATTGTGGTATTCTCTTTCACCAACTTATATTCCTTTGAACCTCATTAAAGAATGCATAAAATAGGATATGTTAATACATTTAGCTTTTAAGTATACCTCCATTTTTTCAGAATGAAGATTAAATATTACCGATAAGATACTCTTAAGAAGGACACTGTCATGCAAAAATTTAACAAATCAAATATAGATTACTCAAAACATTCAATAGAATTTTGATCAATGAAACACAGTTATAGGTAGATAAAGAACCTGGACCAATTATATGCAGCATTTCCTTCTGATAATAAGCCCTCTTTCCCAGTCGAAACGGTTGCCTTCTCCAAGTGTCGAATATTAATAGAAGACCGGGACGATGTGACAATCATCAGTACTGACAGCCAATCCTTCCGAAAATCCTATAAATGGAGACAACTACTAATTAAAATCTGCTAACACGTAAGAATGATAAATATTAAACAAGGAATGTCACAATTCTTCAAGGTAAAATATAACATTTGAATGGTTATAATTATGAACTTCTTTAAAGTTATTCTTTTCTTTACTTTTTCTTTAGAACATTCAAGGAGTGCTGCTATTGAGGCTTCGCAGACTTTTTTGGAACAGGCTGAAAATGATCCTTCCGATTATGCTATTAACACAATACACTTGCCAAACAAATCAACCAAAATATAAACACTCACTTCAGTTGTTTAAGCATGATCATTAACCTGAATAAGGTTTGTAATACTAAAAAAATGAATGTCCAGAAACTGCATCTCTGTTTATGATTACTATAATATGTACAAAATAAGTTCAGAGGGTCTTTCCAAGATTGCTTACTGAGAGATCGCATGTGAGTGTGGATATGTTTTCACCCTGTGGTTTAGGTATGCTTTCAAGGTGAGAAACAATTTGATGGAGAAGTCCCTTTAGACTGGCATCTAAGTCAAGAGCCACCATCCCTGGAGTGCCCAACAAAAACCGGATTCTACCAGCGCAGGAAGAAAGATATGATAATGCATAACCTCGAATTGCTGCACACAAACACATAAAATTTTGTCAAAAAAAATTCTATATTGGAGCACTGATACTATTGGTAGCTCTTTTTCTAACAGCCCAAGTCCACCGCTAACAGATATTGTCCACTGTTGCCTATTACGTATCGCCTTCAGTCTCACGATTTTAAAATGCGTCTGCTAGGGAGAGGTTTCTACACCCTTAAATGCTTCGTTCCCCTCTCCAATCGATGTGGGATCTCACAATCCACCCCCTTGGGGGCTGGCGTCCTTACTAGCACACCGCCCAGGCACTCTGATATCATTTGTAACCGCCCAAGCCTTAAACAAAAATGTAAGAAACATGTTTGATCGATTGTGATACCATCAATACCACGTTCAAATGTCACTCGTCCCAAAAGCATAAGCTGTTTATTCATTCTTAACTTTAATTTATGGACAATATGAAAATCAATCAACCACAACAGCTACATTTTATACATATTATGTCAGAGTAATACATTTTATTCACAATAATCTGCGACTTAAATAGTTGTTTAGATGCATTGACCCCACCTGCAATGTACTTGCGCACTAAACAACAAAGGCGATCCATTCCATCTATCAGGAATCCAATAGTTGGATCGCTAGGATCCTGCAAACAAAATTTAGTTGAAATCAAACAATTCCTCAACATTTTGGTAGAGGAATTTTACAGGGTGGAAGCATTTTACTATGTCCACTGGTATAATCCTGGCGGCTTTGGATTTTGAGGATGCGATTCCCACATGTTGAAAATACCAGGTCACTTCAGATTGTGCTAAAGCCAATGCAGAATACACCATCTGTCATAGGTTTTGATATTAGGGAAACATTTAAAAGGTCATGCATCAAGTAAAGGGTAGTATTATTCTTACACAAAAAGGGAGAAAAATACCTGAATATTAGGGGCCAATAAACTCGGCTGATCAGAGAAGAATATCACCATTCTTCCAATCTCTTGCTTAAGGAATATTCTCCTCTCATGATGTATGGCATCACAAGCCACTATTGCTTGTTCCTGGATCTCACTGTAATGCACAGCAAATTTATTGTATTATAAGCTTCATGAAAGGGGGAGGGAGGAGGTAAAAGAATAAAATACACACAAAATCAGGTCAAAACTCATCAAGGAATTTATGAAGACAAGATCAGGGAAACTTTTCAGTACAACTAAAATTTTATTTTATTTTTGAAAAAGCTTTAAGGTTTTCAGATTTGCCATCAAGAATGGACCTCTGAATAAGATTTACTTCTTTTTTTTTTAACCTACCTGAATAAGACTTACTATTGATCAAACAAAACACTCACCTGAAACCTATAAAACACACATGAATTGATTCCCTAATGTTAACTTCTACACATTATAACAAAGTTTAATATGCTAGGCCTTTTACTACCTATTTCCTATCCAGAACCATCAAGCGAACCACATTATCCAAACTTGAGTCGGAGGTTTGCTTATTAATCAATACCATATACTAGGGTAATTCTTATTACAACCCTCCAAGGAACTTTGCTTGAACTTCTTAACATGTTAGAGAACATAATGAGCTCTGCAGAGTACAACTAATGCATGTGATCAGATATACAAAAAGCGTTTTCTTGAAAAGGAAAACTGCAGGTATTGACTGATAATGACATCCCTTCCAACCAACGTGATTCTCATGTCCTAGTAAAAAACATAGAATTTAAAAAGATAACTGGATGATTACGGCGGTGAAACAGAAGAAAATATGAGACTTTCTTTTTACCTGATCATTTTTTCAACCTGCTTGGCAACACTATACTCCAGATCCGCTTCTTTCTGCTTTGTACGCCCAGATTTAGCCATCTTCTTTGATTCCAATACTCTTGGTAAAACATATAATTGATAATCCTCATGAAGATGTATGAACTACATGTCAATAGAAGCAGCGATGAGAACAGAAATGAATAAGAACTATTTCAAATAAGGGCTTCTAAAGGTTGTTCTATCTCACCTCATCTCGAAATAAAGAAAGAATTAAATTTTCCTTCAGTACGACCTGAAATGTCAGGATGGAGGATGAGAGAGAAGAGAACAAAATCCATAAGAAATTATGATAAATATATCCAACTAAAGTGGAAATAATTCTTTAGAGAAGGAAAAAGCAAGTAAAAAAGGGGGAGGGAAGACAAGGACAGAACTATAATAAGCAGATGGTGAAAACATCTCACGCAGCTAATACCAAGAAGCCAACAAAGCACTACAATATTCGACACTCAGCAATATGTCGGAATAATCAGGAAACAGATATTTATCCACAGGTTGATAAACTCCATCAGAATGCTGGGGCTTTCCACTATTACATACAAAGCAGGGATAGGATGCCATTAAGACAAGAAATACCGACATCTGAATCACAGCACAAGGTTTGATCTTCATTTCATTTGCTTCCTTCTGCCAAGATCTAACAAAAGTGAAGTCCTTTTCTAGGAGAAATTATTTGAGGAGGCCACAGTGTTCGAGAGAGAAACTGTAAAAGTACCTCAAAATTATATCTAATGGTTATTAGGGACATGCATATTTTTTAATCCACGTCCTATAAGGAAAGAACTCCTTTTGGTTTCCCATCAATGGCAACAAAAAAAATCTAAGATGAAAAATACAACCCAACATCCACCATTTCCAATGAATCCAAAACTCCAAACCTACCTCATTCTTGTGGAATTTATGTGGACTAATTGGAAGACTAACTCTTCCTTTGTTTTTCCAAGACTCCATCACCACCCATCAACTGCTTTCTTGGCCACAAATAGGGTCAATGATTTGTCCAGTATTGGTAAAAGTAGCTTGAGATATGAGGATATCGAAGCAGAAAACTTTTCAACCTTTTGACCAAGACATGCAAAAATCATATGGACTCAAATTTGAAACTAATTGATGTATCGATGAAAAAGTTCTTGTTTCTTTTTTCTTAAAAAAATTGATACCTACCTAGGGACTTCCAGAATATTAGCTTTCTCTGAAATAAGAGTATTAGTCTCATTATATTTCTGTTAACAGTACATTTATGAAATGAGTCCCCCATGCATCTCCATGACCACGAAACCTTCTTTTTCTTATCTTTTTTTTTTTTTTTTTAAATATTAAATAATTTACTGTATACAAGTTTTTGCCCACTGATAATAACAGAGGGTCCAAGCCACTAAAAGGAGGATTTTATCCAGTAAATTTACTCGAATATAAGTAAATGGAGATGACATCACATTAGTACCTACGTGATGCATGAACCAAAAATATCAACTAGGATAGGTAGGAGTGGGACATGAAGATACTTTTAGTTCACAAGGAAAATTTCAGCTAGAAGGAAAGGACTCATAATATAGAGGCAAGTACCAGAGCAATGTCAATGCTGGTTACACGAAGCAGCTCATCAGGGCAAACAAGATACCCAAACAATACCCACTCCCGATAAGAGGTGACATTTGCAAGATCTTGTGCTCTCTGCACATGAAGTGGTGGAACAAATTAGAAGAGTAAGCAATAAACAAAACAATACTTCAAAATTTTCCTAATTAACAGTAGTATGATATAGAAAGATCCTCCAAAGAGAGGTTTACCATTGGATGAGCGGAGTTTGTGAGTATGTCTGGATATCGAGGATGATATGGACTTAAAAATCCTTCATTTCTAAGTTTTCTTGTATCCGTTGACAGAAAAATAATAGGACCCACTGCCTCTAAGACCTAAAATGGCCAAGTAAAGATTGCATTAACAACTCTTCACAAGTTACAAACTTTACATTCTATACAGAAATGAACGGAGAAGAAGAAAGCATCAAAACCAGTCATACTTATTCAACGACTCAAATTATGGTTCCATAGATGCAAGAAATAAGTTCAGTAAAACTAAATCATGACATTTATTTGGATACATTTAGCTATAAGCCATTTAGTGCAATCTCCTCAAAATTATAGAAGAAAAGCGGAGAAAAACTTGTTCCAGTCTCGAAAATTAAAAAGGGTTATAGTAAATGAACAAAATAACTATTTCAGATAAATGTCATATTTGTTTTCTATATTCCTTTTCCTTGTTATTCTGTACATTTAGACTACTATTAAAGCTTGGCTGCAAGAATTTATAACACTATTTTCAGGGACCATCTTAGAGCTTTTTCAAATCTTCTAGGGTTAAACTAGAAATTTTTTAGGACCAAAGGAAACTATTTCTCATACCTCATTGACTAAGAAAATGTATCTTTCCTTTCTTTAGTTTGCTTGGTATGATGTCAACTATATGTTTGACTAGTATCATCTTTCTCAGCATTTTATATCTAGAATTTTGGGTAAGTTACAAGCTTGGTTTCACAACTTTGATGATCGAATTTAATAAGACCCTAAATTTTAAAAACTGTTTAATATGTACCAAAACTTTTAACTATTAGGTTAACTTAGTGATCCATAATGGCCAAGCAAATAGTAAAGGAATAGCTTAAAGATAATGGATTGAAATCATGGTGATCACTTACATAATTTAATACCCTATGAATTCTCTTGACAACAAATATATAAGGGCAAGTAGTTGCCCCATAAGATTAGTCAAGGTATCTTCAAGTTACCCCTCACACTCACGAATATTAGAAAGAAAGGTCCCTAAGTTTTTAATATTGTGTCTAATAGGTCCCTAAGCTTTAAGAACTATCTAATGAATCCTTTAACTTTGAATTATATGTCTAAAAGCCCCTAAGAAGTATCTCATAAATCATGAATTAGTTAGACACAAAATCAAAAATTTAGAGACCTATTAAAAACATAAATAAACGTTCTATCTATTAGACATGACAATAAAAGATTAGGGATTTAATAGACTCCAAATCCAGGACCCATTATACACAATTGTTAAATAGACCAAACTTAAAATTATAATTTAACCTATAATTTTTGTTTCTCATTATGCCCAAAAAAGAAGGCCATTTTGTAAATTGCTTTCATTAAGATAAAAGTGACATTAACCTCTCCAATACGTGGGCTGACAAAATTTAGATCTTCTTGTAGTCCTTTCAACGGTGGATCATATGAGTCAATGAATTGAACCAGCCTGTAACTCATAAAAAAGAGACAAAAAATGAATAATTTGTTAGTCTAAGTTGAAGATTTTCTTTGAAACTATGAGTTAGAGATCATGATGAAAATAAGTCTAGTATCACCAATCATTGCTAAGAAAATGGCTAACAATAAGAACAAGCGCCTAAATGACTGGATAGTGAAGCTACGGTGAATCCAAAATAACTCTTCAGCTAAATGCCATGGTAGTCCTCAAACTTGTAAACAAATGTAATTTTGTTTTTCATCCAAAAGTGCCAAAATAATGCAGTTAAATATAGAATATAATTTTTTATCTCTCTGAAAATACAAACAGAGACAGACTGAGGTAGAACTTAAGAAATAACTATTCTTCATACCGATGATAAAAATCACAGTCTCGGTCATTTCTTGTCATGGCGTGCAAGAGGTTATAAATCTGAAGCATCATTTTTCTTGGCAACTGTCACGAAACCATTATCAGCAAAATAAAAAATTAATATGTCAACGAAAATAGGGGTGTTGCCAACATATATAGTTGATAAGCTCTTAGATTAATGAAATTGAAACACAAGGGGAAAATACCAAAAACAACAAATTTTTTAGTTGACTTGCCTTGTGAGCAAACAAGTTAACACGGACGAACGAACAAAAGAGATCCATAAAAGCATGCAGAATGACTGAGTTTTGATGGGGCTGCAAAATACTGTCACAAGTTATTAGAGATAATATACAGAATCATTGTCACTCTTATTTTGATAATAAGTACACCAGGAAAGTATGATTATAAAGTGACAACACTGCAAGTACCATGCTTTATTTATTCATTCAGTGATATCAAGCTTTAGCAGCTACAAGAAAGCTTTCCAATTAATTATATAGGAAAAATATGCTCGAGTCAATTGTTTGTTGGTGAATGATTCTTTTCTTAACAAGTTAGAGAAAGCTCTCCAAGGTTTACAAAAAATCCGATCTCAAATCTTAGAAGAACATATGACCTCTGTACACCTAACTTTATCTTCAAGGTATTTCTTTTTGTTATAGTATTGGTATAATTAAATTTACCATAACCCACAGCTTAAACTTTTAGGTTGATTGGTAACTTTACGTAGTATCAGAGCAGAAGGTAATGTGATTGAACCCCTATAATGTCATTTCCTATCCAATGAATATTGATTTACATTTGTTGGGCCTTCATGGGGCTTAAACTCATTTCTCTGAAGTCCCTATTTCGTTTTTACTTGCCCCAATGAGCACTAGGCCACCCATGTAAGTGAATAACTAGAATTTTAGTAACTGCCACTTCTTTTAATTGACACTAGCAGCAATAGTTTTGAATTTGATTGTTCTCTATCCTTCATAGAGAGTGTTACCTCTAGTCAATTGTATGTGTCTGTCTATACTTCTTTTGTTTTTAAGGAAATAACTCTATATATACTTAGATTCGATACAAATACAAATGAAAAGATTAGAACGAAAGTTTGAGGATATGGGTTCTGGTTGAACTCCCTACGGCTTCACCCAAAGGATTAAAGCTGTCAGACATTCGTGTTTCTTTTCGATAAATGATCGTACCAAAGCTATCCTCAGCTAGCCTCAAAATTTGAATGAGGAAATTAACGAAGTTCAAGGTCAATCAATTGGAAAGAACTACTCTTCATATCATTTTTCAATTTTATTTTAGACGCAAAGTTTAAATGAGTCCTATTCCCTTTTAATTTAAAACCATATCTTTGCAGTATCCCACTTCAGAGGCTAATGGTTGGCTTGGTAACATGTGGATCCTTACAATCATAAGATTGAGTAGAAGTTGAAAGGGAGAAAAATATATTTGGCAATAGTTATGGATAAAAGGAATGATGAGGATGGCTTGGAGTATGTGTCAGTATTCTTAAGATCTTGAAAAAACTTGGGAAATGGGGTCAACTTGGAGAATACAATGCTGAACATAACTCTTTTATGGAAAACACTCGCACTCTTTATTAAGATCAATCGAGAAGAAGACATTTTGTAGAATACTACTACTTTGTAATTCTTGGGATGAAAACCTAGATAGGGTGAACAGGTATTTATGGTAGAGGCTAGACAATTTATTCCTAAAATTTCTCAACCTTTTTCCTAAATTACCTAAATCATTTTTCTAAAATATCTGGGTATCTTTATTCTTAAAATACCTAAATTATTTTCCTAAAATAAATATACACTGGGCTCATACAATTATTGAGCTTGACCCTATGGGCCAGTGATGATATTTTAACATACAAGTATACAGTACCAACATGGATATGGATGAAATAGCAGCCAAAGCCATTGACATTGGTTACAACATGGGACATTGGCCTTTGAATTATTTCGGTTGCCTCTGGGAGGAAAACCCAACAATATCAGCTTTCATGAGCCAAATCCAAGGAACGGGAAAGTACTCTTGTCCACTCTATACTTGAAAGTTCACCAATATATTTTGTTGGCTAAATTACAAAACATACTCCTAAACTTTATCATTTGTTTAAAAAAATATCTCGATTCTTTAAAAAATTGTAATATTATCCTTGATCTTTCATAAACATTGTTTATTCAAAATTAGCCTTGGAGTAGAAATCCAATAACTCAAGGATATAAAAAAAATGTCAAAATTTGATAGAACGTTCAATGAGAATTGGGATCTGGAGCAGGTGTGGTGGTGACTTGGAACAATGTGGCGATGTTCAACTCCTAATTTCCATTTCAAGCCACTGCTTCCAAGTCCCAATTCTCATCCAACATTCTAACAAATTTCAACTCCAATGGTATTTTTGAAAGCCAAGAGTAATATTACAAATTTAGAAAAAACAAAGATATTATTGAAACTAAAGGTAAAGTTCAGGTTTTTTTTTCATAATTTAGTCCATTTTGTATACTTCTAAGATGCCTATAAAGGTGCCTAAGATTCCAGAACAAGTGACGAGGAACTTTCTTGGGCAGGGCATAGTGGGAGACTCATAAATCCATCTCCTAATTTGGCCGGTGATGATCTAGAAAAAGCATAATTCAATTACCAAGGGAAAGGTAAGGATCGGGTTCCCAGATTTTTTTTTTTTTTTTTTTTTCTTCCTTTCCCCCTGTGAAACTATAAAAGAGCCTTCTACTACATGGCGTATGTTGGTTTCAAGGTCTTTTTAATACAAAAGTAAAACATGTTGCAAACAAAACTTTGTATAGATATCATTCTGGCTGGCTGACATCTTCTACATACTAACATGACAATTTCTAAAACTCACCAATAAAGTTATGACCGTACTACTAATGTCCAGTATAAGTCGCAGAGCCTGTTCTCGAAATGCCATCAAATCAAGTAGCAGCTGTTAAAGAAAAAGGAAACTGTTACAATTTATAGTATATGCTTGAAATCTAATTGAGGAAAAGAAAAGTAAACATTTGAAATGGCACAGCAACCAACTTGCAAACTCTATTTTAGATTGTGGTTACTTGTTGCGAAGTCACTAATGTTGAGTATAAAGAGCTAAACAAACATGGCTGCCAGTATATTAATTTGAACGTGCAAATATTCGATGAAAGCTGGTTAAAGATCTACCAAGTCCTACCTGAACCCACGGTTCCAGACTTTGAATATGAAGTTCTGCACTATCATTGATAGCATCCAGAGCAATTTTATCAACCTGGGCCAATATTTTCCAACAGCATTTTAAGTTAATTAGTACTGTGCACATAAAAAGGACTGATACGAAACATATGTGCCCAAGGGAAAAGGACAAATACAAGTGAAATCTTACACGCTCAAGTTGTAATTTGCTAAAATGTTCGGGGAATTTTTTTGAGAGCAATATGCAAATCCGTGGATGGTTGGGGAAAACTCCTGATTTCCAAAATGCTTCAGAAAATACATGAGCAATTGGATCGGGATAGTCTAAGATTTGGTTCAGCCTATACATTTTAGCCATAAGACCATCTGCAACTTCAATAAGCTGGTACACCCACTGAACATTCAAACCCTTAAGGGACCCAACTGAAATAGGGTTCTGGCCATCATGGGCAGTATTCCTAGTGCTCCGAGTTGCAACCGGAGAAGCCATATCCAGTCCTAAGTACTCGGTCCATCTCGATTGGTCATCCTCCCTTGTTCTAGTATTTGTGGGTGATAGAGATGGATCCTGAACTGAATAGCGTTGTCTCGACTTTGCCATTGATTAATAACGCCAATGCTAGAAAATCTGCAATAACCAAATATAAAGTATAACGAAAAAATTCAATGATCATTCTGTGAAGACTAGAAAGAAATCATGGACGGAGAAAAGAGATTAATTCCACAGCACTAATTGCTTTGTGTTAATTATTCCAGCTCCACGGGTCAACAGTGAGTGACAAACTTCATCCAGGGGAAGGAAGCTACCAACACATCAAAAACTAAACGACATGTAGCAAATTCAACCTAAGCAGCTAAAACAGCCCGACCAAATTCCATGTTCTTACACAAAATCCTTCCTCTCTTCAAAATTCTGTAAAAACAAAGCTTTGTTTCGCGCACTGCCTCCAATAATTTCATCTCAATGTTGAATTCCATGAAAAACAGTTTAAAGGCTACAAGAACCTCCCTCCCAACAGTGCTCAAGTCGAATTAAATTGCGAAAAACAACCACATTTCTCTCCCAATTTTAAGACGCATTACGCAACCAAACCAGACAACACAACAGCAAAACAGAGAGGAACATACCTTGATAATCTCGAGTAGCTCAAGTAAGCATAAAGCTGAGCTCAGATCCAGTTCAGTAGTTGATGGAAGAAAAAGAAAAGAGAAAAATTACAGTGAAATGAAGTTGGAGATGACGAAGAGTTGAAGAATCCGTTCCTTTTCCCTTCCCTTTTCAAGTCAATCTCGTGGTCGCCTGTTTCTCCGGGAATTTCTATTGAACTAAAGATGTAAATCTCCACAGTCCTCTCAGCTCCACCATCTCCAGTTCTTCACCCTCCAATTTTTAGAAATCTTTGTTTATACTCTCTACTCTGAAAATTGCTTTATTTTTTTTATTTTTTATTTTTCTCTTTTTTATTTTATGGGGAAAATATAAGTGATGTGAATATCGGACACAGCTACGTATGAATTGCGTAATAAATATAGCCTAATAAAATTGAAGTGAAATAAGCGAAATTCTTCCTTTTCTATTTTTAAATATATATATATTCTTCATTCAAACAAATTTTTAAATAAAAATTACCAAAAATATAATATAATATCCCATGGTTTATTATTTATTATTTACTTGTTTATTTAATTACTCATTAAAGAAGTAAAATATTAAATAAATATATAATAATTAGTTTTGTGTTTTAATTTTAATATATATAAAAATTGAAGTTGGAAGGACGAAAAGTGTAATCTCCTTCACCGGTTTTCCGTTAAAAGGAAGTTTTTTATCATAATAGATTAAATGGACATCTCTAATGTTAATTATCGGTGAATTTTGTTCATTTTAATTATTTAAGTCTAGTTATCGAGTTTTAATTTTAAGTATTTTAAAAAAATTAAGCTTTGATATTAATGGCATGGCTAAATTACGTGCATATAGAAGCTTGTGTAGTAAGTAGTATAGTCTTTTATATAGTAATGTGACGTTACATAATAAATTAATATAACATCGTGATATATTAAAGTAAAATACGAGTCGAGAATCCAATAAAATTATGATGAAGTAAACTAAGTGGTATTAAAATAGATATACATTTTGGAAATATTGTAATTAAAAGTAAATAAATTTTTAATTACGAAATATTTGTATTTCATATCAGATAAATATATATTTTTTTTTTAGAGTAACATTAAATTATTTAAAATAATAGTATGCTTGTCATTACTTTTTGAATTTCAAATTATAAAAATTTAAAAAGTTAAATGATATAATTTTTTTTATTATTTGTATGTGGGTATATGAAAAGCTAATTATGTCCCCTAAAAGCACTTTTAATTAATAAAATTATCAAAAAAAAAATTATTTTGTTCAGTATTTTTTTTAATGTATGGAGGGAAAATTATGTGATATTTTATTGTATTCTCCACGTCAAACAGACCTTAATAATTAATAATTTAAAATTTCACGAAAAAATCACATAAAATAATTTGTCGAGATATAACATTTTTTAATTATTTTTTAATATTTTTTTAGTTGGGTTTTCAACATTTACATTATTTTTAAAATTAAATTTATATGATTTATTAATTAGTTTAGGAAAGAATTATTTTCACTTTTTATTAAATTTAATTTAGAAATTTTGAAAACTTTATAATATAACACATGGAAGGAATTATGAGTTAAAAAAATATTCACGTTGCATTAATGAATATTAATTATATTTATGAGTTAAACTTTAAAATTATCTAATTAAAAATTTTAATTGGGTAACCAATAAATTTTAAAATATTTAAAAATTTTAAATTAAACATAAAATTTAATTTTTAAATTTTTTAAAAAATTAAATAAACGTGAAATTTGAACCACTTAACCTATAATTTAATCCAAAAAATGCTCAATTAAAATTACATGATTTTAAGAGAGGAGAACACGGTTACTATGGTGCATTCGCATGCAGAAAATAAAAACCCTCGAAGTTTTTTTATTTTCTTATTTTTCTTTAGTTTAATTTTTTAAATTCACCGTTTCAAGAGTTAGTGGAACACACGTCAAACGACTTGCACCAAAATTTTGTATCATTTATTTTTTTATTATTATTTTACTAAAAATAATTTTACAGTTGACTTTTTATTTCTCTCATTATAAATATAAATATTGATTTAAATCTTCAATTAATAGAATTTTATAATTATTTAACTATTTTTTTAAATTAAAAATCTAAATTAAAAGCTCCATTTAAAGAAAAAAAATATATAATTTTAATTGAGAGGGAGAGAGTTTAGCAATAATATTTTAAGATTTTTTTAAATAATTTTAAAGAAAAATATTGGGAGGACGGCTGCAATTTAATTAACTTTGTTGAAGTAATTAATATAAATGACATGATAATTGAAAATTTTATATATTTTTATTTCATGGATAATTACAATCTCTAGTAAACGCGTAATGGGTTGACAGAGATACATAACGAACCAAAGCGAACAATATCTTTTAGCGATGGATTTGAGTTATTACAAATGGTATTAGAGTCAGATACTAGGCAGTGTGCTATTGAAGACGCTTGTAAGATCCCACATCGGTTGAGGAGTAGAACGAAACATTCTCTATATAAGAGTATGAAAACTTTGTCCTGGCCATGAACTTGGGTCGTTACAATGCTAGAACTCCAAAGAAATGAATGGTGAGATTTCAGGTCAGTTGGAGGTCTCTTGCCAACATTAATATTTTTATTCGATTGAATCAATATTATCTCTAAACACTAAAAAATTTTATTTTTAAAATTTCTAATATTATTTATTTATATAGAATTATTTTTGACTTTTAAGGTAATTTTTTTTAATTCAAAGGGCATAATTGACTTTACAAGTATTTATTAATTTTTATTTTTTTTTAATTTCTCCCAAATTAAGAGCTTGTTAAACCTCTCTAAAGTTTATAGAACTAATAAGCACCGAGCTAAAGTTGTAAAGGCTAAATTTGTAATTTTCATCCTGAGTATAATTCAACTTATTTAGTTGCTCAAATTATATCATTGATTAAACAGATCAGTATGAAACCCGGGAAAAAAACGTTTTGTCTCCCTCCCTTTGTTTTTGGTTACTTAAAATTGAATGAAATGGTGAGTTGGAAGTGGAAGACATACTTAGCTTGGACATTAAGCTACTATGATGGTTACCTCTCACTATAATGGTGATGATAATTTGCAAAAGATTTCATACACATCAGCCACCATTCATCATCATAATGATTTATTTTAATCTTATTAATAATAGACTAATACGTACTGTTACGGTAAATAAATATTGTCCGCTTTGGTTCGTTATATATCAACGTGGTCCTCACAATTTTAAACTCATTTTATTGGGAACGGTTTTCACATCCTTATAAGGAATGCTTTGTTCCCCTATCTAACTGACATGAAATCTCACAATTCACCTCCTTGGGGTTCCAACGTTGTAATGACTCAAGCTCATCGTTAAGAGATATTATCTTTTTTGGGTTTTCTCTTTCGGGCTTACCGTCAAGGTTTTTAAAACTCATATGCTAGAGAGAAGTTTCTACACTTTTATAAAGAATATTTCATTTTCCTCTTCAACCGATGTGGGATCTTACAAGCGTCTTTGACGACACACTGTTCGGTATTTGACTCTAATACTAGATATTGTCCACTTTGGCTCGTTACGTATCGTCATTTACCCATTACGCGTGTGCTAGAGAGAAGCTTTTATGTCCTAACAAGAAGATTTGGGATCTCACGTAATGTCTTTACAAAGTATTTGATTAATTTTTTTATTTCAAAAACGCTCTAAAATTTAAAATTATGAGATTTCAAGATGATAATTAATAAAATATATGTCCGATAGTACAATATAATAATTAAATGGAAATTTTAAACCAAATTAAAGTGTTTCTTATTAGGAAAGCTATTAAGGGCATTTCTTTTTACCAATCTTTGGTCTCTAGACCAAGCAAGTATACATTAGCACGAGTGAGCTATGAGCTATGTGTGTAGGCTTCAACTGAAACTTTTATAGGTTGGTATGGTGTTTTTATTTATTTATTTATTATTATTTAAAAAAAAAAATCTTACTTATTCACGATAGATATTCATTACTAATATTGATTACAAACATCAAACAAGTATACTAGAATTGGTTTGTAACGTTATTTTCCGGTTGATTGGGTTGGCTCAACCAAAGAAATGTCGACCTACAAACTGACTTGAATCTTTCCATTTTCAAGAAATTTAACTTAACCCAACCTTATGATTTGGATTGTGTAATCCTGGTTGGTTGGGTTCTCGAGTCATTCGAACGCCCTTAATGAAATTAACATTGTCTGAACTTTGGAAACAAAAAAGATAACATCTCAAGTTAATATTATTGTAAATACTTGAATTACGGTTCACAAATTCATGATTCTCAAACGATTAACTTTATTTGTTTAAATTTATGAAAGAAAATGGGTAAAAAATAAGAAAAATTCATTCAAATACGTATGTTTTACATCTATAAGTGTAATAATCAACTCTACTACATTCGAGAGAGCTCGTTGGATATTAAATCTTAGCTAAACGATCATCCTAGCTTTAACTCATTTCCTCCGAGTTTATAAGTTGCATGATGCTTATTGACCACGAGGGCAACTCATCGTATCTTAGTAAAACACATAATTTTTTATTCTAAAAAAATGAAAAAAAACATACTTTGAAACACAGTTTCTAAACCTATCTTAATTCTCTTTCACATTGAGCTACCATAAATGCGTATTTATTTCCTAACTTTTTGTCTTAAAATAGGCAGAAGGCAACCTGTATTACACTTTACTTAAAGCAGCTGCAGCTATCGTTTTCTAATGCAGGTTGGTACAACACTTTCAGTCTTTATCTTCTCATGATCTGCTACTGCATTTGTAAATCTTACTGTTTGCTTCAGCAATGAACTGCAGAAGAACTAAAAACAGCTCACTCGATTAACGGATTCTAGTATCTTAACGTACTTCTAAAATGTGATATCCCACATCGGATGGAAGGAGGAACCAAACATTCTTTGTAAGAGTGTGGAAACCTCTCTCTAGCAAATGTGTTTTAAAACCTTGAAGGAAAGTTCGGAAGGGAAAACCGAAAGAGGACAACATCTGTTAGCAGTGGGCTTCGGTTATTACAAATGGAATCAGAGTCATATATCGGTCAGTGTGTTAGCGAGGATGTTGGGCCCTGAAGGGAGGTAGATGGTGAGATCTCACATCGATTAGAGAGAGAAACGAGTGCTAGCGAGGACACTGGGACCCAAATGGGAGGGTAGATTGTGAGATCCCACGTAGGTTGAAGAGGGAAATGTTGAAATATAATCACTAGCCCAATAATTGTACAAAGCATATCTATTTTAGTAGAGATTTTAGGAAAAATATCTGAGAGAAGAGATCTAGATATTTTAGGAAAAAGATTCAGATTTATTAGATTTAGATTGGATTTGTTAGATTTAGATTTGTTAGGTCTAGATTTAGATTAAATACACCTCCACCCTACCTAGGTTATTCATCCAAGAAATTCAAAAAGTATTATGCACAGTGTCTTGTATTCTCTTCTCGATTGATCTTAATAAAGAGTGCGAGTGTTTCCCACAGAGAGTTGTGTTTAACAATTGGTATCAGAGCATGGTTAGTATATGTTATCTGATCTCTTGGAATTCTTAGTATGCTCTGTGGTTGCAGCTCTATCTGATCTTCCACATCATAAACGATTTCTTGAGATTAGTAGTGAGTGAGTTTCTTTTGTGTCGTGAGTAGTCTGTGACTCTGCAAGTCTTGTGTTGAAAGAGCTTGTTTGGTATTACTAAGGTATGGCCAACATGATAGGTGATTTCCAAAACGTTCGAGGAATCAAGAAACTCAACAACAACAACTACAACTACAACACGTGGGCAACATGCATGATGTCCTATTTACAAGGGCAAGATCTTTGGGAGATCGTTGGCGGGTGTGAAACTATGCCGCCAGAGGAGGATTCTAATGGCGCCTTGCGTAAATGGAGAATCAAAGCAGGCAAAGCAATGTTTGCCTTGAAGACCACAATCGGAGAAGAGATGTTAGAACATATTTGGGATGACAAGACACCGAAAAGGGCATGGGACACATTCGTGATGTTCTCAAAGAAGAACGATACAAGGCTACAACTTCTGGAGAATGAGTTGTTGTCAATTTCACAACGTGACATGACGATTGCTCAGTACTTCCACAAGGTCAAGTCGATTTGTCGGGAGATTACTGAACTAGACCCGAAGTCCGCCATTGTAGAATCTCGAATGAAGAGGATAATAATCCACAGATTGCGACCGGAATATAGAAGTTTTATTACTGCTGTACAAGGATGGCCCACTCAACCATCACTTGTAGAGTTCGAAAATTTGTTAGCCAGCCAAGAAGTCATGGCTAAACAAATGGGAGGCTATCACATTGAAGGGTGAAGAAGAAACACTCTACACAAGTGAAAGTCGGAGCAATAATAGGTCGTCTACCAAACGTGAATACAATGGTGACAAAAGAAGAAGTCACAAAGGAACTTCACAACCCGAGAGAGCTCAGAAGAACGACAACAAGAGTTCCCAAGGAAAGAGATTTAAAGGTATTAGCTATAATTGCGAGAAAAAGGGCCACATGTCTAGATATTGTTAAGTCCAGGAAAAAGTCGGTTGAAAGCAATATGACAATATCCAAAAAGAAGATAGAGGATGAATGAGATGCAGAGGTACTATGTCCAATAGTAGAAGACGAGCTAGCACTCATGACAATGATGGAAGAGCATATCTATTACGAAGATGACTGGATCATTGATTCAAGATGCTTAAACCACATGATTGACGATCAAAGCGGTACAATGGAAGAGGGGTGGCCAAAGAGAAGGAAGAATTACCAGGTCTTGAGCAAACGGAAGAAATTCTTTTACAAAACACAAAGGAGCAAACTGAAGAGATTCTTCCACAAAAGACGGGGGAGCAAATTAATTGTACACATTTGCTTTAGTGCTGATGTGCCTGAAGATTCAAGTGACACTAGTGTTGGCGAGCAAGAAGTGACTCAACCAAGCGAGCCTAGTGAAAATGAAATGACACCTCAACAACTCAGACATTCAGAAATAATCCTAAAGGCAAATCCAGAGTATGCCAATGCAGTAGAAGACGAAGTTAATGAGCCGGAGACATATGAAGAAGCATCACAAAACTCAGCTGGGCAGAAAGCGATAGAGGAAGAAACTATAGCCCTGGAACAAAATCAAACTTGGGAATTAGTGCCAAGACCAAAAGATACCAAACTCATATCTTACAAGTGGGCTTACGAAATAATGTGTACCTCGGATGGATCAATCGTGAGATACAAAGCTCAGACTATAGATTCAGGGTTCTCTCAAGAATATGGACTAGACTATGATGAAACGTTTAGTCCAATGACAAAGATCATTATCGTACAAGTTCCTCCCGTACTTACGGTAAATAAAGATTGGAAATTATAGAAGATTGATATGAATAATGCTTTCTTGCATGGAGAGTTAAACAGAGAGCTCTACATGGACCAACCGAAGAAATTCGAAAATGAAGTTGGAGTCGATCAATATGCAAAATCCGAAGAAGCCTCATTTGGATGCAGCTCGACGGACCTTAAGATATGTCAAAGGTACAATCAATTACAATCGTTTATACAAAAGAAGCGAAGACTGGAAGCTAGCTGAATATAGTGATGTCGACTATACAGGAGACCACGTTACTCGAAGATCAATCACTGGGTATGCGTTCAAGCTCGGTTCGAGAATAATTTTTTGATGTAACAAAAGACAACCAACAATATCATTGTCAACTAAAGAAGTAGAGTACAGAGCAGCAGCTGGAACAGCTCAGGAAAATACATGGTTAAAACTTTTGATGGAAGATTGGCACCAGAAAATTGAGTATCCAATACCACTTCATTGCAACAATCAATCTGCGATTCGCCTAGCAGAAAATTCGGTGTTTTATGTTAGAACAAATCATGTGGAGGTACACTACCATTTCATTAGAGAGAAAGTCTTGAAGGAAGAAATCGAGATGCAGCAAATCAAGACAGATGACCAAGTGGCAGACTTTACAAAAGGGCTGAATATTGGCAAACATGAGAGTTTTTGCTGTCAACTCAACATGGTGCAGCGAATGAGAACTAGTGCTGAGAGGGAGTGTTAAAATATCATCACTAGCCCAATAATTGTACGAGCCCATTGTATATTTATTTTAGTAGAGATTTTAGGAAAAATCTCCTTTTAGGAGAAGAGAACTAGGTATTTTAGGAAAAAGATTCAGATTGGTTAGATTTAGATCTAGATTTGTTAGGTTAGATTGCGTAGGCTTCAGTATAAATACACATCCACCCTACCTAGGTTATTCATCCAAGAAATCCAAAAAGTATTCTACACATAGTCTTGTATTCTCTTCTCGATTGGTCTTAATAAAGAGTGTGAGTGTTTCCCACAAAGAGTTGTGTTCAACCGGAAATGAAGCATTTTTTATAAGAGTGAAAATTTCTCCCTAACAAACGCGTTTTAAAACCTTGAAGGAAAGTCCAGAAGGGAAAGCCCAAATAGAACAATATCGGCTAGCAATAGACTTGAACGATTATAAATGGTATCAAAGCTAGATACCGAGCAGTGTGCCAACAAGAACACTAGGCCTTGAAGGGGATAGATGGTGAGATCCCACATCAATTGGAGAGGAGAATGAGTGCCAACGAGAACGCTCGACCCCAAAAGAAGGTGGATTGAGATCCTACATTGGTTGGAGAGGAGAACGAAACATTTTATTTAAGGGTATGAAAACCTCTCCCTAGTAGATGCATTTTAAAACCTTAGAAAGCCAGAAGAAAAAGTCCAAAGAAGACAATATCTAACATCAGGGACAATATCAGCTAACAATAGGCTGGGACTATTGCATCACATGTTCGGCATTCCTTCTAAGTTTATGAACTTTCAAAACAACCCAAATTGGGTCCCTATTTGCAAAACTCTAAAATAGATTCACTCCATAATAGGAACCCTTTAATTACAAAGCAATTCCAAAATGGATATCCATTTTGGCCCAGAACGACCAGATGCTCACATTTCTACGGACATGAAAGATAATGGAACTGTCGTTACAAAATGTTGATATTTTACAACAGAGAAACCCTAATAACAATACCAAAACTGTGGTAATAAGAAAACAGGGGCAAACTTTTCTGCTATCAGTATTTTCTTGCAAGAACGAGCAGATGAAAACTAGACGAGCTAAACCCAGTTCCTATAAGTTAAATTCCTTCATCATATTATCAGCCACAGGTGAAAATGGGAGCTTTCCCTAATCTAATGCTTCATAACAACATGAAAGCTACTTAAACCTTTACCTTATTCAACTCAAGCTCAGAAGCTTAGCAGAGAAGCCATGGCGGATCTCTCGTGTTTTCATGTCAACTCCCGGGACGTCTATTTTTCTTTTCTTTGCGTTCATGGAGATATTCCAGGAACATGAGGAACGGGTGGCTTTGGTTTCTTTATTTTGTCCACCATTATGGCTTGAGTCGTTAAAATGATCCCAGCAACTGAGGCTGCAATCTGAAGTGCACATCTTGAAACAAGGCAAGGATCTAATACACCAGCATTAATAAGATCTTCATACCTGTCTGCCATTGCGTTATACCCATGTCGCCAATGGCAGGCTCGAGTTTTCTCCACAACAACTACTCCGTCAACGCCTGCGTTACTTGCAATGAATTTTGTTGGTGCAAGAAGTGCCTGCAATATGTTGCAATATTCATCTTCTTCATAATAGAATACTTAGATTATCTACCAAGAACACTAGCATCCAAGTCTAAGCATTCCATTTCACCATATCAAAGAGGTATTAAGATAATAGCAGTTCGATTTCCACTAAAGAATGAAGAGAGGCGGAAACAAAGGCAGAGAAAAGGGGTATCCACAATACCTTGCCCACAATATCGGCACCGATCTGCTCGTCTCGATCTTCCATTGAATGTTTTATGGTAGGAAGAAATTCAGAGAGATGAACATAGGTAGCACCTCCGCCAGGAACAATGCCTTCATTCATGGCAGCAAATACCGCATTCTTTGCATCCTCAATTCTGAGTTTCCTGTCTTCAAGTTCCACCTCAGTATGTGCTCCCACCTGCTTTGACCACATTAGCACATACAATAAAAAAGAAGCAGAAGAAAATATTTAACTCCTTGGATGTTGTACTGTTCATAAAGAAAATAACACAACAATGAACCAGATCAAGACTTGCAAGGATAGGGTCACAAGAAAGTAAAGGCTAGAGCCTGCCTATATTTAGCTGTGTTTCATATCATATTCAAGAAAATTATGGCCTTGAAGTCAGCAAAGAAGATCTGGGAATTCTTCAAAGGTGAGTATGAAGGAAATGAAAGGATTAAAAACATGAAAATGTTGAACTTGGTGAGGGAATTCAAGAGAATGCACATGAATGTTTCTGAGTCCATTAACGAATACTCAGACAAGTTGATTAGGATTGCTAACAAGGCACTGTGGGAAGCAGAATCATCCAAACTTTAGAAGCTAGAGAGAGCCAGATGTGACGTGTAGGAGGTGTCATTTAATCGGGCACATCGAGAGGTTCTGTAAGGAAACTCAGGAGCAAGGAGGAGCACATGCTGCAATACAACAAGAAGAAAATCGGCTCTTTGTGGTTCTTCATGTTCCTTCTCTTCAAATGTCTTGGACCCCTTTTAACATGCTCACGAAGGAACAAGAAGCATTCAACTTTCAGTTCTCGGAGGCTATTTGGAAGGCTACCTACCCTAAGATGTGCAATGCTTTCTTCTCGACCATGTTTCTCGAGAGTTTAAACACTTGGGATAAAATCTCAAGAAAGGAACCTAAATAGATGAGAATCTCCTTCTTGTTGTGCCATCTCCAAGACTGGCAGCGAGGATGTCGCCTGTCTCCTTCTAAGTGTTCCATTCACCTTGAAACTATGGTGGAGATTTACTTGAAACTTTTGATCTAGACCTTCAATCCCACCCAGCATCTCATTGGGTCCGCCAAATTTTCAGTCGTAAGGCAAAAATCCTTTTGTTTGATGGAATAAGGGCTCTCCTTAGGAAAGTTCACTCGAAAAAAGGAGTGCAAGAGTCTTTTGTGAGATCCCACGTCGGTTAGAGAGGAGAACGAAACATTCCTTATAAGGGTGTGGAAACCTCTCCCTAGCAGAAACGTTTTAAAAACCGTGAGGCTGATGGCGATACGTAACGAATTAAAGCGGACAATATATAAATGATATCAAAGTCAAATACCGAACGGTGTGCCAGCGAGGACGCTGGCCCCCAAGAGGGGTGGATTGTGAGATCCCACATCGGTTGGAGAGGAGAACGAAACATTCTTTATAAGGGTGTGGAAACCTCTCCTTCGCAAACACGTTTTAAAAATCGTGAGGCTGATAACGATACGTAACAGGCTAAAGTGGATAATATCTGCTAGCGGTGAGCTTGGGCTATTACATCTTCCAAGGAGAAGAAGGCGACGAGGAAGGATCTTCAAGAAACGGTTGTTTTTGTGGTCTCATCATGGAGTGATTCTTTTTGCAATAACCCCCTATATTCAATTGAAAAGTGTTTTTCTAAACCTTGGCCTTTGAAGGGTCTCTCCCTTTGATACATAAGATACTTCCAACTTCCAACTTCCATTTAAATACTGCACTAAAAGGTAATCTGCTTTCAGTTAATACGACGAGGAAGAACTAAACCCATCGCCATGGTGTCCATAGCTAATAAGGGTAGGAAAAAAATTTCAGTTAGTCAGGACCAGCATATGACACATTACAGGAAAATCATCTAGTCAAATAAATGGTGAAAATTCTCATAAAAGCTGCACCTCCAACCATAGTTTTAAACCACAAACCTTGATGACAGCAACTCCACCAGAAAGCTTAGCAATCCTCTCCGAAAGTTTTCTCGAGAGGTAGGAATTATCTGTTTCAACAAGATCCTTCTTAATCTGTGAAATTCTTGCTTGAATTTCAGCTTTAGTAGAGGGATCTGCAACTATTGTAGTTGAATTAGATGTTATAACTACTTTCCTAGCAATTCCAAGCTGGTCTGATGTTGCACCCTCGAGTCCTAGACCCAAATCTCCAGAGAGAAAATCAGCACCTGACGATTTTAAAATAAAGTCAACTATCTAATATCGTATCGTAACATAATCAGATAGTCATAACATCATTCTGTAATACTATGTTAAATCATCACTAAATCCAAAAGCTTAAGCAGATGGGTTATTGTGAATTTAGTTATATCATTACTTTAACAAGTTTAACATAACATGGGAGGCAAGGATGATGATTGCTCGGACAGGAAAAAAAAACGGCTTACTATAAAGCTTATCGAGGGCAGAAGAAGAATAGAAATAATAGCACCAAAATACCTATATTGAGGTCTCAATTTGCACTCTGAAAAATAAACCTGAAAGATTTAAATAGAGTTTCTACCATCTCAAACATTCATGGTATAGCTTTGAAGCTTTGTGAAAAGTTGGACACGTCCCAAAAATACTCTAGGATCTTTCCAGTAACCATGAAAACTGACACAAAGGTGTGCTATACAACTTCAGGGCAAAATGCAATACAAGCAATGAACGGAAAGAGTAACAGCCCAAGCCCACCACTAGTAAATATTATCTGCTTTGGCCCGTTACGTATCATCGTCAGCCTCACAGTTTTAAAACGCGTCTACTAGGGAGAGGTTTCCACACTCTTATAAGGAATGGTTCGTTCCCCTCTTCAACCGATGTGGGATCTCACAATCACACCTCTTGGGGGCCCAACGTCCTCGCTTGCACACCGTCTCTGGCTCTAATACCATTTCTAACAGCTCAATCCCACCGTTAGCAAATATTGTCCGCTTTGACCCGTTACGTATCGTCGTCAGCCTCACAGTTTTAAAACGTGTCTACAAAGGAGAGGTTTCCACACCCTTGTAAGGAATGCTTTGTTCCCCTCTCCAACCGATGTGTGATTTGACAGAAAACCTAAGAATATATGTGGGCATTTTAAGTGCTACTCAAAAAAATCTGAACGGAAAATCGATAAAAGATGATAAGTTCACATTACCACCATAATGTTTAATATAATTAAATAAAATTCGATGTATAGTGTCATTGAACCAGAAAACCTCCCCTCTTCCAAAACCCCGAAGCAAACGTATAAGAGCAATACAAGTCTTGAGTAAATTTTATTACTTAGATGTGCCACTGAAATAACAAACATTTAAGCATGCATATAGCAGTTCATAAAAGCATTTAGTTCACCTGTCATTAGTGCAATATCTTGCAATAGAGATTTCTTTCTTTCACCAAGCCCAGGACATTTTACAACCGCCACATTAACTAAACCCTGTACCTTGTTCAGCACTAGAGTTTCTAGAACTTGTCTCGAGATGTCCTCTGCAATTATCAGCAGAGGAAGACTAAGTTGTACGGTCTTTTCCAACAAAGGAATGATTTCTTTGACAGTCGAAATTATTTGATCGGTTACTAGGACTTTTGCATTGTCAAACTCCACAATAGACTTATCTTGATTTGTAACAAACTGAGGTGACATGTAACCTTTATCAATCTGTGGAAAGAGATACAATCGAACCATAAGGAAAAATGAAGAGACAACGATATAGATTTTCAGATGCACATGACATAGACTACACGAGCGGTTTTGCAGCTAAATCGTTTACCTTCATTCCTTCCTCTATTATTACACAAGTTTCTGAGGATTTGGACGACTCGATTGAAATCACACCATCAGGGCCGATCTTTTCTATAGCTTCAGCAATCAAGTTCCCCACATATTCATCATTTCCAGAAGATATCATCGCAACAGCTGCAGAAAGGACGAGGCTAGCTCAGCACCATTTACTTCCCAAATGAAACTTCACCAGTGTTCAACCAGATGAGAAGAAAGAACCTTTAATATCATTTTTTCCTTGTACAGGAGTACTTTTCTTCTTTAAGACCTCGATTAACTCCTTTACAGTCGTATCCATTCCTTTCTTTAATGAAACCGGATCAGCTCCAAAGGAAACTGCCAATAATCCAGATTTGATCATTTCACGTGCCAAAATTATTGCAGTGGTGGTTCCATCTCCAGCCAAGTCATTCATTTTACTAGCAACCTGAAAGCCAACAACTCAAAGATATATATCTTAGATGTTTAAACCCAACCCAAGCAAGTTTTAGAAAATTGAGATTTTAACCAACAACCATGAATAACCTCTTGGATCAGCACCACTCCTGCATTCTCAATTGCATCCGAAAGCTCAATAGCTTTAGCAATTGTAACACCGTCATTAACCACTTTAAGCGTTTCCTTTTCTGAGAGAATAACATTGCGTCCTGCACATTTTGGCGAAAAAACTACTAAAATATCTAAAACTGATAAGATACAGCTACTATGCATCATTCTTGAACCATTCACAGGGTAGATTGAACAATAAATAACTAATTACCAATGAAATTACACGCCAGAGAATTTTTTAATGGTCAAACTTTCCCCTCTTTTCCTTTAGTCATTTCAGAAATTGCAACTCCAGCAAATTGTGTTTCCATAGGCTCATACATTTCCTTCTAAATTTCTTCAAATTAGAAGCGATTGATTAATTGAAATACAATGCAAAGCAATTTTATTAACAGAAACAACATCATAAACTCACCACTTTAAGTCCAGCACACAATTTAACCAATAAATTGAACACGTTAAGAATTAGACATTGGCTTCCCACGCGCACACACGCATATACAATATTAAACAGAATTTTACAAGACAAGACATATCCAAGCTCAAGAAAATTAGTAGAATTAAAGAGAATAGGAAGGCCCACAAACCTTTGGGTCCTAACGTGACAGAAACAGCATCAGCTAATTTATCAATACCAGCTAGCAATGCCCCTCTGCATTCTTTACCAAAAGAAATCCTCTTAGGACCGGCTCTGACAACAAGATTTCTCATCTTCCATGAATTTCTCGCGTACCGAAATAGCCTTTGACTCCCACCGAGCTTCTGCAGAACATCCAGAAACTCTTAGTGACGGAACGGATGCATATACAGAGAAGATTTGCCGTAACAGAGAAAGAAATAGACTGACCGTTACAGGGAACAGAAGAGTTCGGGGAACGGGAGCCGGAGCAGAAAGACGGGCGGGGACTTCCATAAGGTTGTTGGCGTCGTCGAGAAGAGAAGAGACGACGGTTTTATCCACTTACACCAGTCTGGACTCGGAATCCATGCCTGAGCTCTCCCTCACTCGTTTTGGTCATACAAATGGTGTACAAAGATTTATTTAGGTTATTGTGAGATTACATGAATCAAAACCGGTCTCTAATAATGTAACATAGCGGATAATATCTGTTAGCGGTGGGCTTGAGCTATTACAAATGGTATCAGAGCGTAGAAATCTGTCTCAGTAGATGGTTTAAAAACTGTGAGTCTGACGGCGATATGTAACCTGCTAAAGTTGACAATATATGCAATGCGTTTTGACTAATTACAAATAGTGTCAGAGCTCTCTAGTAGATGTGTTTTAAAACTGAGTCTGACGGCGATATGTAACTGGTCAAAGTGGACAATATCTGTTAGCGGTGGGCTTGAGCTATTACAAATGGTATCAGAGCATGGAAACATCTCTCTAGTAAATGCATTTTAAAACCGTGAGACTGACGATAATACATAACGAACAAAAGCAGACAATATATGTTATCAGTGTGTCAGCGAGCACGCTGGACCCAAAAAAAAGGTGGATTGTGAGACCTTAAATTAGTTGGAGAGGGGAACGAAGCAAAAACTCTCCGTAGTAGAAGTGTTTTAAAATCGTGAGGATAATGGTTATATGTAACGGCCCAAAACTGACAATTAGCGGTGGGCTTGGACGATTATAAAGGGTTTGAGAAATCCGAGATCAATCATGTTAAGTTGATCTGAGATCAATCCTGTTAAATTTGATAACTTAAAGTACATAGAATTTGAAAGAAATTTAGTATTGGCTTAAAGCAAAAATGTTATTTTACTAAAATTTTCAAATTTCTTTAGGATGATAATATGACTTTATATAGTTTCAAAATGAAAACATTTGACCTCCTATAGTTGACTTTCCGTGAGATATTTTAAGAGCGGTAACTTTCACACATTATGATCATAATTAGCTACCGTATAGATGTAACCTTGAAGTAAATAAAATGTCATGAAATACTTTAATGAAAAATTATAACTCTAAATTATCATCTACTCGTAACATATAAGAATAAATGTAACTCATTTTCCTTAAAGTTGATATGGTATGATTGAAATGTCTTGGTTCTTATCAGTAGTAAGACCAAAAAGACCATCGGTTGTGAAAACTACCTTGTTTTGTTATAATTGGAAACGGAAATGGATTAATAGTAAAATCTCTCCAAAATACAGGCTAGAAATGAATCCTCTTTCATTTATAACAAAATACACGACCTACTCTATTCCCTAGGACCGGCTACAATAAGAATAAAACAAATTAGAAGAGAGAAAAACAACAGTGGCACGTGGCACCAGCACCCATACTCGAGGTTCTTATGTTTTAAGAAAAATTTCCCCTTAAATTGTTCTTTTATTTGTATTTGTTTCAATATATTTCGATTGATGTCTAGCAATGAGACGGTAGGCATCTCGAACAAAGGCCCCCTTTTCCTGGATTTTTCACAACATAACAATAGTTGCAGATTCAAAGGGATCAAATTATTTATCTGAGTGGGGAAATTTCCACCATTTTTGTGAGTCTTACAAAGGAAAAGGAAATCCAGAAGACTGAAGAAAAAGAGAAGAAAGGAAGATCTGATAAGGCTGCTGACATCTTCAATGAACTCTCAGTGCTTTGAATCTTCTTCTTCACAGAACTTGGAGTACTGCTCAGAGTCCATCAACCTTCCCAGTTCATCACTGTCACTAACCTCCACCTTAATTATCCATCCATTCTCATATGGGCTTGAGTTCACCTACATTATTAACACAAACATATTCATCAAGAACAGCCAAATCACTCATACTCATACTCATATACAAACAAAATGATATCTACATAATCTGTATAAACAAAGGAGTTGTCCTAAACTTTCATTAATATGCAGCAAAGGAAAGGACCGATTATAAGGAACAAACAAAGGTGCAACAGTCCAAGCCCACCGCTAGCGGATATTGTGCACTTTGACCCGTTACGTATCGCTATCAGCCTCAAAGTTTTAAAACGCGTCTGGTAGGGAGAGGTTTCCTCACCCTTATAAAGAATGTTTCGTTCTCCTCTCCCGCCGATGTGAGATATCCCAATCTACCTCCCTTCGAGGCCCAACGTTCTTGCTAGCACTCGTTCCCCTCTCCAACCAATGTGAGATTTCACACAAAATGACTAGAAAGTTTTCAGTAGACGCAATGGGGAAGATAATCAAAGAAATAGTAATTGTTAAGAAAACGTCCAAAGGTATTGGCAGGTTGGCTCCTGAATATGGCTAAAGAAAGCTGAATAATCCAAAGAATATAGAATATGCAATATGCAAACTCCAATGACAACATTTTCATGATACAAGAAGAGTTGGTATGACTCAAATGAGCAGCAAATCTACCTTCACACATTTACATTAACCAGATATTTCGAGAGAGATCTCGCATAGTATGAGCTACTAGTACACTGCTTTATATCACCAACGTAGACATGTCAAGTAATGAAACTACGACTCGAGTCATTCGTTAAATAGAAACCATCTTAAAGTATCTAAAAGTGCAAAGAAGAAGTAAAATAAACTTAATAATGAGTAAGAATATGAGGTCGAAGAACCCACCAGACCAGGGGAACTGCTGAGCTCGTCATTGACCTCAACGATTTTCCCCGACACAGGAGAGTTAATATCACTGGTAGCCTTGACACTTTCTACCGCACCAAAGCTGCCATCCTGTTTAACAGAGGCTCCAACCTCTGGTAATTCAACATAAACAACATCACCCAAATGATCTTGAGCATGATCAGTTATGCCAATAGTTGCTTTATCCCCTTCTATTTTCACCCATTCATGAGAGGTGGCATACTTCAAATCCTTCACAACTGCACAAATTCAAGGTACAAGTTATTTCCCTTCACATGAAGTTTTAAACATAAACTTGAATGCTAGATATTCCATAGTTCCATTGCAATGCACTTTAAATGCAAAAATTGGACTTCCATTGCAATCATGTGACAGTACGAAACATTATACTCTCAATTTTGCTCGCTTGTAAGACGTCGAATAATCGAGAAACAGTTTTCCTTTCCATAAGACTATGCTATATAATGTATATCATGCAAATGTACAGTTGTCTCTTTTGCTTCTCATATGGAATTTATACTTCTACATCCGATCCCTTTCATTGCATGTTAAGTAGATGCAAATATCAAGAATATGAAGTGCAAACTTCCAGAAATGAAAATTATCACAACATTTTTGTTATAGAAAAAGAACAGAAAGTTATTGAAAACAATAAATTCAGGAAGGAAAATTAATATCAAAACTAGAAAACTACATAATTAAGGATATCAGCAGCTAGAAAGGTCACCAAGGCACTTGCGTTAGTTCAAATAACAAGATTGAAATAAGAACACATGAACAAGTTAAAGGAAGGCGATAAAAAGGAAAGTAGAATCGAATATTATGTTTGAGATTCATCACATCATAATTCAAATGGAAGGTGAAAAGATTTATAAATCGAGTAAAAATTCAAAAAATCATAATGCAGAATGGCAAATATTCATCCATCTGCCTAAGATCTAGATATTCATTATATAATCACCTCAATAATTCACAAGACAAATACATAAAACGAAACAAATCCAGCAATTCATGCCACTGATCAAACAAACGGAAAATATAAACAAAACTCATCGCTGGAAACTGAGATCTTCCAATGTGAAAAGCAGATCGATCAGTTTCATTTCCTTTCGCCAACATTAAATATTCATCTACCACACAATCAGGCTAACAATAACTGAGAAAGAAAAAAGAAAACCAGTACATAAAAAACGTGGATTCGGCTCACCAGAAGCAAACCCTCTATAGGGAATTGAGATCCTGAGATATGAAGCAGCTCTTGAAGCCCAAAGCAACCTCGACGCCATTGATGAAACTTAGAAAGCTCTGTAAAAACCCTTTTCTCGACAGAAGCTTGTTTCGCTGCTAAATGCTTTGTTTGGCTCGCCGTCACTTCTAAGAGATCAGTTTCATGAAAGAGACTTTTATTAGCTTTCAGGGATCAGTATCACAGCACAGTAGGCTGTGGAAATGCCGCCTATAATATATATATATATATATATATATATATATATATATATATATATATATAACCAAGAAAATAAATAAATAAATAAATAATATATATATATAATATATATTTTGAAGTAAATTAATAAACATACCTTTATTAAAATACTCTTAATATTTTAATAAACTTTAAAAAATTTCATACTCTTCGGTCTCTTTTAAAAATTTAAAAATATCTTTGATATTATTATTACTATTATGTTTAAAAAAATATACATAAAATTTTAAAAGTAATACTAATTCCTTAACTTTTATAATAATAGTTGAAAAAAAAATTTATCGTCAATATAAGGATGATGAAAACAGCTTCTCGAAACTTTATAAATTGTCTTCAAATTTTTTAATATTATTTTTTAAAATTAATTAGTACTTTTGAAACAATATACTAAACTTTTGAAAAAGAATTAAAAAAAAATTTAAAAGTATTTAATGAAAATTTTGAAAACTCAAACCTATTTTTCAAATAAATTTAAAAGTTAAAAAGAATATTTTTTAAAAATAATTTTGAAAGTTTAATGATATTTTTGAAATAAAATATAATTTTTTAATTTAGTTTTTTTTATTGAAATATTTTTTAAATGATAATTTTTTTCTAACCCAAATAATATTTATTAAATAATAAATCCAATCAAATTTATCTATAATTTTTTTGGATTAGTTTGGATGGATTGGGATCATTATTAAATTTTATTTTTAATAAAAAGTAAAAGTTTAATTCATAAAATATCTATTTTTTTTTTTCGAACATTTAATTAATATCGGTCTTCAATTTCAATATATATTTTAAAATTTTATTTTTCAAATAATTAAAATTAACATGAATATTTTTTTATTTATTTGGATATAATTCAATTCAAATAGATTTATAATGAAGTCCAAATTATATGAATTAGTTTGAAGTGATCAATTCATTTCGTCCCACGTTTGAGAGTGAAGATGACACGTGGCGGGTCAACGTGTCAACAATAAACCCACTTTCGCCACAGGCAACAAACTGGGAGTTGGAGATAGGTGGGCTTTGTTTGGTAGCTAAAATTGTGTGCTTATTTTGGAATTTTCCTATTTATTTTAATTTGTTCTTACCATTTACTCATCTTTTTAAAAAATGGGAATAATATTTTTCAAATATAATAAAAAAAGAAAAAGAATTTCGGAATAATACTTTATTCACAATAAATACTTTATTTTATTTCATTATCATTCAACTTTTTTCTATAAAGTTTTTAATAGAAACTTTTAGATTATGTCTTTTTTTTATTTTTTTCATTGGTTTGATGAGTACCATAGTTTAAAACACATAGCCCCGTGTCAGACTTTGACACCATTTGTAAGTGTTTAAGCCCATATCTCGCTTATATTGTCTAATTTGGACTTTCTCTTTCAGGCTTCCCTTCAAGACCATTTGTAACCGTTTAAGCTTGTAGCTAGCCGATATTGTCTTGTTTGGACTTTTCCTTTTAGGCTTCTCCTCAAGATTTTTAAAACGTATTTGCAAAGAGGTTTCCACACCTTTATAAATAATGTTTCGTTCTCCTCCTCAATCGACGTGGGATCACAATGAACTTCAATCCTATTCGAACATAAGAATGTACAAACAGGGCAGAAGATTATGAATTCAGACAGGCAATAGAGTTTTCACATCTTTGTGTATTGTTCTAACAACATTTGTAACCTGTTCAATCTGTTCTACACTTGAGCATGCTGAGAGAAGTACTTTGGCAGTTCCTCCATCTGGATAACAACCAGCATCAATCATCTCTTCAAATATTTCTAAGCATCTTTTGTAAAGCTTCTTTCTCGAGTAGGCGCCAATCCGTGAAGTCCACGTCACAACGTCGGGTTCTAAATTTTTTGCTGGAAGCAATTGAAACAATTCCTCCATTCTCTCCAAGAAACCTGCTCGTCCATAGACATTGATCAAGATGTTGTACGTGCTGATATCTGCTCTATATGGTCCTTTTTGCATGGTAGAAAGAAGATCTTCCATTTTTTCAAATTGACCTAAACGGCCATAAAGATTAAGCATGCTGTTCACCACAAATGTG
Source organism: Cucurbita maxima (assembly GCF_002738345.1). Lineage (NCBI taxonomy): Eukaryota > Viridiplantae > Streptophyta > Magnoliopsida > Cucurbitales > Cucurbitaceae > Cucurbita > Cucurbita maxima. Next base: position 419,704 of record NW_019272037.1, read on the forward strand.
TCTGGTTTTAGCCCTGATTTATGCATCTGACCAATAATATCTTCACATTTAGCTGCATTGCCAGCGTTTGAATAGGCAGATAAAAGAAGCATGAAGGATTTCATTGTTGGGGTCATCCCAATTCGTCTCATTTCTTCGAAAACGGATTGTGCATCTAAATTGCATAAGGTTTAGAGTTAGAAAAGCATTATAAGAAAATGATAGCTTCAATTTAAACATATTTTTACACTTAGATCCTTCCCTGGTCAGTCAAGGCAACCTTCATATTGCTCTCTGTTGATGATGTTGGGAGGGAGTCCCATATTAGCTAATATAGGGAATGATCATGAGTTTATAGGTAAGGAATACATCTCCATTGGTATGAGGCATTTTGGGGAATCCCAAAGCAAAACCATGAGAGCTTATGCTCAAAGTTGACAATATCATACCATTGTGGAGAGTCGTGATTCCTAATATGGTATCAAAGTCATTCCCTTAACTTAGTCATGCTCAAATATCGAACAAAGAAGTTGTGAACCTCGAAGGTGTAGTCAAAAGTGACTCAAGTGTCGAACAAAGGGTGTACTTTGTTCGAGGACTCCAGAGAAGGAGTCGAGCCTCGATTAAGGGGAGGTTGTTTGAGGGTTCCATAGGCCTCGGAGGAGGCTCTACAGTGTACTTTGTTTGAGGGGAGGATTGGTGGGATGGAGTCCTACGTTGGCTAATTTAGAGAATGATCATGGGTTTATAAGGAAAGAATACATCTCCATTGGTATGAGATCTTTTGGGGAAGCTCAAAGCAAAGTGATGAAGAATTATGCTCAAAGTGGGCAATATCATACCATGGTGTGAAGAGTTGTGATTCCTAACACAACATACATTATTTGAGTTGGCTCTCTTTCTTTTTAATACCAGATTTTGATAATATGTATTCGGCAATGAGTGTAAACCTTGACGTCATAATGAATTATCAATGGAAGAACTGTTAAATGTATCCTTAAGTTTACATACCCTCATGAAGTCCAGCTCTTCCATATGCATCCACCATGATATTATATGACGCTCTATCTGGTTCACACCCCATGTGTTGCATGAGTGAAAAAATTTCTGCTGCTCCATATGGATAGCCAGCACGACTGCAAATGACCAAAAAGGTATGCTTTTTAATAAGGAAAAGATTACATCGAATGGCTACTACGGTACTCTAAATATTCCTAATGCATGAAAACATAAAGCTCACCCACAAAACATCAAATTTATAATCAATTCTTCAACATTGTTCTTAGATCAGAAATATTGTAACTATTAGAAGAGGAACATTAAATTTCGATTGCCTACCAAAGCTCACTAGCCATCAAGGTCCATATACCAGCCAAAAACTCGACCATTTTGAAGTGAACAGTGAAAACACCATTAAGAATGAAGACTATATCTACAGGAAAATCGTACCAGATTAGTTTTACCTATATGACTCCATGAGGGCATTATAAGCATAGACATCCGGTTCATAACCAGCTTCTTGTAGTTGCTCAAATATTTCTTCTGCTTTCTCACAAAGCCCCTCTCTAGCAAATGCATTTACTAAAGCGGTAAAGGTGCAGATGTTAGGTTTGCACCTTTGACTTCTCATTTCGTCAAATATCTTTAGTGCCACATGAGACTTACTTTCCTGCATAAACCTAAGATTATTAGGCTAGAAGGGAAAAGATTAAAAATCAAAACCAATTTCAAATCTACATAAGATTGTCATTATTTTACAGAAGCTTCAGGCCTTAAAGATAGCTAAGTGAATGAGGATTTTGGATGCCCAGCTGGAGACCGCTCTCTTTAATATTTGGACCTCTAGTTGCTAGGTACTCCTAAGCCCAATGAATTTTCACATCTGGTGTTGGAAAAGATTTCTTGTAGGCTCGACAACTGAAGTATGTTTGTCTCTCCAAAAGAGCCAAATTATTTTAGCTAGTTGGTTCACTCTAACCTTCCTATTTATTTTTCCTCGTGCTGAAGCACCTAACAATATTGTATTTGAAATTGAGAAGAAAATTAGAATCTACCTTAGAAAATGAAGGATCAAGTTTGGATGGTGTGGCACACCTAATTAACTGGAGAATGGTGTCTCTCTCATTTCAAAGGGATGGCCTAGGGATGGTCAACCACCTTATGTACAGATATATGGCGCTTTTTCTTGGTGGATTTGGAGATTTTCTTTGGAAGAGAAGGCATTATGGCCTTCCTCAATATTGGTCCTTTCATAACGTGTCATGAGACCTGAGGTTGAGAGGGATCTTGAAGGATGAAGAAATTGAAGAGTGGATTTCTATTGGATAAACTGATCTGTCCTACAACCACATTAACTTGCATTCCGGCCTTAAGTTTTCTTTGTGTCAAGAATCCCAAATTAAACATAAACCAGACATGGTGAATCTACTCTAGTGTGGCTTGATGAAGTGGCTTGTTATGGCATGACGAGGTTCATTCACCTAATTTAACCCTGGTCCCAGACCAAAAACCAGATGATCCTCCCAGAAGTAGTTAGCAATTCAAAATGCCTTTTCCTTATTCTTATTCATTTTCATTATAAACTATTTTCATGAAAAGTGAAAACAAAATATTAACATTTCAAAATGTACCAAGAAGCCCGCTGCTAAATTAACAAAAGTTACAAATTCAGATTCAGAAAATGAGAAGGAAAGAAGAATTATTAAGTATGATAAAGTATAGTCGAAAAAAATAATTATAAATATTTTTAAAAGTCTCATGAAGATATCACTGCAGCCCAAAAACAGAATTGAAACGCTTCAGTAAGCAAGATATTCTTTGATCTATCATAACTGTACTTAAGCAAACAAGACATAACGAACTTTAAATGCTGATAAAAGAGTTCTTAATTTAACCTGTTTGGGCTCACCTTTCCATATACGTTTATTAACATTGTGTAAGTATCTGTAGAGGGTTGGCACCCATCTCTCTTCATCCTGTGAAAGATCTCTACTGCTTTGCCATTGTTTCCACCCTTTACCAAACCATCAATATAAGCATTGTACACAATTGCACCTGTATAACAATTGACATAAATTTTAAATTTTATTTGTTTATGTTAATTTATCTTGCAAGTAAACATTCAGTTTCTCACGCCAGTTGGAGCAATGTCATCCTTTACTTTCAAAGTATCATCAATATATTTAAAACAGTAAGAAATACCGAACAAACTCTACTTTAAATTACTTAAAAGCTCAAAAACAAATAATTACTGGAATTGACATGACATGGCAGCATTGATTTGTTTATAAAAACAAAAAACAAAAGAATATGATGCATCAAGAATAATTTAATGGTCAAGATATGATTTCACGTGCAAGATTTTTGTATGACTAAGAATTATCTTTGAAGAGAAATTCAATACTAAGGCACATGTTTTGATATGAATTGAGGCTTAAATTTCTAAGCAAGAAGTTGATAATACTAGCTCCTTCGTAGCAGATGACAAATGAGTAATAAACATACTTGGTGAAAGGCCGTACTTTCGCATTTCAGCAAAGACAGCTTCAGCCTTCTCTAGCAATCCAGATTTGCAACAGGCCTTCAGAAGAAGTGCATAAGTATCTTCGGTTGGAATGCAATGAGATTCAAGAAGTTCTAAGTATGTTGATTCTACATCCTTATACAGGGATCTCTGCCCATAAGCATCCATAAGTAGATTGTACACAATCACATCCGGTCGGAAGGAGCTTTTGTTCAATATCCATTCACATATCTATAGAATTTCAGCAGCAAAAATAAGTACAAGTACAAGTTGCACAAAACACAGCCATTATGATGCATAAAGCTCTCTCTCTCTCTCTCTCTCTCTCTCCTGATATTTATTTAAATCATTCAAACTATTCATCCAGCTTTCATGAACTCCTCCTATGTCATACACACAAAAAGAAAGAACATTGAGACCTGAGATTTGTTTATCCATTTTAATTATTCATCCAGTTTGCATGAGCTCCTCTGTTAGGAATCACGACTCTCCACAATGGTATGATATTGTCTACTTTGAGTATAAACTCTCATAGCTTTGCTTTGGGCTTCCCCAAAATGCCTCATACCAATGGAGATGTATTCCTTACTTATAAAATTCATGATCATTCCCTAAATTAGCCAACGTAGGACTCCCTCCCAACAATCCTCAATAAACCTCCCCTCGAATAAAATACACATAGAGCCTCCCCTGAGAGATATGGTGGAGCCCTCAAACAGTCTCCTCTTAATCGAGGCTTGACTCCTTCTCTAGAGTCCTCAAATAAAGTACATCCTTTGTTTGACACGTAGTCACTTTTGACTACACATTCGAGGCTCACAACTTCTTTGTTCGACATTTGAGAATTCTATTAACATGACTAAGTTAAGGGCATGGTTCTAATACTATGTTAGGAATCACGACTCTCCACAATGGTATGATATTGTCCGCTTTGAGCATAAAATCTTGTAGCTTTGCTTTGGACTTCCCCTAAAGGCCTCATACCAATGGAGATGTATTCCTTACTTATAAAATCCACGATCATTCTCTAAATTTGCCAATGTGGGACTCCCTCCCAACAATCCTCAACATCCTCTCACCCTACAAATTTGCATAACTATGTGTCTTAATGTCTAACTAAACTATCAGGTTTTTTTTCCAAAGGAAAAAGCAAAGAAGTTGAGGAATCCTTGGATTTGGTTAGTTGCATGACTGAACTATCAGACTAATTCTTACCAATATGATTGGAGCCCACTTCTTGTTGAGACGAAGTTGCACAGCTACACTGATGATATCATCCCAAGTTGAATTAGTGGCAGGTAGCGTGTCAAGAAAATCCCAGAGTCCCATATAATCTACTTCTTCCCTAACAAAGTCCATAATCTGTTGAGCAGTAGGCCCCAAAACAGGGAATATCCCATCAACAAAACCAGATCCATACTTCCATCCTCGTCCCCTCAAGGAACCACCTGAACAAAGTGATAATTAAAATCAATATACGCGAAAGTTAAAAATACAAAACACAGTTTCAAGTTTGTAGCGTATCTTACATCGTTTTCTTGACAATCTTTTGCGATTGAAGGTTCTCAATTTTCCGCGTTTATCAACATAAACGCCATCACGTCTGGATTTCTCAACAACTTCATTCTCTGCACATTTTACTGTCCATCTGAAATCAGTTCCACAACATCTCGGTTGTAAGTATATGTTGTTAACTACGCTTCCAAAAATCAACCTGCAGAGTTTTTCATAAAAATATACACTTAGCGAACGCCAAACAAACAATCTATCTGTATCTATTGCAACTGTAGAGACATTGGCATAACAACCAAAGATAATGAAAGCATACATTATGAGTATATATAGTAAAATGCACTTCAACAATCTGCAGTGTATCCATACAAATTTACACATAACGAATTCAAAAAGGCTTCTATCCATACAAATTTACCAAAGATAATGAAAGCATACATTATAAATAAAACTACAGGCTTCCATCTGCTTTCATTACAATCGTAGATAGACATGTTGCCATAACCATTCAAGATAACGAAAGAATACACTAGACTAGATCGATCGTTTTAAGCATAAATGTGTGCAAAACACAAATCCTTCTTAAAATCAAACTACACAAAAACACCATAAACAAAGAGAGAGAAAAAAATCTAGATGAAGTTATAATGACTCATTCCAACACAACAATGAACAGATTCGTTTATGACTAACATGAAATATTCGGAAAAACAATCCGATATTCTCCAATTGAGCTTCCATTGCCAGATTAAAACACCGACGAATAAACAACACAAACTCAAAACCACATTATACACTCATACACCGTAAAGAATTACAAAGTTGCAGCCCACGATTGGAGTGTTTGCAAGTGAAATTGATAGGGGAAGACAAAGGTCCTAAGCTTAAACGAAACAAAAACAAGTTGGAGGAGAGAAGCTGATGAACCTACATGAAAGCGCCGAGAAGAGATTACAGCAGGTGGATGAAAGATTGAGCAAATCGAAGAAGAAAAGTTATGGCAACGTCCATTATAGATATGCATTGGTGTGGCCATGTGGGTTTTTATCTCTACAAAGGGAATGTGGAGTGGAGCTCTGTTTGTATTTAAAAATATCTAAATTTAAACATTTTGTTTTTTTTTATTATCCTTAAAAAAAAAAAAAAAAAAAACATTTCCTTTCAAAATTTCAATTAAAATTAGTTTAATACATTTAATTTATTTAAAAAATATCATTTAACTTTTAAAAATCCTTTTTTTAACTTCCAAATTTTGGTTTATATCTTGAAATAATTTTTAAAATTTTAAAAATATACTTAAATTAAAAAAAAAAAAACCCGTTAAATATTTAGAATAAAGTTTTTTTTTAATTAAAAGATATTAAAAATCGAGTGAGCTTGACTCATCCATTCATAAAATCGAGCTTGAAATATATTCACGACGCTCACATAATTTATTTATCTTAAAAGTAAGCATGAACGAAAACAGCTATACCGACATTTTTTGGCCTTAATTACATCAAAAACAATTTCGGGACAGTGCAGAATGATCAAAACGAGCGTACCGAGCGTACCGAGCCACCAGAAGTCGAACTGAGCCCGACCAACCAAAACAGAAAATATAGAGAATGCAGTTTCAAATGGATCAAATTATTGATATCAGTGGGGAAATTTCCACCATTTTTGTGAGTCTTACAAAGGAAAGAAAAGGAAGGAAAAGCAACTGATGTGATAAGGCTGCTGACATCTTCAATGATCTTCTTCTTCACAGAACTTGGAGTACTGCTCAGAGTCCATCAAATTCTTCAGTTCATCACTGTCACTCACCTCCACCTTAATTATCCATCCGTTTTCATATGGGCTTGAGTTCACCTACATTATTAACACACACATATTCATCAATACTCATATACAACACAAAACAAAACAAAATGCTATAAACAAACGAATTGCTGTGGATATATGCGTTAAGCCCAACTCCACTGCTAGTAAATATTGTCTGTTTTGGTCCGTTACGTGTCGCCGTCAGCCTCACAGTTTTAAAACACGTCTGCTAGAGAGAGGTTTCCACACCCTTATAAAAAATGTTTTGTTCTCCTTTCCAACTTATGTGAGATACCACAATCCACTCCCCTTTGGGACCAGCGTACTCACGGACACTCATTCCCCTCTCCAACTGATGTGGAATCTCACAATCCACCCCCTTTAGGGCCCAGCGTCCTCACTGACACTCGTTCCCCTATCCAACTAATGTGGGATCTCACAATCCACCTCCGTTTAGGACCCAGCGTCCTCGCTGGCACTCATTCCCCTCTAATCAATGTGGGATCTCACAATCTATCCCCTTTAGGGCCCTAGCATCTAGCATCCCCTCTCTCCAACTAATGTGGGATCTCACAATCCACCCCCTTTTAGGGCCCAGCGTCATTGCTGGCCCTCATTCCCCTCCAACCAATGTGAGATCTCACCATCCACCCCCTTTAGGGCCCTAGCATCTAGCATCCTCCCTAGCACACTGCAATGTCTGGCTCTGATACCATTTGCAATAGCTCAAGCCCACCACTAGCAGATATTGTCCAATTTGGCCCGTAATGTATCGTCGTTAGCCTCCAGATTTTAAAACACGTATGCTAGGGAGAGGTTTGCACACCCTTAAAAAAATGTTTCGTTCCCCTCTCCAATCGATGTGAGATATTACAGTCTACCACCCTTCGGGGCCGCCAAGCATCCTTACTGGCACTCGTTCCCTTCTCCAACCGATGTGGGATCTCACAATTCACCCTCTTCGGGGCCTAACATCCTCCCTAGCACACCACCGGTGTCTGGCTCTAATACTATTTGTAACAGCCCAAACTCACCACTAGCATATATTGTCCGCTTTGGCTCGCTACGTATCGTCATCAACCTCACAGTTTTAAAACGCGTCTACTATGGTGAGGTTTCCACACCCTTCTAAGGAATGCTTCAGCCCCCTCTCAAACCAATGTGGGGTCTCACAATCCACCGCTCTTCAGGACCCAGAATCCTTGCTGTCACTTGTTCTCCTTTCCAACCGACATGGGATCTCACACAAAATGACTAGAAAATTTTCAGTAGACGCAAAGGGGAAGATAATCAAAGAAACGATCATTGTTAAGAAAACATCAAACGGTATTGGCAGGCTGTCTCCTGAATATGGTCAAAGAAAGGTATAGAATCCAAAGAACTTCGAATCTGCAATATGCAAACTCATATGACTTGTTCATGATACAAGAAGAGATACTAGTGCACCTCTAACATATACATATCAAGTAATCAAACTAAGACTCAAGTCAATTGCTAGCTAGAATCCATCTTAAACTATCTAAAAAGTGCAAACAAGAAGTAAAATGAACTTAAATCTTTCCAGAGCCATTGTCAGATCATTATTAAGAGCAAGAACATTCGGTCGAGGAACTAACCAGAGCAGGGGAACTACTGAGCTCGTCATTGACCTCAACGATTTTCCCCGACACAGGAGAGTTAATATCACTGGTAGCTTTGACACTTTCTACCGCACCGAAGCTGCCATCCTGTTTAACAGAGGTCCCAACTTCTGGTAATTCAACATAGACAACATCACCCAAATGATCTTGAGCATGATCAGTTATGCCAATCGTTGCTTTATCCCCTTCTACTTTCACCCATTCATGAGAGGTAGCATACTTCAAGTCCTTAACAACTGCACAAATTGGAGGTACACGTTATTTCACTACACTCATGTTACAGCTTGAAAACAATAAATAAAAGTGGCATGTGAGATGCCACATCGGTTGGAGAGGAGAACGAAACATTGTTTATAAGGGTGTGGAAGCCTCTCAATAGCCGACATGTTTTAAAAACCTTGAGGGGAAGCCCAAAAAGGAAAACCAAAGAGGACAATATCTGCTAGCGGTGGGCTTGGACTATTACAAATGGTATTAGAACCAGACACCAAGCGGTGTGCCAGCGAAGACGCTAGGCCCTCAAAGGGGGTGGATTTTGAAATCTCTCATCAGTTGGAATGGAGAACGAAACATTCCTTATAAGGGTATGGAAACCTCTCCCTAACAGACGCGTTTTAAAAACATTGAGGGGAATCCCAAAAGGGAAAACCTCAAAGAGGACAATATCTGCTAGCAGTGGGCTTGAGCTGTTACAAATGGTATCAAAGTTAGACACCAAGCGGTGTGTCAGCAAGGACGCTAGGCCCTCAAGGGGGATGGATTGTGAGATCCCATATCGGTTGGAGAGGAGAACGAAACATTCCTTATAAGGGTGTGGAAACCTCTCCCTAGCAAACGCGTTTTAAAAACTTTGAGGGAAAGCCCAAAAGAGAAATCCTAAATAAGACAATATCGGTAAGCGGTGGGCTTGGGCCGTTACACGACATGTGCATAGAGTCTATCTACTAGCAAAATCAGGGAGGAAGATTGATATCAAAACTACATAATGAACGATATCAGCAGCTAGAAAGTTCACCAAGGCACTGGTGTTAGTTCATATAACAAGATTGAAATAAAAACACATGAACAAATCAAAGGAAGGCGATAAAAATGAAAGTAGAATACAATATCTCATGTTTGGGATTCATCACACAATAATTCAAATGGAAGGTGAAAACATAATGCATATGAACAGATGTAGATTTAGCAGTAGAATAACATCTGTGAACCCAAAAACAGAGACAAATCCTGCAAATCTTGAAAAGGGTCAGCCATTGATCAAACAAACGGCAATATAAACAAAACCCATCAATGGAAACTGAGATCTTCGAATGTGAAAAGAAGATCGATCAGTTTCAAATATTCATCTACCAGACAAACAGATTAATCAAAACTGAGAAAGAATTAGGAAAATCAGCACATAAAAAACGTGGGTTCGGCTCACCAGAAGCAAACCCTCTATGGGGTATTGAGATCCTGAGATATGAAGCAACTCTTGAAGCCCAAACCAATCTCGACGCCATTGATGGACCTTAAAGTGCTCTGTAAAAACCCTTTTCTCTGCTTAATGATTTGAGTTGCCGTCGCCGCTAATCAGCAATGTGGGATCAATATCATAGGACTATAGGGTTGGTAGACAATATATTTTTGTTTTTTTCATTTTATTTCTTGGTTTTATACTTTACATTTTACGTATTTTGGGTCGATTTCGTTATGTTGGATGTGGGATCATACGCATTAGTCCAAAAGTAAAGGGAATATATATGATTCAAACATGAAACGGAAACTAAGAAAACTACAGCTTGGAAAAGAATCCCCCCATCGGCGAGTGAGCCTGCAAGGTGGTGGGTCAATGTGTCGCCAACAAACTCACTTATAACACAGTGATAGTTCGTGATCGGTGCCTTTGTTGGCTCTGCATCCTTTTAGGTAGGTGGGGTTCACATATTTTTTTTACAAAACTTATTCATGTGATCAATTTTTTTCAACTAAAAAAACATCCATTATTAAATATTACATCCATGAATTTTTTAGGTTGGCTTGGTTTAGGTCGTTTATTTAATTTTTTCCATCGACTTTAACCTTTAACCTGTTTATCTAATTTTTTTTCCATTGACTTTAACCTCTGGATGAACTCAGGTTCATGAGTAATTTTTTCCATCAACCTTCTGTTTATGGATGAAATCAGGTTTTGTGAACAAATCTTTCTTTTATTTGATTTCTCTTTCCAACCAAATCAAATTCAATTAAAAAAAAAAAAAGGAATTATTGAATAAACCTATTTATCCATTTTTTATTCAAATTCAATAAAAAAGGAAATAGGTACTGAATGAACAGGTTCATGGAAGGAAAAAACAGATTTGAGATGAGTTATTTGTTAATCGAATTGGGTCTTACGAAGACATCTTTTTTAAAAATGAAATGTGATTCTTTGTTTTTTACAAGTGTTTCAAGACTTGAGAGCTATGAGAGACTCTGGTCGCTTTACTTAGCATCCAAATGTCCCACATATAACCCTTGTGAAAGATACCATAGAAACTGAAAGAAAGTACCATAATTTTGGTTACCAATCTTGTTTTGATAAGTTTAAAACAAGAAACCTTCTTCACAGCATCTAATCCAAGCATGTATGCATAATTCCTTAACTAACATACAATGGTGGATGTGTATTGGAAACCTAAAAGGTCCATACAATTTTTCTTCATTAACTTTCGCAATGGCAGTCAGTGCCAGGCATCATCAAGCTCACAGGCAGTGCCAGGCTACTTCACTTCAAAATCAAACACCCACAGTTGTCTTTTAAAAGAATTTTCCTTTGCAGGCAAACATATTGCTTACTCTACTTCAGCCAAGTAATCATCAATCTCAGCAGGGGTTAGTACTCTGCAAAATAATATTGGCGTACCAGAAGTCAGTATCAATCGCAAGCGCTTCTGTTTCGGATAGAAATCGACAAATCAAACTCGAGAGTAGAGACGAGATCCAAGAATACATGTGTGTGTGCAGAAAATGGCTACTCTTAACAGGAGAAGATGAATGAAATAGAGATACCAAATGTGCAGTCTATTTCTCATGACATGAATGCACCACACAAGCCTTAAAAGAAGTAACCATCAAAATCTTTTTTAATGCTATAACATCAGCTTCATTAGCAATTGATAACTCTACATACATATAAAACATTTTTGGACCACTAAAGACACTCGAGAATATGCAGAAGGTTGAGATTTTCCAGTTTCAAGCGTTATCATTCAAACACGCAACTTTCTAGGTTTCTACACTAAACCTCACCAATTTTGGTACATTACACTCGTAATGAAGCACATTAGCACAATAACATAACAGACAATTCAATTATGTATAAGGGTTTTGAAGCTCAACCCAAGGGAAAAGATTTTTCTTTCCAGTAAAACAGAACAGGAGAGACCAACCTGAATTTCTTATCCGTGCCAATGATTCCAATTTCAATGTTTTTGCTTGAGATCTGACCTTCAAATCTACGGAAGAACAAAAAAGATTACCAATGATTAGCCATAAAATAAGAAACAATAATATTTGGGTGCAGACAGTATGCATATACATAATTTACAAAATGAAGATTTTAAATTTAGATCACTTGAAAGAACTGGTCAGAGAATGAATATATTTAGCTTAAAATACTTTCACCAATCACCAAGCAGCCCTATGGTGCTACATGATTATGAAGTTTCATATCTTTTATATACTTTCTCTTCTATGTAAATTAAGGTCTACGCATAATATCATCTTGAGAATCAGACCTAGCAGGTGCAAGAGAGAAACTTTGAGGCCACTTTTAGTCTTCTAAAAGCACAGGCCCTTTTGAATTTGAGTTCGTTTTAAAATATAGGCAAATAGATTAGCCTTCCAAATTTGTAGGAAGTAACTTCCAAGTTGACCAAGGAAATTGATCTCTCCAGTTGAACTCTTATTAAATGTTAAGATTTGTGTGGATAATGATGAATAAAAGGACGTAAGTTCTCCCTGTCATCATTACTCCATCTTCATCCCAAAAATGCTATCATTTCATAGCATCTCCTTCACATGAACTAATCCTCACTAAATTTCCAAGGTACAGAGAGAACAACATACGAAGAAACAAAGTTCATACATTAAACGAGATTCTTTAAAATATACATACCCCTCTTTTAAGGTTAAGATGGCAGTGTGCACTGCATCATCAAGCTCCATATCACCGGTATACCTAAATTGAAAAGTAAGATCGCCAAAACTGTCAGGAAAATTGGATGAATGATACCAGGAACCAAAACAACCCACAAAACTATCTGTGGTATGCTACTTGGCAGCATTAAAATCAGATGCAATGGATAAATTTTAAGTTCACAAAGCTAGCTTTGGGTTCTATTTAATAAACTAAACAGAGTAATTAATGTGAAATCTGACGCCGATACTGCTCAGTTTGACTAACGAATTCAGCGGCAGAAAATAGAACAGATACCTTTTTTCTAGAAATGTTTTGGCGTTAGAAACATTCTTCCCCATTGCAGAGGCTTTCCAAGAGAAATATGAACCAGATGGATCCACCTAGGGAAAAAGTATTCCATTCAAGAAGAGAAGTGAATTGAGGTATAGCTTTTCAGTGGTGCTAACAAAAATTCATAACTTTCTATAAATATATTCTATATCTATGTGGATAAATATATATACATATACAAATACATATACATATAAGGGATCAATATTGTAGCACAAGACTTGAAAGGAGAAACAGCAATTACACCCGAAAAACAAAATAATATTCAAAAGGTGAGAACCTGGATTTCATTACCAAGTTTACATGAAACTAAAATTAGGATATGGATACAAAAGACAGAGAATTATAAAATTAAAAGCCTCCTTAAATCAGGCATTTAATGTGTTACTATTTTATCAAGATATAAGAGATAATCTACCTGGTACAATTGAGGACCATTGTCGCCAAACCCAGCAACCAGCAAAGATACTCCAAATGGCCTTACTCCACTAAAGACAAGAAAACACAGAAAATAAAACTTTTGAATACATGGACCAAATTGAAAAGATCTATTAAGGCAAATGGCACCCAAGTTCCAGTCTGAAAACAAAATATTGGAAAGGCCAACATGTTGCGGCAACTATTTTCATTGAAAGGAATGATGAATAAGAGAAAGTGGGGGAATGGAAGCTTGAAAAGAGTAAATTAAAATAGAAATTATTTATCGAAAAAGGATGCCATCCACATTATGTCCATTCAGAGACTTCAAAATAAGTTTTTTGCAAGTTAGGCAACACCAATTTGTATCAAGCTTTCATTTAAAATCTAGAGTTTGAACAACTTTCAGGGCAAGAATTGTGGATACCCAGATTGGGTGAACTCCTGCATTACAGCTGCTGTTTCCCTCACAAGTTGGGTGACCGGAATTGGTTCCTAAGATACATTTTACACAAGTTACAACCATGTGAAGAAAATCATAAATACTATTTATATATATATATGTTCGCTTACTCAAGAGGGAAAATTGGCCGACAATCAAGATTGTGAAAAAGCACAACTATATTAAAGAAAATCAACATGAAACAAAGATTGATCATGTTCATTTAAAAAGTTTGTGCTCTTAGTATATGAAAAGAGAAGAAAATGAGCACAATAGGAAACTGCATTAAAAAGGCCAAAAGAAGGGCCACAAAAGAACAGCCTAAGGACCACAGGAGAAAGGTCACGATAAGATGTAATTTGATAATCAATTGAATTTTTTTTCCTAAATATTCAAGCAGGCATGCACACACAAACTAAAGAGTACAGTTACGAAAAAAACAATATGAGATTTAAAAACTCTCTGTACCTAGTGTATCAAAGTGTCTTATGAAGATTGATTATACAAACTAAAGTGTTTTAGTTATGAAGAAATTTGACATATGGGTGGAAACCTCATTGTACCTTGTACAGTCTATGATATTGCTCTGCCTGCTTCCTACTTTTTCTGACCAGAACTCTAAAATCAGGACCCATGCCACTGTAGGAAAAAATATCATAATAGAACTTGAAGGTGCTTACTTAGGAAAAAAACGAATGCTAAAAATAGATCGACTCAAATAACTGCTCTGTCCGAGCTGTAATGCTCAAGACCACGGAGATGCATATTTAAAAGAAAAATATGACAGTTCATAAGAAGAATAACACGATTTATTAACAGTACCAAATAAAAACGTAAAACTACAATTCTTACTGATACTAAGTAACTTAGCTCCTTCCAATTCAAGGAAGATTTTTTTTCCAAAAGGCTACTCTATAGTCTTGGTACATAATGTTAGCCAATAGTGGACTGTATTTACAGATTCAGACACAATCTTTGGAGTTCAAATTACATGTTATCATAAAGGCAGAGTAAGTCACAAAGACAGCAGATTATAACGACTAACAACATCAGTCTGAGAACACTCCAAAAAGTCTATCCGTGAGAGAGAAACATAGAAGAAAAGTAATAACGCTGTGCCAAGAGGTGAAGAAAATCAAACCTATAAACAACTCCAATGTTTGGTGTCAGAGACTGTATCTTTTGAACCTGAGACAGAGAAAGCGTCATAAAATATAATGTGAACCATGAGAAAGGAGATAAATAAATCATAACTCGTAATTACTAAATTGAGTTGCGTACAGATGTTTCATCAACCAAGATAGAAGGTAGTTTCTTTTCAGTCGCAATGACAACACCATTGGCAGCTGCAAGGAAGAAGGTATACCCAGACATCAATACTTCGACATCCTTTTACACATATCCAGAGTTATAATCACCAACCACATAAATGCAACTTTCCAAGAGTAATTAATCAAGAACAGACAAATACATGCATGTATAAGCCGCAAAGCTAAGTATGAGATTGAATAAGCATTATGAATTAATCTAAGGTTAAGAAAACTAATAATATAATTAAAATAAGATCATAGTGCTGAGATCATAACTCGAGAAACAACTTCTTTATCCAAGTCCCTGAGAATTCTGAATAAATCATTATGTTCACACGAAGCAACATGAAAACACTGCTACGATGAACTTGATAAAAAAAAAAAACAAAAACTCAAACTCCAGGAGATCAATTAAACTAAATATCATAACCAAGCATCATTTGGCGTCAAGATACCTTTGATACCAAGAGATGTCTGACCAGATCCAACCGCTGTCAAGGCGTGTTCGATCTGCACGAGCTTGCCGGAAGGACTGAGCAAATACCACAAAAACACACCATAAGAAAGCAGAATCAAGAAAGAGGGAGGGAGTTGAGTGAGAGACCTGAAAGTGGTGAGAGAAAAAGAATACTGGCTGTCTCCCATGCCGTCTTCCAAGGAGTGAGTGTGATGGAGAGGAAATGGAGAATCGAGACGAGGTTCTGAAATGGGAGTGTTGTTGAAGAATGCCGGAGAAAAGCAGAGCTCTCTCTGGTGCTAAAAGACCCGGGGGATTTCTTGTTGCCGAAGAAGGCTTCTGGGTACTACGACGCTTCGACGGGCCCTTGGCATCGACCTGGGCCTTGCGGCTCTCGGTCTTTATGTTCTTTTACAACAGCTTTGGCTGAACTAATAAAAATAAAATTATTTTAAAATATTGATATTGTCCACTTTGGCTTTGGACCGATGTGGGACTTTCATCATCCAACACCTCCCCTCGAACAAAGCACGCCTCCCCTTAATCGAGGCTTGACTCCTTTGAAGTCTTAGTCATTCCTTCGTACCTTCCCTCCCCTCGAACAAAGCACGCCTCCCCTTAATCGAGGCTTGACTCCTTTGGAGTCTTAGTCATTCCTTCGTACCTTCCCTCCCCTCGAACAAAGCACGCCTCCCCTTAATCGAGGCTTGACTCCTTTGGAGTCTTAGTCATTCCTTCGTACCTTCAAGGAGGCTTGACTCCTTTTTGGAGTCCTTTGTTCGACATTTGAGGATTTGCCAATCTATTGGCACGGCTAAGTTTAGGGCATGGCTCTAATACCATGTTAAACGAACACGACTCTCCACAATGGTATGATATTGTCCACTTTGAGCATAAGCTCTCATGGCTTTGCTTTGGGCTTCCCCAAAAGGCCTCACACCAATGGAGAGTGTATTCTTAGATTATAAACCCATGACCATTCCCTAAATTAACTGATGTGGGACTTTCATCATCCAACAGTCTCAACTCCAGGCACGAGATACCGCGGTGAAACCAAACGTGATATTAAGTTTGTGCACAACAAGTCGACGAACCTAAAATCTAGAATTACCCCAACTCTAGAATTAACCGTTGGGGTGATTGGGAGCTCAGTAGTCATAGAGAAATGTCGACTCGAAACATATCTAGACCCTATAGAGTTGTTGCTTAGTCGCTTCAGCTCGAACTTTGAGAATGCCGCAGCTCTACGTTTATTTATTTTGAAAATTTAGTAGTTTTTTTTTTTTTTTTTCTTAATTACAAAATTTAGAGGTAACCTAAAATTTTGTTCGAACTTTGAGTCATCAAATTTGTTCAACGTCACTTAACCAAGTGGTATTGGACTTGGGCCACTTGTTGAACCATGTCATTTAATCCGTTTCATTTTTGGGCTGGGCCAATATGAACGTGGGCCTATGAACCGGGCAAAAATGGCGGAAATCAGAAACCCGTGGACTCCAAAAAGCAACCCGAACAAAACCGGGCACCATCATCTTGCTTCGCAAGAAAGGGTCTGCTTAAAGCTTACTGAACAAAGCTGTTTGTTGCTGCTTCTTCTTCTTCATTTTCCTTCAGTGTTGTAGGCAAGTAGATCTCTGTCTCCTCCTAATACCTTCTTGATTTTTCGTGTTCGAATCTTCATCGTTTTGGAATTTTGGAGCTTTTGATATGATTCTGATTTCTCAGTGTTCGTGCAGAATCTAGCGGGTTTCTTCAATTGAATCGCAAAATGTTTCTGACCAGGTGATGATCTAGTGCATTCTTTTCTGCGGCATTTTCGTTCTATTTTTGTTTTGTTTCTATTGTTTAATTTTGTGTCTCTCTCGTTTTGTCGTTCTGATTCTGGGGGTTTTCAGGACTGAGTATGATAGGGGTGTGAATACCTTCTCTCCTGAAGGTCGATTGTTCCAGGTTGAGTACGCCATTGAAGCTATTAAGGTATTCTATTGTTTTCCTTCCCTTTCGTTGTCTCATTTCTGGGCTTTTTCCATTAAAATTCGTATTGAAGTTTGTGAGATTAGGAGGAGGGTGGTGAAGTTGAGTGAAAAAACGTTAAATGCCTTTTTTTTTTGTCCATTTTGTTGAATCAACTGATTTTCCTTAATTTTTGCAGCTTGGTTCGACTGCAATTGGTTTGAAAACAAAGGAAGGCGTTGTGCTTGCTGTTGAGAAACGTATTACATCCCCACTACTGGTCTGCTCCTTTGCCTTAGAATTTTCTAAATTCGTTGCTATTGGTTATCATTGTCTATTGCGTATATTACCATATTCAGCTTAAGTTAGATGCCTAGCAGTCTACGCAGGCATCGTAATTGACATGGTTGCCCATGGGATATATACAGTTACATACAAGCTCAACTTAAATATCTTGCCATCAATCTTGAAACTGAAATTTGTACTCTAATTTAACTGAAGTTTAGTTATTGATCCATCTTCTTTTTTGTTTGGATTTCAAGGCAGCCTTTTTTTTTTCCTTCAATTGCGAGGTTGACATTTTTGGAACCTTTATTTAGGAACCAAGTAGCGTGGAAAAAATCATGGAAATTGATGAGCATATAGGATGTGCAATGAGTGGATTAATTGCTGATGCTCACACACTTGTTGAACATGCTCGAGTTGAGACCCAGGTGCTGTTGATGCTCTTGCCTTGCATCTATAGTTCTTATCTTTTAAAGGCAAGCTATTGAATTTTGAACTTCATGTTTTGCAGAACCATCGGTTCTCATATGGTGAACCAATGACTGTGGAGTCTACAACTCAAGCTCTTTGTGATCTAGCCCTAAGATTTGGTGAAGGCGATGAGGAGTCCATGGTTATTACTGCAACTTTTCTCTCTTCATTTTACTCTATCTCTTCTCCACTTCCTGTTGAATTAATCTTGACTCACTGAAAAATGGCAATGGCTTAACAACATTTATTTTGTTAATTAGCATCTATCTAAAATATAACCTTCACATGTATTATTTGATTAGGGAATTATTTCATGCTTAATCTTTCGGATGTAAAAAATAATGAGTTCTTGAATAAGTGACTTTCTGATGTTATTGACATGAATTTATGCAGATATTAGTATACTTTTCCAGTGATTTTATTTAGATGATATCCTGTCCTAGTAAAATGTAGGATGGTTTTATAGTGTATTTTGCACAACCATCTTCCATATTTGAAAGAATTAGATAATTTCTACTTTTCGCTATGTTGAAAAAGGATACATGTTGTCACTATTTTACTTGCTAATATAATACACTTTTTTTTTTTTCTCTTTACAGTCTCGACCATTTGGTGTAGCTCTTCTCATTGCCGGCCATGATGAGAAGGGGCCCAGCTTGTAAGTTAAACACATAATGAGCAAACTGATTTATGTGACTGTTATTTCACTGCAAACTGATATATGCGACTAGCTGTTATCTCACTGCATTCTGTATTTTGTACCACCACGTCCATGGCCCAAGTGATGGCTGTGGGTGTGTGTGTGCTCTTTTTTTTTTGCATCCTTCTGTTGGGATGGCATGGAAAAGGGGTTGTGTCGTTTTTTATATTTCATACTTTTAGGTATTTTTCTCATGTATTTCATACTTGTAGTAATCATACACCTAGGGAAAAAGTTCAAATTGCAACTTTTGAAATTTATGCGATACTGCCTGATTAGTTGCATTCAAATACCTTTGAGCTGAGAGACATGTAGTGTAGAAAAATGATATAAGTTGGAGAATTAAATGGTCATCCCCAACCCTAATGACAAAGGAGATTTAATTTAGAAAGATTCCAATCAACCGAAAGTCAAGAAAAAGGTATCATCACACTGCTACTCAACGGACCACCCTCAAAGAGATAATAAATTCACATGGGTCATCAAATGATACACTTTATCATTTTTATCCCAACGATCCTCATCTTTTTCTCTTCAATTGTTCAACCGTCTTCAAAATAATCAAGATTGACTCAGAGTTAGTGTTTCTATGTTTTCTTTTGAGATAAGGACCAAGCAAAAATGATTTGTTTGCCATTTTGAGCATTGCTTGTGTACCCGCTCATGTGGGACAAAGAATTTTTAAGGCAGAGTAATGATAAGGCTGTATAACCAGCGATGCATTAGTTTACAGTCGGTTTAGGATAATTTGTTGGGGGTGGTTATAACTAGAATATAGACATTCCAGTGTTTCTTTTAACAATGTAAAAATAAATTTAACATTTTCAATGGTAATATGCACTTCAGTGATTCTCCTTTGGTATTGCGTCTGGATTTACATTTACGATTTTTTTCTTTGCTTGATTATTTTTTTACCATTGTTTATGTTTTCTGTTTTATTATTTGCCAGTTTCAGTCTCATGCATGCACCTTCAAGCTTTATGAAACAAGTTTTGGTTTGGCACTCATATGTCTAATTTTAAGTTCACTCTATGATTAGAACATTAAATCCTCTGCTGAGGCCACTGCATTCATTTGCTTTTTAATGGCAAGTAATTTTTTTTAATCATTATTAGCTATTACTTGTTTGCATATTGATGCAATTTTTGATGTAGAGTTCATTTTTAGTTGTGTAGAATGCTCTGCTAGCATTGTATACCGTTTTAATAATATTCATATCAGAACTTTGTGCATCATCTGGATTATGCATTATGGATTAAGTAAAATTCCCTCCGTAATATGCTGGCAGAAATATTGTTTTCCCCTCGGTTTTTAACTTGATAATCTGTGGTATGCAGATTCTACACTGATCCATCTGGCACTTTCTGGCAATGCAATGCTAAAGCTATCGGTTCAGGTTCTGAAGGCGCAGATAGTTCTCTGCAAGAGCAATACAACAAGGTATGTTTTCTACTATATCGGTGTCAGATATAACTGAATTCTATGGTGGTAGACGGCCTTTCCTTTTCCTTCCATTTTCAGAAAAAAAAACTAGACAGATGAAGCCCATTCCAACCTCATATTTCTCCAATCATAGGATTTTGGTAGCTATTCTCGTTAAAATATAAAATTTTAGATAGATATGTGGTCACTAAGAGTGAACCTTTTATTTACAAGTAATATGAGGTATGGTGTTTATGAAGTTAAAATGTGAAAAGTTGAGATACATACATACATACATACATACATATATACGTACATTATATATATGTATATATGATATGTACAAGTCAAATGAGATACGAGATATATCTAATGCTTTAGAGTTTATATATAAAACAGCCATTTCTCTGCACTCTTTATTATTATAATTATTTGAGATAAATGTTACCATTTTTCACTTACCAAAGAAGTTCCAACAAAGAGCGCAACAAGCGTCACCTAAACGTTTAGGACTTTTACACCCATGCTTAAGCAACTACATATCTCAAAGTTAGAACACCATATGTTTTTGCGACTTATATTAAATGGACTTCTTGGTTTTGTTCAATTGATTGCAGGACCTAACTCTTAAAGAAGCTGAAACCATAGCACTGTCCATTCTGAAGCAAGTTATGGAAGAGAAGGTGAATAAATAATAGTGCATTTTTTAAACATAGGAATGAGATATCAAGAAGCATTGCACTTCTAACATTAACTTTTGCCATCTAATAATCTGTGGATGAAACTGCGTCCCTCCAATTTCAGGTGACTCCCAACAATGTCGATATCGCGAAGGTGGCTCCGACATATCATCTCTACACTCCTGCAGAGGTGGAGGCAGTCATTAGCCGGCTATGAGAAGAGGTTCTTTCAAAAATCTTCCGAACTGTTATGTTTCTTGTCACTGGCTTGTATTTGTACTCTTCTTTGTCTGGTGAGGGAGAATCTCAGGTTTTCGGCTACTTTCCAAGCTATTGGTGATGTGTTTATCAGTAGCTTGCAGATTAATTCTGGGACATTCTTGATGGTTTATTCCGAACATAGACGCACAGTTTGATTAGTCCTTTTACGAAAGCTCTGAACACGATTCTTATGCGCCATTTCGTTTCAAAACGTGAAAATATCTTGTGGCAAATAGGAAACATTCGAGTTAGCAGCATGCAAATTCATGTCTCTATATTCCTTCTTCTTCTTCCTTTCTTTTCTTTTTTGAATGTGACACTTGGATGCATTTATTTGAATATCATATATGATATGATATCTGTTCAGATGTATGTAGGAATGAGAACTTAGAGATGGGGAGAAAGAAAGGAATAAGGATGCTTCACCCTCTTAAATCTTAGCACAGGGAGTCCCTCATTCTTCCTTTTTCTTTCTGAATCTTTGAATTACTTTTTCTCCTTCGGAATTCTAAAAAGAAGAACAACTACATGGAACTTTATCTTTTCTCTTTTTGGAAATTTTAATACGTTGCAACTTTTTTTTGTTTTTTTCGTTGAACGGGGCGCTCTTAACTCCAAGTTTCTACTATCGGGTGGGCTAGGATTGAATATTTCTCCTATTAGTATAATATCTTAACCAGTTGACTTAAGCTCTCATTTCTGTTATTATTTTTGGCATTCTTTTTTTTCTTTTGTTTGCGTTATTATTGTTTTTCATGCGTGGTTCTTCAAATTCTTGAAGGATTGAGGGGAAAAAGTCACAAAAAGGAAACTTTAAATTTTTAGTTTAGTTTCTTCAGTCCTATGAATTTTTAATAGAAAAATCAATTTTGATGAATTAAATAGCATTTTAGTTCATCCATTAGTTTCTTTAGTTAATATTGGAAATATAATGGGAAGTAACATTAGTATATTTAAATTATAAGAAGATTCAAAGAGGCCAAAATGGCAAAATTTACGCCTTGTTTGCGCATGTAAATATTGTTAGACGAACACGACTCTCCACAATGGTATGATATTGTCCACTTTGAGCATAAGCTCTCATGGCTTTGCTTTGAGCTTCCCCAAAAGGCCTCGTACCAATGGAGTTAGTATTCCTCACTTATAAACCCATGATCATTCCCTAAATTAGCCGATGTGAGACTTTCATCATCCAACAAATATATTGCTAATATAGTCCAATTTTTCTTTGATGCCGACTCTAACATGATCTACGTGTCTCTCATCTAAGAAATAATATTCTTTGAAACTTATAATAATTACTCGCAGAAAGAATGGGAAGACAAGAAAAAAAGAGGAGAATCAGTTCAGGAAAAAAAATAATAATAAAAAAAATTAAAATTTTATTTTTAATTTAATAATGAAAAAAATATTTTTAAATAAATTATGGTGTCATGTTAGTTTTTTTTTTAGTGATTAATATAAAATAGAAATATGCTACTGAAATCAAAATTTAGAGGTTAAAATAAAAAGGGTAAATTTTCCTTAAAAATTAATTGATAAGATTAAATTTACTATGAATATATAATAAAACAATAAAATCGAATAATCAATGTTTATAATTGTTTTTTTGTAATAAAATAAAGGAAAATATAAATTAATTATATCTTGAGATAAAAGATAAAATATATTATTAATCCAATCTGAAGATAAAATATTAATATATTTTATAATTAATTATTTAAATATTATATCTTAATAGATTTATATTATTTTTTAAATATTTATGATAGTAATTTTCCAAAGAATAAAAAAACAATTTGAGAGTTCTGGAATTGAAACATTCGCTTTCCTCTCTTCTGCTTCTTCTTCCATCAACGTTGGAGCTCTTCTTCTCTGTGAATTTCCTCTCATTCTTCTTCTTCTTCTTCCTTCCATACACTATTTTCTGTTTCTCGAATGGCCGTTTGATTCTTTACTCTCAGTTTCTCGCTGGTTTCAAGCCAATGTGCCTTTGAGGTCACTCTCTCCCGGATGGTATTGTTTTGGATTTATTGTTGTAGGTATTTCGTGTGAATTTGGATTGCGCGCATGCTCTGTTGTTGTTTTTTCTTCATCAAACTTATTTCTCTAAAGAACTGTTTGAGTTTAGTGCATTTGGCAGTGTAGGGATCGGCAGTATTGCTGTCTGGTTCTTAGGTCATCTGCTGCATTTTTAACGTTCTAGTGTTGTTGTTTTTTATTTAAAGATTGTTTATTGATCGTTATCCTTATGCTTATTTAATTTGGTGTCAAGCGAGGGCTAGGGTTTTATGGTGTCTTGTGCATGTACCTGGAAAAGCCGAAGCTATAATTTGGTTCTCATTGTACACAATACCCTGTATACGAAGGCATTTTTTTCCCCCAAGTCACATAATTACCCTGTATTTTTCTTAATTCTTTGTTTCTATTGTATGTATTATAGTTTTGGAATTGACAGCATTTCATTCAGCGAATGAATGGTGGCTAATATGAAAAACACTGCTCATGGGATTGTACCAGAGTATGGTGCAATTTTTATGTCAAATAGTATGACTATAACAGAATGCTTCGAAAGGAAGTTATTTGGTCTTCCATGTTGGCTAGGCAACTTTGTACTACAAATTAAATCTGGGATGATTTTATTTCTGTTTGAATACGAGAATAGAGTACTTCATGGTGTATTTCAGGCAGTTTCAGATGGTGCAATGAACATTGTGCCCCATGCTTATAGCTCATCAGGGCAGCAATTCCCTTTCCAGGTACTGCATATGTGAGTAACGTTGTCATGTCGTTAAAATTTCTGGTCTAAGACTTTGTTCCTTCTTTCTAATCGCTATCGTTAGGTTACGTTCTCCATACTTTGGTGCTGCAATCCCCTTTCTGAAGACCAATTTCAAAATGCCATAAAAGAAAATTACTTTTCAACAAAGAAGTTCAACTTTGGGCTGTCTAAAGTTCAGGTCTGTTGTTTTTCCTTCAATGCTGGACCGTCATGATTCATTTCCTTCTCAAAACTTCTCTTTGTTCATAATGAAAAATGTAGGTGCATAGGCTTTTATCCCTGTTTAGATTGACAAAATTTAGTGACCGACTCTGTCCGAGACAGTTAAGCAGTGATTCATTTGAGCGTTCAAGTGATCTCTTACTTGATGGAAGTCGAAGTGTTGCTGATGGTAATGGGCTTATGTTGAATGGGAGTTTACAAGAGAAGCTAATAAAGGGTGAAGACCGAGTTAACACTATGCAGGAAAATGCTACTCTTTCCCATTATAATATCAGAAATGGAATTCCTTCCGCAGACAATTCTATACATTGTTCTCATACGGATACTAGAAACCTTGCATGTAATTCAGGTTTCCTAAGTTATGCTCAAATCACGAAGCCCAGCCGCTACAGCCAATTAGACTGCATGACTAGTATGCCTTTCCAATCGTCTGTAAATTTAGAAAACATTACAGGTCCTTCTGTGATTCAAAGTCAAATAAATTTGTCATGTTCTGTTCCTAGCTTACTTTCTTTGCCTACACGAGAGTTCGAAAATGATGGAGGCTTGAGTAGGTCTATCATCACTAGCGAGTACCCTTCCTATGGACTCAAAGATACCCTTTTCCCATATCAGAATGAGCAGGGCTTAGCAAGGCAGGAAGTTATGGAAGCATATTATGAGCATGTTCCTAAGACAAGAGAATTTCCCTGTCAATTGCCTTTTGATTCTGTTGAAGTTTCGAGGATGCCCTCAATTGTGCATACAGCAGTGAACCATGGACATGAATGCCATGGATCTAATGGAGGCATGCATTCTGATTGTGAAAGAAAGAGCAGCGTGTTTTCTCGTTTAGCCTATCCATCTGATGCAAGTGTACAAGAATTTAATGACTATGACCATGAGAAGGTTTCTATGGATCCATCTAATGATGAAATTAGGTCTATATTGCAACGACATCACTGTCAAAGGAAGAAGACTAACCACGAAGTGAGAAGTCCAGAGCGCAATGTTGGCAGGAAATTTGTGAAGAAAAAATTGACAAAATCTTCTGTTAGTTCATATGGTAGTAATTGCTTTCGAGTTTCAGATAAACATGGGACAAAAAATGAGGACAGTACAGATTGTAACACTAACCATATTGCTGGATCATTTGTGGATTTCAAGCGGCGAAGAAAACAATGCAAAGTTGGGGCCCGTGTCCCAACTGGAGGGAAAAATGTGAATGTTGGAAGTGTTCAGTTGTCAGGTGTTCAACAGAAAAGAAGAAAGTTGATTCGACCAAATTTTGCCGATAATGAGTTGCGTGATTCTGGGGATGCCAATAATGTTTCCCAAAGTTTAGATAGTCTCTTACAAGGGAAAGCTAGTATGATCATATGATTGAGATGGACAAGACAGAGAAATTATGTCCCGCTGTCGAATTGCCAGATATTATTTGGCTGGTCGATGATGAAGACAAGAATATGGGTAGCGAAACTGTAGCAACAGATGAGGACGATTACGGGTCTAATAGAAATGGTTCTGAAGATTGGATAGCATCCTCAAATTATACCTCCAAAGATCTTGGAGTGAACGAGAACTGTCGTCTTACTCATAATTGTTCAACTTCAGAGGATCACACGACCTTTCAAAATCTGAATAATTCTGGTTTATGTAGTTGGCAAGAACTGTCCTCGGAAGGTTCTGAACTAAATGCTGGGAATAGTTTTATAAGGTTTAATGAAGTCAGCAACAAATCCAATGCAAAGGAATTAATTGAAAGCTCGAAAATGGTCGAACCATATCAAGGTTATTACGCCGTGACAGAAAGCCCAAGCCCTCTGAACTCAGCTTCAGAAAGTGCTCCTAAAGAAGTGATTGAGAGAAGAAATCAACATAATGAAAATGAAGAGCGTTTACACCCGAAACTGAACTACGATGATCCGGGATGTTTCTTTTGACGTGTTTTTACTATGATACCTTTTTTGTTTTAATCAAAATACTATGAAGCTTTTTGTTGCAACAGTGATATTGCAAATGCTACTTGGAATTGGCACATGAATATGGCGGCAAGCCACATCTCTGATGAATTAAAGAGCGGACAGACTTCACAGGTATTTGTCTTTTGTAGAAGTTAGTGTTTTGTTCTTCCTGTGGGGGTCGGTGGTGTATAGAACTCTCAAGTCATCATGAAATGTACTGACATAGGGAAGCTTAGATTCGAACGGATGGTCGGTGCTGTTTTTTTCTAACTGTCTCATGTTGGGGGATTCATTAGCCCCTCCTTTTTTGTATAGAATCTGGTTTTGAAAACAAATTTTCAGCTTTCCATCCCAAAAAAGTAGGAACTCCTTGCTGCTTCTGCTTCTGCTTCTGCTTCTTATGTGTGCTTTACAGTTCCCGTATGAAAGAGCCAAAATGATTTAGCGTTTCTTGATATGAGCTCGACTGTTGTTGGAAGCTGAAATTCCTTGATATGCGCTCGACTGTTCTTGCAAGAGCTAGTTTGATTACATAGTAGAGGCATTAGAATCTATATTCCTTGTTGTTTCTTTCCTGTGAGCATCATAATAGTATTTGCCTGCTACTGTTAATGTAGTTAATATAGTTCTGATTGAGTAAGTCTATTTTTTATGCTGTGAATTCATTAATTTTGATTAGTTAATTACTAATTATTAGCTAATTGATTTTTATTACAGACAAATTACTAACTTTAGATGTTTTATTATTATCATTCACTGATGGTGATTTCTTGTTTTACTATTGTTGATTGACATTGATTAAACATATTTCAGTCATTAACATATCTAGATGGAGTAAATTGATTGGCAAATTATTGATTATTAATTTAAATAAATAGTTAATGATTTAATCTATTACCAACTTTATTATAGTTAAATTAAAATTTATTGTTAATTGCACCATGAATGATTTTGGAACTAAAAGGCACCCACTTTTGTCTCTCCGTAATTAACTGTATTAATGGACTTTAAAATTGACATTATTAAACTTTATGAACTTTTCATACATTTTAGTTCCTAATTCTTTTGAAAGGTGTAATTTTTGTCTTTGGACTTGAAATGAACAAATATTTTGGTGTTTTTATTTTAAATTTAGTGTATTGATGAGGTAGCTTTGAGTATGTGTACTAAAGTATGGTAACAATGACTAAAATGATTGTTTATACAAGTTTAAGGATTGAAATCGATATTTTGAAAGTTTAAAACTAAAATCTAACGGATATAATAATTTAAACAACAAAATATATCTGCTACCGGTGAGTTGGAGTTGTTACAAATGGTACTAGAGCTAGTTTTTGGGTCGTGTGCTAACGAGCACGTTGGACCCTTTGATAGCCATTGTTATAAATGGTATTAGAGTTAGATACTAGGCGGTGTGCGAGCGAGGACATAGGGAGAGCTAGATACCAGGCAGTGCGCCAGCGAGGACGAGGACGTAGGGGGAGCTAGATACTATTTATAAGAATGTAGAAATTTCTCCCTACCAAACGCGTTTTAAAATGTTTGAGGAAAAGCGCAGTTAAGAAAAGATAAAGAAACCTGAACTAATAATATTTCTTTATTCCAGAAAATTGATTGAAGCATCTTTTACAATGTTTTAAGGTTAGAAAATTAGGAACATACATTAAGATTGTAGAAGAAGAGGATGAACAATGAGAACAATTCAGTTGTAAAAAGTTCAAACATTCATTGAAAACAACCTAAAAAACTCATCCAAATACAACAATCAAAAGATTAATCCAAAGCATTTGGTCCAAAACACCTTCTTTGAACAGGATTCCAAACCCATTGAACCAAGAACTTCCTCCCCTTAACACCATTCAAATTATACCCATTCCCCCAGTTATCCTTATACACATTCCCAACGTAGCCCCCTCCCCCACCCGACCCATACAATCCCACACACAAATCAGCTATCTCCGTTGGAGCCCTTGGATCATCTCCTGCATACCAAGCATTCACCAACGGATTGCTTGATGTCTCTGCTAACTCATGACCTATCACACTCACCATCCCATCTACCCCCACATCCCCATTTGGCGCCCCCATGATCTTGCTCGGCGGCGGAGCCTCCGACCCTTCCGGTCGTGCAAACGGGTAGGCGCAGATGCCGGGGCATTGCTTCCCACTGTCGCCGACCCAAGCATACGGCACCGTCGCGCCAACAACTGCCGGGAATGTGAAGTAATGGAACCCACACACTGCCCTACAAAAGTCTTGAACTTGGACATCTGATGAGGTGAGGACTAAGTAAAGGCCAGTGTAAGGATTTAGTGGCAAAGCTTTTGGATTATTTTGAGTGAGTGAGTTTTTTATGACATGTTGTATGGCTAAACGGGTCAGGTAGTTGCCTTGTGAGTAATACGAGTCGTGGAACTCGCCGGAGAGATGGATGGTCCCGGTGATGTTCGAGCCAGTTTGGTCGGAGTAGAGCTTGACGGTTCGCCACCATTCGGCAACGGAAGGACGACGGGAAGGAGGAGGAGGAGGAGAAGAGAGTGAGAAAATGAAATCTTTAATGATGTCTTGGTGGTTAGGGTTCCAATGACCATACCAAATGATGTAAAGGTTGATAGGGGAAGCAAGGACGGGACCCATGTGGTATTCGAGGTTTACAAGGTCAGAGGAGCCTTCGAAGTTGTTAAGGTTGGAGGGTTGTTGGTTGTTGTTGTTGTGTTGGGTACTCCATGGAAGAGCTTGGAGAGAAGGAAAGACAGCAAAGAGAGATAGGAGAAGGAGGAGGTTTTCCATTTCTTTGTTGCGTTGTGTTGGGTCTTTCCTATTTTTCTTGCCATGTTCTTCAATATATAATGATCTAGAGAGAGAGAGAGAGAGAGATTAAGAGAGAGATAGAGAGAGAGGGAGAGAGAGAGAGAGAGAGATAGAGAGAGAGGAGAGAGAGAGATTAAGAGAGAGAGGGAGAGAGAGAGAGAGAGGAGAGAGAGATTAAGAGAGAGATAGAGAGAGAGGAGAGAGAGATTAAGAGAGAGATAGAGAGAGAGGAGAGAGAGGAGAGAGAGAGATTAAGAGAGAGAGGGAGAGAGAGAGAGAGAGAGAGGAGAGAGAGATTAAGAGAGAGATAGAGAGAGAGGAGAGAGAGGAGAGAGAGAGAGATTAAGAGAGAGAGGAAGAGAGAGAGAGAGAGAGGAGAGAGAGATTAAGAGAGAGAGGGAGAGAGAGAGAGATAGAGGGAGAGATAGATTAAGAGAGAGAGAGATTAAGAGGGAGAGAGAGATTGAGAGATAGATAGAGAGAGATAGATTAAGAGAGAGATTAAGAGAGAGATAGAGAGAGAGATTAAGAGAGAGATAGAGAGAGAGATTAAGAGAGAGATAGAGAGAGAGATAGAGAGAGAGAGAGATAGATAGAGGGAGAGAGAGATTAAGAGAGAGATAGAGAGAGAGAAGAGAGAGAGAGATAGATAGAGGGAGAGAGAGATTAAGAGAGAGAGAGAGATTAAGAGGGAGAGAGAGATTAAGAGAGAGAGAGATTAAGAGAGGGAGAGAGAGATTAAGAGAGACATAGAGAGAGAGGGAGAGAGATATTAAGAGAGAGAGAGAGGGAGAGAGAGATTAAGAGAGAGAGAGGGAGAGAGAGATTAAGAGAGAGAGAGGGAGAGAGAGATTAAGAGAGAGAGAGGGAGAGAGAGATTAAGAGAGAGAGAAAGGGAGAGAGAGAGATTAAGAGAGAGATAGATAGAGAGAGATTGACAGAGGGATTAAGAGAGATTGAGAGAGGGAGAGAGAGAGAGAGAGAAAGAAGAGAGAGAGAGAGAGAGAGAGAGAGAGAGATTGAATGATGAATATTGTCGGGTGAAGGAGAAGCATGCATGTGGAACAATATCATACATCTTTCTTCTCTCCTTAATTAGTGCATTTGTTTGTTCTTCACATCTTTGACTCTATTCTTCTTTAATAAAGCCAAATAAAAAGCTTCCAATCCATTACTTTTAACATAATATGTTAAAATAAGACAATAAAATCAATAAAAATGGTCAAAATGTTTCACCAACAAATAACTTCATTTTCTAAAAACTTCAAAATTATTTTAGGAGCAAAAACTTGTTTGAATATTAAAAAAACAAGACTTGCAACAATTTGAAGCCGAAATTAAGATCAAAACATTACCATAAAAGATGGTAGGTGCACATTTGGTATCTTAATTTTTATTTTAAATTTAAGCATAATTGTGAAATTAATAAATGTTTTAACTACTCAGATGTTTCAGTTTACTAGCATCACCATCGATCACCATCGGTCAGCTAAGTAGATTTATATGGTATTTTTCTAAAATTATAGTTTTAAAAAGATTATAATTTATGATTTTTTAAAAAGAAAAGTTATTTCCAATTGAGTATTTATATGAATACTTTCCATGCGATGGATGAGTTAGGGGATTATCTGAAATTTTTAATCATTACGCCTTTATAAACATACTATCCAAATTCGAGTCGAACGGGAGTTTGGGCCCAATCTCGGGCCCAATGGGTTTCAGGGGAAGAAACCAATTGGGCCAAACGACCCAATTGCCGTCGAGCCCGTGGGTGGGCTTTGCTAATCAAACAAGCAAGCCGTCGCCACCACGCACTCTGCAAGAGATCGGTTCAGGTGTCGGCAGGCCGAGCGCCGCGCCGGACCTTCTGGAAATCAGTTGTGGTTCTCTTGGAGAGCCTGCTCTAACCTCTCGTAGCCACCGTTAAAAATCCCACATCCGCTAATTTAGGGAATGATCGTGAATTTATAAGGGAGGAATACTAACTCCATTGAAATGAGCCTTTTGGAGAGCCCAAAGCAAGACCATGACTCAAAGTAGACAATATTATACCATTATGGAGAGTCGTGTTCGTCTAACAAACAACCTAATGAAATTGGTTTAAAAGATTTTTCCAACCCAACTCGTGTATATCCCTAACATAAAGTTTAGTTCATGTACTTTCTAAATTTTAAAAAGTACTTATTTTCGATAAATTTGTGTCTAATAAATCCTTGAAATTTCTAATAAAACATTTTTTTTATTTACCGACATTAAATATAAGATTAAATGATTTAATTACACATAAATTTTAATTTTATATTTAACATATCAATAATTATAAATTTTATTTTTTTTGTTTAATACAAGATAGAGACTCATACGAAATTTAAAAAACTATGAAATTTTTTAAAAGTTAAATAATTAAATACAAAATTAAAATTTCAATCTCCATAATAAATTAAATTCTAATAGATTATTTAAGCTAAAGGACTTCTCTAATAATTTTTAATCTATTAATGGAAAATTGAGAATTTTAAGAGATGATCCCAAACTTAATTTTAAATTAATTAAAAAAACCTTTCAAAACAAAATATTATTATTATTTAGTTTCAAATTAAAGTTTAATTCCCATTAAAAAAAAAAAAAAAAAAAACCTAAAGTAAAAAAAGCATTTTTTTATGAAAAATGGTCTAATTCTTTCGTGTCGGTTTGACGATTCAATAACTTCTTCTACAACAAACATATCCATCATCACATCGATATCAACTTCGACACCGACACTTTCATCTCGACATTTTAAATTCTTCGACTTTATTTGACATGTGACAGACACGCCGTATAAAAGATAATATAAAAAAAGTTGTCCAAATGCAAAGATAAATTTTGAGAGAGATAAAAAGATAAGAAATTATAGAAGAGAGATTGAACGTTAATTAATTAAAATTAATTAAAATTATTAGTGTATGTGAACATATAATTTTCTTAAAGTTTAGGGACTTATTCGACTAATTTATTAAATAAAAAATTAATTTTTTTTTAAAAAAACTTGTAAATAATTACAAGTGAGTGAGGCACATGATGATAACTTTTAGTTGCTTTTACAGATTTGTCTCTCTCTTCAGCAATTTTGGATGCTGTTTTAAAGTTGGGACAAATTCAGACCAGACATGCCTGATGTAATGTTTGAAAACTTCTATAGAGACCGAACAAATTTGACTTCCTTTTTTCTCTACCTTTAGGTCGAGGGAACGTCGCTCGAATTGCACGTTTAGACATCTTAAACTTGGGTTTAGTAACAAATGTTGTTCCCGACCATAGAGTTAATAGAAAGAGTTATAGATCTATTTTTATCGATGTGCACGACTGTAGAGACATATTTCATGAAAGATAGGTTAGCTCGATGAACCAACAACTGACCATATTAGCTTACAACAACCTTTGGTTCATCGAGCACTCTAACATGTGGTATCAGAGGTTGAGGTTCAATTTAAGTAATATCAGTAGGGGTATATATGAGTTGGGTAGATAGGATTGTCGGGGTGTTTTTTTTTTTTTTTAGTAAAAATTATTTAAAAAAACCATACTTAATCTAACTAAAATTTCGCAAAACTCAAAACTCAAATATTTATAAGTCACAACGCATCACTAACATTAGTTATAAATGTTAAATATTTTTAATCTTCATAATAATTTTAAAAGTAGTGGAATGTAGTGTTAGGTTATAACTCTATTTACAAGTTGGTCGAGTTGACCCAACCAAAAAACGTCAATCCGTAAACCGATCTAAATTTTCGATTTTTCAAAAAGTTAACTTAACCCAAATTAGAAAAAGACAATCTAACTCAACCCATAATCTAGATTAGTCGGATTCTCGTGTCATGTGAACAACTCTAAACACTGATTTCTACTCGTTAAAACAAATTTTCAAGCACAAACTATGAGAGAGCGTTAAAATATTGAAAATAGTTAAATTTACGATAACCCATCACTAAACGAAAGCTTAAGAAGATTGAGGTGTTTGGTTGAAGATGAAATCTTGTAGAGAAAGAGAGAGAGGCCAACATATACAAAAGATAAAAACTTCAAATTTTAATGAGTTTCCTCAGATTTGGTTGATTGGGTTAGGAATCACGACTCTCGACAATATGACTTTGTTTTAGACTTCCTTAAAAAACTTTATACTATTGGAGATATATTCCTCCGTTATAAACCCACGATCAGTTCTTAAATTAGCCAATATAGAACTCTATCTCAACAAATTGAACAATTCAAATTGAAACAGAACGTTAGAACGTTAGAATTGAAGAACCCATTTGAATCCAAAACTTGGAAAGAAGAGGAGAAGAACACTAAAACTAAGCTGATAGAAATGGAAAAGCCAATAATAGAAGTATGTGAAGAAGTGGTTTGAATACAGAGAGATTAAGTACCTGAAATGAAGAAATTGGAGGCATTCATTCTCAAATGTTTGCCTAAAAGTGTTGGTGAATGAGTGATTGAAGCTGCAAGATGACCTGATTTTCAAGCCAAAACCCTCAAAAACAACACCAAAATTCAATACCCATTTGCCTTGTTCTTCCAATCTTGCTATCAAATCAGATCATGCTGGCAGCTTCAACCTCTCAAACCAACATATTATCCTCAAAAATCTCTACCACAGAGAGAGAGAGAGAGAGAGAGATTTGTGTGCAAAAAAGTGGAGTTTGAGATCCAAAAGGCTGACCCTTTTAAGGATTTTTGGCAAAGATTATGTTATTTTTGGGCACTAAATTTCTTCTAATTTTCTCTTCTTGCAATAGGAGAGAGAAAGAGAGAGAAACGGTGTCGTTTTGGTCATTTTTACAGCTATTGATATTGATTTATTGCTTCTCTTTCAATATCAAACTCTTTCTTTCATGAATGTTTTAAATTGGTTATTAAAATATGCTTTCTCATTAATTAATTAAACTTCCCATCAAAACCCGTCCATTTCTTACTTTTCGTTACGTATCGAAAAAAAGAAGGATTTTCAATCTCATTCAACCATCATTTTGAAGCAAATACTTCACAATTTCGTCGACTCAGGTGAATGGTACGTGAGTTGAATTAAGAAAGTTGTGAGACAGTTTGATTCCTATTTATCATTGATGTTGAAGAGAGGACTCTAAGGAGCCAACCCTAGAACGAGAGGACTGAATTGGGTCAGCCTATGACATACTGGACAATCACATTTCAAAAACTGTTGGGTCAGCCACCACCGATGTAATATTTGGGTGCTATAATGGTACAAGAAAGCTCCCGATCCTAACAACTTCATTGCTAAAGAAAAAAAAATTTTTTTTTATGGATCAAGATTAATGTTTTCTAGTTATTACTCAAAATAATACAATTTATAAATTTCCCTTAAACTAATTATTTTAAAATATTTATGAAAATATAAAGCTTTACACAAAAAAAAAAAAAAAAAAAAAAAAAAAAAAAAGGGAAAAAGNCCTTACAAACAGCAGGCCTAGCTAGATAGGTTTGATAATCAAAATATGAGCTAAACAAATATCAATAATACATCAATATTGCCTTTATTTCATTAAATGTGTTCTTTTTATTTATTTATTTGTTTATTTAAAACATATAAATAAAACCCTAATTCTATCTTTTTGAATTTTAATCAATTAATTTTTTTGGAACTTATTTTTTTTTTCAAATTTAATAATTATGAATTATTATTTATATACCATACTTTTTATTTTAACAAAATAATGGGTGTTTCATATATTTATTTTTTTAATAATCATTTAACGAAAATTAACCGGTATGCACAGTTCGGTTGAAAAATATTTTTTAGACCAACTTGAAATTTGAGATTTGTTGGATTGGTGACCGAACAATCCAAATAGAGTTATGGGTTGAGTTGCAAAAAAAAAAAAAAAAAAAAAAAAAAAAAAAAAATCTGGGTTAGTCCTTTTATGTTTTCTCTTTCTAGCTTCCCCTCAAGTCATTTAAAAGTGATTTGCTAGGGAGAGGTTTCCACACGCTTATAAAGAATATTTCGTTCTCTTTTCCAACCGATGTGGGATCTCCCAATCCACCTCCTTACAGGGTCCAGCGTACTCGCTAACACTCGTTCCTTTCTCCAATTGATGTGGGATCTCCCAGTCCACCAATTTCATAGCCCAACATCCTTACTGACAAACCGCCTCATGTCCTCCCCTCTTCAGGGCTCAACCTCTACGTTGACATATTGCTCGATGTCTAGCTTTGATATCATTTGTAATAGCTCAAACCCACCAGTTGCAGAAATTGTTCTCTTTGGGATTTATCTTTCGAATTTCTCCTCAAAGTTTTTAAAACGCGTCTGTAAGGGAAAAGTTTCTAAACCCTTATAAATAATGCTTCGTTCTCCACCCCAACCAATGTTGGATCTCACACATTAGATACTCGAGTCATTCAAATACCCCTAAAGATTAAAACCTAGTTTCGAGAGCATTATAAAGATTAGATTAAATGAGTTAGGAAGGGGAAAATTGGCATGTGTATAGGGTAGCTGAAAGGGCAGTGAAAGTAATTAAAAAAAAAAAAAAAAAAAACAGTTGCATTATTTAAATGTGAGAATTAAGGCAATGAAGAATTGGGCAAGTTGGTGGAATCCTCAGCTGCCCTAAGCTTGAGCTTTTTGTCCTTAGCTTTGGGAGGATCTTCTGTCTTTTAGGTCACTGTCTTTGATTTGGTTGACAAACTCAAGGGCATATGGACAAATTGGCCTATGGGAAGGACCACAATCAGATTACTTTTCTTTTACATATTAATTTTCTTAAATTATTTGATTACTTTGTCACATGCTTTTGCTTTTATAGCTTTTACCTCTCATCTTCATTTGATTAAGAGAGGTGCATATGTGGTTGTGAATAATAATTTTAAAGCGTTTAATATAATAAACATTTGTGAATTAAAATTATGAATTGAGCTCCGTCTCGATAGGAATATGGATTTCATACATGATGACTTCGATATTCCTATACACGTAGAGTTGCACTTTTATGCACTTATATGATAAGTTGTGTTCGTAACTATAATCTGATCTCCCACCTTGGTTGGGGAGGAGAACAAACCACCATTTATAAAGGTGTGAAAACATTTCCTTAACAGACGCATTTTAAAGCCTTGAGGAGAAGCACGAAAAAGAAAGCCCAAAAAGAACAATATGTGCTAGTAGTGGATCTGGGTTGATATATTGAATTGGAAACAAAAGCCATTTTCACCTATGGAAATCAAAGGACAAACTCTCTTACGTATGTATGAAAGTTCTCCCTAATCTGTGTTGAGGGAACCTCCGTTAAGATGGTAAGCCAATAGGGTACTTTTTTTTTTTTTGTTCCTTTTCAAACTAGAGGATAATTAGTAACCTCGGCATAAATTATATTATGTATGATGACGCATGCTTCGTGGCTCCTGCTGTACCATATATATGAATGATATATTAGGTTATGTCATGCCATGTTATGTTATGGTGAATTATGCCGTATATATAAGTTATGCTATACTGTGACCATGCCATGTTGTATAAAATGTTATGATATCGATAATTTATGATGAATAATCTTCCATCGACCATGCCATGAATGTCATGCTATGTATGAAAGAATTGGAAGGGATTATGTATGCATAATTCACATATTCATTATTTATAGATGAATGGAAGTTTGACATGTACATTACGACTTACGACATTTATGTTTGTCATGATGTTATGCGAGCCCTTTTTCTCACTGGTGCTTGACACAACTCGTTAACGAGTGCTAGCCTGAAGAGCTAGGCCCAAAGGGTGTACAAACCCATTTAGTGGGTCCATGTTTGCATGCGTGGAACATGTGTAGAGAAGAATTTCACATTCAACTCTGTTACGAAAAGCTGCCTGAGGCCATGCCATGATGTATTCAAATTATAGGTTCGACCATGTATATGTTTGCATTTTTCGACCCCAACAATAGAGCCACTACTGAGTAATCTTAAAACAGAGTTACAATCTAACTCAACTTTTAAGATTATTAAAAGTTTGTAACTGATGCGATTTGACTTGTGAATGTTTGATATTTTAGTTTTATGAAATTTTGTAACTATTAATACAACATGTACGGTGAATAAGTATAATTTTTTAAATAATTAAAAAAATTACAACCCACCAACCGAACCAAACCAACCTCGAAAAATAAAGGGTTGACTTGGGTTGGGTTGTGAACTCTATTCAGATTGTTCGTGTCACCAACCCAATCAATTCGAAATTTTGAATTAAACCAAAAGATTTTCTGAACGAGTATTGAAAAATTCAACTATTTATTGAGCTCGTAACGAGTAATATTCACTCGAGCAAACATGTTTTGAAATAGTCGAAGACACAAAACCCTATATTTATTTAATTTCCAAATCAATATACTTTCCACAAAACAAAATTCAAAGGTCAAATCACAATTTACACCAAGCAATATTATATTAGCTAAGAGCAAAGCTTCCTATTTTGGCATTGATTTCTTTTTTTCATTTCTCCTTACAATTTTAAAGTTATAAGATTTTAAATCAATGTGTCCCATCTACTTTATATCACATTGGACCATTGATTATGGGATCTTTCAATTCCTTCAAAAGTTTGATTAACATCGAGTCAATAAAGCGAACAATAAAAAAAAATTATATAATTCGGTTAAATCATAATCTGTCTCAATATTTTCTTTAAAAATTTCGATATGTTTTTCGTGCAAAAGTTTAAATTCTTGGACAAATGTCGCGTTCAACAAACCAAAAGTTTATAATTAGGAATTGAAGCTAAAAATTTACCTGAATCAAGTTTTATATAGATGTATTGTAAAATAAATCATAAAGATTTGATCAAACCATTACCGATTTGAGAGAATGAGATTGCTAGCGAGGAAACGAAATCGACCTATAAAGCATATATAAGCTAATATTCGTTGGAGAAAGCTAGAGCTCGGAGGTAAACTTTGTTCGACCTGGAGCATTGATTCTCCATAACTAATAGGCCTGTTCGAGGTTTCAATTGCCTATCCTATGCTCGTGAATGTTCTTCTAGTTTCTTGGTAATACTTTGAGGTGCATTTTGTTGTCTTCCATGAAACTCACCCCGTTGCTAATTCATTGTTATATCCAAATAAATGTCAAACTCTCGGTGCAATCTTTTCATTAACATTATATTAAAAATCCGTGTAAATAATGTTAACTAGAGGCGTCAAATTTAAGGATGGTTGAGTTGATGATTGGGCAACCCAAAAAGAATTCACAACTTAACAAACCTCACCTTTTTTTTTTTTTTTTTTTTGGGGTTGG